>NW_026622819.1:2217500-2517500 GCF_023065955.2 Ursus arctos
CTGGCTGTCTCTATCCTGTCAAATAAATAAATAAAATCTTAAAAAAAAAAAAAAAAAAGAAAGGTAGCCCAAAGCAGCATTTGCAGGAATGAGGTGACATCAGTATTACGGTTTTCCTCTAGACTTTGATTTTGTTTTTTTCCAACCGATAGAGTTCAATATGCTTTTGCTGCTGACTAGGCAGGAGTTTTGGGCCCGTTGTTGGGCAGGATGCGTGAGGGAAGAGCGAGGGGCATGGGTGGCCTGACCTTGCACTCGTGGCCCTGCCACAGGAAGCAGAGCCCCGGCTCCGCGCGGCCACAGCTGCAGAAGCCCGGCGAGGGAGGAGTCCGCCAGTGCGGGGGAGACCCCGGGCTCTGATCGTGCTGGCGCGTCGATCTTGGACGTGTCGGCGTCCAGAACCTGAGCAATCAACGTCTGCTGCCTGAGCCCCGTCTGTGATGTTCCAAACGGCAGCCCGAGCTGATGAGTCCCGTGGGTTTAAATGATGGTGCGGCTGGAGCATCAGAATCAGGGAGGCTCACACAGCATTTGCAACCAGGATTCTGGGGATCAGAATAGTCCTGGGGTGTGTGTGCGAGTGCGTGAGTCATGTGCGTGAGGGATCTGCACACCTCCTTGTGTCTGTAAATGCCACCGATCTGCCTTTTCCAATCAAGGAATCACTACATCACGATCTCTTTTATCCCCTTGCCTTATGAATGTGGCAAATGCTACCTGTTTTGAATGATGAGGCCGAAACTTTGACCACGTTTCAGTTCATCGGGGCACTCGCTGCTGCTTCTTGAAGGGCCCCGCCAGGGAGCAGCCCCTAAGCACCTCGACCTGCCTAGCTGGGTCCCAGCCAGACACTCAGAAGTGCTGCCTGGACGTCTGAGTAAGGCTGGGGGCGGAGGAGGGACAATGTGGCTCTTGTGTGCATGTGGTCTCACACTTGGAGAGTTTCTGGCCTCTTAGAGACTGGGATAAGAAATCAAAATGAGCCTGTCACACTGTAAAAACAGCCTGAAATAACACAGCGAGGAAGAGTATGGGAGATACAGCCATCCCTGCCCAAGGAGACATCTGCAAGCCATAAATCCGTACGCAACACACAGGAGATGTGTGTTTAACACGTGATGCGATGTTTTATTGAAAGGTCAGATGATACAAGGAAAGTTTAAAAAGACACCTCGGGTTCAGCAGTCCCTTTGCCCTCTGTTAGCTACCAAATCAAAGATATTTGACCTCAATGATCATGTTAATCACAGATGCACGCTGGAAAGGAATCCCGGCGTTCAAAGAGATCCTATCTTATAAGGTGAGCCAGGTCAAGTATGCTGTTCAAGGTAAGGGGCCCGTCAAAGGCCGTGTTGACTGATTGACAATAAATGGGCCGGGGCCACAGAGTCTCGGGGCAGCAAAGGACACAGTGGGCCTTGCAGGTGGAGGGGTAGGTGAGGTGTCGAAGACCGAAGCATCACAGAGTGTGTGTGTGTGTGTGTGAGCGTGCGAGTGTGCGTGTGCACTGGGGACAGCGGTGGTACACACTCACGGCTCTTCAGGACCATCCACAAGGATGGCAGCAGACGGCTCTGGGAGTAGAGAGGCAGTGGATGACGGACCCGTCTTGCAGGTCACCCCTTTTTGGAGCACCTGGGGTATAATGAACGCCTGGTGTGTGGCGGGTTCCCTGGGTTGAGCCATGTCCTGAGTATGGAGGGGAGAGGGACGTGGAGCTTCTGGGAATGGTGGAGACGCTGGGCCTGGCCCGCGCAGAGGCTTGGACAATGGGGATCCTTACCAGACCCTTCCCTCCTCCTCAGGGGCTGTTTTAGGAGGAGGGCAGGTGGTGACACTATCTGCAGCTTCTTCTATGGAAGAGAGTCTGTGGAGGGTGGAGACAAAGACTGCAGTGTAGACGCCAGAATAGGAAATGGGATTTTCCCCTGGGTGAAAGATTTGGGATCAGGTTCCTTTCACCTTTTCTTATCTGTTCTTATCCCTCTCTCTTTTTTCTGGTCCGTGTTATCTGAATTTTCTGCAACAACCAGTACTGCTTTTCTAATAAATGCATTAATTTCTTACAATTTTGGGAAGGGTATTTTCTACACTCTGATCAGTTCTTCATAATTAAAGAATAAAACTTGGACAGATTTTGAAAGTTTTATTCACGAGGGGCCGAACGAACCAGGAAGGATGGCCCATTGGTAACGACGGTGGGACCTCGGGAGTTCTCAGGACAGACTTCAGGGCCACTAGTGGTCTCTGCTCCGGAACCTGGAGGCAGCCTCTTCCCATCCATCCTGCCACATTCATGGCGGCAGCATCTAAATGCCTCCATACAGTGGGGAGCTCGGAGTGACCAAGAACCAGGCAGGTCATAGAGCAGATCAGGGGCAAAAGAAAGAGAACCAGGCTTTGTTTGTGCCTGACCAAAATCTGGTGGAGGATTATAAAAGGAAAGAGAGAGAGTGGAAGAGAATGGATCACGCTGCATCCTAAGGAGAGTTGCGTCTTCTCTGGACGACCCGTGGCTGACAGATCTGTCTCAGCATCTTGTAAAATGCTGAGGCATCAAGAAACACCCAATCACATCTGTAGGAATATTGCACGCTGGAAATGACTAAAATGTGTCTGGTAATGTTAATTAAAGATGGAGCCAGTTGGAAGAAGTCACTCACTGAAGCAAAAGTGTGTGTTCCCACGCGAGGTAATTTCCCCGTAACGCTCTTTATTTCGTATTTGCTGATAGGAAGAGACTCCTGATAAATACTTATGGGCACTTCAGGCTTGAGCAGGGTTAATCTCTTTAGTTCAGGTGAGTTCATTTTAGCCGTGATTCACTTCATTGGCTATCTGTAATGATTATTAACAAGCTTAAAGACCTCTGGGAGATTGTGGATAAAACTGCAGTGCCAGGGAAGCAGGCTATCATTATGCTAATAGGGTTGGAATAATAATTACCAGGCACGCACAGTTTCCGCAGGAATCCTTGGGACTGGAGTGGGTCACCGGGTTAGACAATCTCTCCCCTCGGTGGAGATGGCCCTCCCCGCGCACACACGCGCGTCTACACTTATATGGAGGGATGTGAAATATGTATTTACGTGCATTGCCTGTCATTGCGCTTAAACGAATTCACGGTGAGATGAAGGATGATGTCAAGACGTAACATTTATGTTTTTCATGCATCAGTGACACGTTTTAATAGCCTTAAGTGTGGATTCTGTTAAAATATTTTAAACCTTTTTTTTCAGATCTATCACTTGTATTCCAGTTGCTTATTTTGTTGAAGTGCTTTAATGCATTCTTACAAAAGTGGAAATTGAATGCACTGCCACCTTTGTTTTGCTCGTAGGCGAGGCTTGCGCGTGCTTCCATTTCTCTCCACTCGCACAAACATCTCCATGCCTTCCTCTGAGACACCCTAGTGCTGGGCCCACCTCCATCACAAAGCTGTGTCCCCGACGGCCTTTGCCTCTGGGCTCGTGAGGGCAGACATTGTCTCTCGGTCATCGTGGTGCCTTTGTGTCCCGGTGTAGCGCGTTACACAGATGTTCACTGTGAAAGCGTGTTTTAAGTGCATGGATACGTGGTGGTGGACGTTGGGTGAGTTAATGTTCACGTTTCCCACACCGGATCCGTGATCCTTCTCAGGACATGCCGATCCCTGTGCCATCCTCAGAGTGGGCAAGGAGTGCGGCCCCCGTGGGGAGGACTCTGGCTACTTGCACATGTCATCTCAGTTAACTTGGTCTCTGTCCCCAGCGTGGTGAGGCCTCCCGGGACCTGCTGGGAGGCAGAGGCGGGCACCCAACGCCAGGCTTTCGTGAGCAGCAGCACAGATGGGACAGCTTTTGGGAAGCAGTCTCCCACCTCACAGATGCAGCTGGATGGTCCTCACTTCAGGATGGAAGGAGGAGGCAGGTGCCTCCAGCCCCAAGGGGCTCCTTGCGTGGACAAGCAGTTTGCTCAACTGAGCTGGGGATGCAAGGGCTGTCCTCACCTGGAAGGGGGTCGTGACCCCGATGCTGGGGCGGCAGCCCTGGAAGCAGCCTCCCTCAGGCAGAGGCTGTACCAGCAAGGTGCCCGGGCTATCCAGATGCTCCGGTCTTCAAGCCCACTTACTTTAGGTTACAGTTAAAAAACAAGTGAACAAACACTGTCGTCTTCGGTGATGCCCCCTCTGATGTTCACCCACCTAGGTTGTTGGTAGGTCTGAGAGGGGCAGCTGGGGAGCGCCTGCACCCCTGGACTCTGGATTCTCTGCAGGGGGTGCTGTTCAGAGAAGCAGAGGTGCCGTCGGCAGAGGGTCCACGCCCAGGGCCAGGTGAGATGCCCTCAGGCCAGGCCCGTGCCAACCCGAGGCCGGGGCTACCTCAGGAGAGTGACCATGAGCGATGCCCTGGCCTCCTCCTGAGCCGTCCTTTGGCTCCCTGTGCACCCCTCCCTCTCTTCGACAGAGTCCGCAAAGGATGCTCGAGGCGCTTCTTATCAGCTACTCCCTGTAGACGGAAGGCAGGAGGGACAAGCCCGGGAGCCACGGCTCAGGTGCTCGGGTGTGGGTGCTTGGTGCTGAAGCACTTCGCCTGTACGAGGTCAGCAAGGACGGCAGTGACCTGGGAGGGAGCTCCTGCAGTGCTGGGACGCACCGTCACCAAGAGGACGACGCTGTGCCAGGGCCAGGGTGGGTCCTCCGGCAGCCGCGGTGGGATGAGGCAAGGAGACGGGGGGGGGGGGGGGAGTCTGGGGCACAGCCTGCGGTGCCTTTGCCTACCTGGTAAGGGGACAGCGTCCAAAGACAGCCAGCTGCAGGTGACCACTGTGTGGCTAAGCCAGTTCTGTGGCTATTGTGGTAGCCATTTGTGGTGTCATTCATGGAGCACGACTCTGGTCCTAACACCTGGGAAGAGGTGAGAGAAAAAGGGACTGCCTCCGGAGGCCCGACTTTACACTCGAGTAATTAACACTTTCAAGTCTCGGTTTTGATGATATTAGCAATCAGTTTCATGGCTGCCCCCAGAAATGCCCAGGGAAGGTAACAAATCCAGATTATTGGCCAGCTGGGTTTTTTTGTTGTTGTTGTTGTTCATTCCTAATGCAAGATTTTATTGTATTGTATTTTATCTTATCTTATCTTATTTTATTTTATTTATGATTTTATTTATTTATTTGAGAGAGTGAGCAGGAGAGAGAACACAGCAGGGAGAGCAGCAGAGGCAGAGGGAGAAGCAGACTCCCCGCTGAGCAGGCAGCCCAATGCGGACTCGATCCCAGGACCCTGGGATCATGACCCGAGCCAAAGGCAGGCGCTTCACCGGCTGAGTCACCCAGGTGCCCCCAATGCAATATTTTAATACGTAACCAGCTCCCTTGATGGGTAAGTCATGTACGTCAACCTATTAAGGACGATTGTGGCCGACGTTTTACCTGCGATCTTCACTTGGGCTGCTACTTAAAAAGGCAGTTTGTTCCACATTCCCAAATCTGAGGGTTTAAAAAACAAAAACAAAAAAAAAAACACCTGGAAGGATAGTGAAATGGAATTAACGTCTTGCCTAATTTTGATTAAAATCCTCTAAATTAGCATTCTCGGTGAATTATTCTTACTTCTCTTATGATACCAAACAGAGAGAATTACTGATTTCTGACTCAGGAGTTGAAAGCCATTGATGAGTCGACAGTAGGAATGAGGTGGCCTCCGGGTGGTGGACAATGGACTGTCCCCGGAAACGGCCGGCCTGAGTATCTGCCCAGCACCTGTGCGTCTACACCAGCAGACCCGGCTCTATTTTTAGCGCATTCTAAAATGCAGAATTTTCACGAAGTCCAAAGCACGAGCATTGATCCTATCAGGAGCATTTCGCAGAATTGGGGAATGTGCACGTCAGCACTGTGCACCATGCCAGAAAAATGCACACAACTGGCAAATTGCTGGTGCCCCTCCCAGTGCAGCGGGGACGTGTAAACAGGAATTTGTCAGTATAGCAGATGCGTCGGATGCCAGTGCTGTGGACCCACCGTTTGTCCCCCAGAACAAATCTTAAATTTACTGCTTGTTAATGTTGAGATAAATTCTTTGCGAGGGACTTTTCAATACAAACTTGGAAGTTTTACCTAAAAGCTTTCATTGAAAAATTCATATGTTGGATTAAAAGGTCATGAAGTTTCTCTTTGAGTAAGTTTACATGTGACCAGTTAGGGCACGTGGAAATATGGACTGTTTCAACTTGCCTACACTGTACGAGTGCATCCATAGGGAACTTCATCCTGGTCACTACACATAAGTAATTCCAGTGTGGGGTGGAAAGTTTAAAAACTTTTTTTCAAATGTGTTTTCCTTATCCTCGGGGACATCTCAGAGACTCCAGGTAGACTCGGTGGGAAGAGGGAGAGAAGCAAGGTTTGTGTATGGGGCCGGGATGGCCACACTGAAAAAATGTGGGAAGAAGATTTTTGAAACGTGTTTCTCTCCTTTCTCCATATCTGAGTAATAAACAGATCAATCGGTGAATATTTTCCATAAATTTGTTCCTTATGTGTTTTATTACTCCCTGGTAGAAGCGAGTCCTTTTGACTGAGTGACAAGAGTCTTAAATTGCGCGTCTGCCTACCTGACATCTAGAAGGCCTGCCTCTTCCTTTAAAAACTCCCCCCCCCCCACATCACAGCTATGATAAATTTCTCCTCTAATATAGAGTTGCAGGGAAAAGTTGAACAAGATGAAGACGGTTTTAAGTGGATATTTGTTATATTTGAACGGTGCTGTTTCCCCATCTGGCAACCATCTTTCGTGAAGATCAAAAGGCTTTCAACACGGGCCTGTTCATCCTCGTGGTTCGTTCCTGTGAGATGGGCTTGCTCGTGGGCTGGGCAGGGCTGCCACAATCCCCATCTCAGCCCAGTCCGACATTGGGTCCCACCGACCCTGGTGGCCCCACTGTACGTGTCACCCTACAGAGTTTCCCACGTCAGAACACGTGCTGGCTGTGGGTGAGCCTTTCCCTGAGAGTTTCCCCTGGTGTACTTGTCCAGGGCTGAGCGAGGAGACTAGAAATTCAGGCCACGAAGACCTACAGTTACATCGTGTTCCGGAGACGGATGGCCTGGCCTCACACTGGCGGGCTTCCGCCACGGCCCAGCTCCCCAAGGCCTGGCCTCTGTCCACCGCCCCTCCCTGAGGTCTGAAACGGAAGGATGACAAGTCCATGATCGGTGCTAAGCTACTGGAGCTTGGTTTGATACTAAACATTTTGACAACGTTACAAGCAAAAACGCGTGTTAATAGCACTGGTTATGATGAACAGTCTCCACTTCTAGAAAGTGTTGTATTGGTTTTTAGGTGCTTTCCCACCTGCTACATTGTCTTATCTAAAGCATATGTCCATCAGATCGGTAAAGCATAAGCACACGCAAACACACGCAAACACACGCATGCGCATGCACGCAGGCTGGTTTTGGAAGCTTGGTGGACTCAAGTCGTGTCCTCATTGCCCATCGCTGGGATCGGGAGGAGGGGGCAGGTGCTCGGGGACGGAGCTCAGGAAGAGCGGGCCTTGTCCAGAGGCCTCGGGGCCTCCGGAAGCATAAAGGCAGAGGCACCTGCCCGCTGTCTCCGTGGCCCCACAGACGACAGGACCAAGCGGTCAGCATTGCAGCAGGAGCACCCCCGACCACTGTGCCAGGAGCCCCAGGTACCGCACGCATCATCCACGTGAGGAGACAGACGGGCCCTCCTCCTGTGACATCTGGGAAATGGGCCTACAGGGAGCCGTGACCTGCACACATGCAGGGAGGGGTCCACGCTGTAAGTGCCCCCTCGGCTAGTCGCAAGTTTGCACCGTGTCCATCCCCCTCCATTGGCAGACCGTCCAAAAGGGAACATTCCGTGACTGTTGACTCATGATATTCTTTTATTGACACGTAGGGACCCACTGCTCATATTTTGAAAAGAGAAAGATTCCTTGTCAATTCACTAAGTTTAAAAAATACATGTAAAATTAAATCATATCCTCAGTCTGGCCGTGTTTAAGAGTGCATGCTTTCATCTGCTGTGGGAATCCTCAGCGCGCCTGGGAACACGCTCGATCCGGACGCTCGGTGGTGAGCAGGCTTGCGGGCACGGGCCCCGCGATCACTGTGTTTGTCCGTGATTGCACGCACGATGCCTGTCCAAGAGGCCTCGTCCGCCGAGCAACTCTGTGAAGTGCAGCTGGGAACCTCGGCAGTCCTTGGTGCCGGGATAAAAGCCCCAAAATTATAATATCACGTTCAATTATTCCAGGGCCTTTCTCACCAGATGGTGTTCATGTGTCAGACTCAGAAAACTTGCTTTGTTCTGGCTTTGCGGGTGGATTCTGGGTTTGCAGGAGAGTGGGGGAGGCCTGGGCCTTGCCACGGGGCGGCTAACACCCTGCACGGGGTGCTGGGGTGCTGGGGTGCCGCGGCACGCTCCGGCCTGGCCCTCTGAGTGACCGCAGCGAGCCCGGGGCCCTCGCTCCAGGCAGGGGTCAAGCTGGGTGCTGGTGTCTCGGAGACGCCCACCGTCGTCCCCAGGACTGGGATTTGCCTGCGGGGCTGTGCGTTCGTTCCTCAGCCCCTTTCAGGCACCCGCCTGGCTTTTCCCTCCAGCCTCAAATGTTTTCCTGAATGCAGCTGCTAGGGGCCCCCGGACCTTCCCCCCACCCAGAGTCCATTCATGAGCTTCTGACACAGCGGTCCTGCAGAGGGGCTGCTCTGTTTACAGAGATAAACTATCAGAACCGTCAAAGCCTTTCTCCCAAGGGCACCAGCAGTAGGAGACCGGCCATGTGGAGACTCCTGTGACCGCTCTGACTCCGGACCCCAGGACTCGGGGTCAGGACAAGGACGGGGCCAGCCCGAGGCGGCTCCAGATCACAAACAGGGTTTCCGGGCAGCGATGTGGGGCCTCCAGTCCCTCAGGCCCAGGTGCGAGCACGGTGCTCAGGCCCCTCGCCCTCGTCTGTTGGGCGGGACTCACGGGGTGCACAGGGCGCCCCAAGTCCCAACATACGCCTCTGCCCCTGGACGTGAGAACAAGACACCCCAGCTCTTGACTTCTAGTCTCGCCTCCCTCCAGCATACTAGACCCTTGTCCAGCAGCCAGACAATTGTAATGTTATTAATAACAATGACAATGAAATAGAAGCTTGTCTTGATAAAAAAGGGAAGGGGAGAAATGTTGGGAATGAGGAGAAAACTGTCCTCCACGTACTTTACATAAAAGTTGGGGGAAGTTGACGGCACTGGGTGGCAGAGAAACACGGAAGCAAACTAGCAGCGAACCGCATCTCCGACGGTTTCTGGAACATGTAGGCCGCTCATGGGATTGGAAGAGGAAGCCGTAGGACAGCAGGTGTGGTGACTGAAAGCCAGGGTTTTAGGCGCTCTCGGTGAGGGTGGAGAGCTGCGGGGTGGGGGGGTCCACGCAGCTCCTGCAATACCGTTCTTAGTGTCTGCGCCTTGGGGTCTCTACCACGGGCCAGGAGAGAGCCGGCCCCGCCTGCCCCAGCGGACTCAGAGCCTCGGGGCTGCTGACTCAGGGGCCCCGCCTCTTCCCCGGAGCCCCCTCCCCAGAACCCGGAGAGGGGGGATGCCCACAGGCCCCAGGGAGACCCCGTCCACTCCCCCACCAGCTGTGGCGCCTGCAGGAGCAGGGTCCCCGAATATTCCTCCACATCCAGCCCCCAAAACCACCCCCTCACCGCTGGGTGCTATCTCCACGTCTTTATGCCGACATTTAAAGCTTCCCATCCTCTTGAAGTAGTTATGGAATACGTCATTTTTGGTGAATTACAAATGTTAATGTCATAAAATAAAACTGTCACATCACCATCTTCAGTGATTGAATGCCCATCAGCGCTGACTTCAAGACGCCATGCAATCTTGAGACTTCTCTGTGAAGCTGAGCAGACACTCATCTTCATGTCTTCTGTGCACACGGTCTCAGACTTAAACACGTCCCTGTCCAGACACGCACCCTCTTCTATTAACACGCGAATCGTCTCCTCTTGAACACTTGGCAAAGCCTGCTTCCCTTCCCTTTCTTTAACTGTTTTCATTATATTTACAACCCTAATTTTATCTACGACTGTATTACCATTAAGTCTCTTCCTTGCAATGAAATTTTCTATAAAATTGAAATTGGATTTTTTTATAGAAGTTTTAGGTTATCTTTCTTTTTGTATTAAGTTATCATTAGAAATATTTGTTAAAACTGAGCAAAACAGTAAGAATGTAATTGTATATTTCGAAGTTGTTAAGCACAAAAATAATCATTGGGAATGAATCTTTAAAGAATAGGGATGTACACTGATAACATTACTTATTTCCAAAGTTAAATATGGTTCAGATCCATTCATTTTGTTGTGGTCATTGAAGACACATGCAGATAGATGGGAATAGAAGAAATCTGGGTACAAAAATAGCCCTCAGTTCTCTAAAACCCCGAGTTATAGATCAAAGATCACAGTGATCTATCGTCAGAGATTATTCTTGATGGTCACCTGAAAACACGATTAATTCCTCCTTTAGATTCGATGAGTACAAAGCTGTGGATTCCACCAGGCTTGTGGGAGGCTTTTTGCCCATTCTCCTTCCCAACCCTGACCTCTTGCTTGGGAATCTTGAGGAGGAAGCAAGGGTAAGCTTCAGACGGCAGGCGGGCACCTCCTTGTGAGAAGCAGGGAATGGGCGGTGAGGAAGGGAGAAAAAGGCACGCGGCGGGCAGGTCTGAGCCAGACCGATTCCAAGAAAAGTGCACTAGACACTGACCCTGTCTTCACGCTCATCTGAGCTGCGTTCCCCTAGAATCTATCGTTCTTGGGGGGGGGGGCTTTCACTCCAGGTGACCAGGAGTGTCTTCAAGGCATTTAGCCTTTCCATATTAATTTTGGCAGGAGGGAAAGTGAGCTCCTGAAGAAGGTCCAGCCACGTCAGCATGCTGGGACAGAAGCTCTCAGCACTGCACACGCTTCTGGACGCGGTGGAGAAGTCAAGCGACCACAGGCACACCAGCCACTGACGTGTGACCACAGTGGTGCTTTGTAGGAAGCCTCCTCATCCGTGTGCCGTGAAGGCAGCAGCGCCAGGGGGCTCCCCTGAGGACCCCAGCTCCTCTTCCATGGGCATGAAGGAAATCCAGGTGAAAAAGCCGTTTACCCAAACATTTCCAGCAGGTTCATAAACACGTGTGCCGTGGCCGTTGGGCCTAAGGACAGGTCTGCCTCAAGATCTCTCCTCCCCACTTACATGCATTGCAGACGTAGAAGGGATGTTAAACGCTCGTGGAGCTTTCCAACGGGAAGATACGCTCAGTGAGGTCTTCCACCGTCCATTTCCTTCAGACTTTCAGAAGCAGGTGCACGTTTCCATAGATGATTACCAGTAGCTAATGACACGGAATCCGGAATATTCTCCAGAAAAGAAAGCAACTGTAGCGTCTGAAAATATCTCAGCGAGCTGAAATGTCCCGTTTCCGTCAGAGAAGCAGCCTCCCCTCCAGGAGCGCAGTGGTCATGCCGTCACCAGCAGCAAGAGGAGGAAGTGGGGAAGCCGCCACGAGCTGGTTGAGTGATGCTGACTGAACGCTGGACAAGACACTTCGAAGCTGGCTCTTTAAACTTACTCATTTTGGGGTAATTTAAGAAAAGTTGCAAAGAAAGCTCAGGGAGTTCCCATATACCCTTTCCCAGCTTCCCCTGCTGGTAACGTGTTAAATCACTAGGATACATTTGCAGAAAGTCAGAAATCACTGCCTCGGACACCCTGTTAGCTAAGGGCAGACTTCGTGCGGATGTCAGACGTTTTCCGCTGAGGTCCTTTCTCGGATCTAGAACACCTGTTGCCTTCAGCCGCTGAGGCTCCGGAGGCTCTGCTAACCCAGGACAGAGCCTCAGACTTTGCTTCTCACGACTTCGGCAGTTTGAGGAATATTGGTCAGGTACTTTGTAGAATGTCTCTGAACTGACTTTGACTGAGGCTTTGCCACAATTCGCCTGCAGTGGCAGGTTCGAGGGGACAGATCATGGAGGCGAGACGCGTGCACAGCCCAGGCCCGGGCCTCCCTGACGTCCACGAGACCCAGCAGGTAGGTCAGCCTCGCTTCCCTGGCTCAGGCGGCGTCTCCAGGTGTCTCCACCGTAGAGATGCCTTCCTGGACTTGCTGTCTGGAGGAGAGAGGAGACTCACAAAGCCCTGTGCGCTCTCGAGGGAGAGCATTGTGGGAGGGAAGGTATTTACAGACATTATTTGGAATTTCTCTATAAAGACTCGCCCCCCCCTTTTCTCTAAGTATGAAATATTTTCTAGCTGAGAAAGTCTCTATATCTCTTGGTCCATAAAGTCAATGAAACCTCCTCTACTTAGAAAACGTCAGAAAAGCGTCACTCTGCCACGTGCTGAACACACTTTTTTTCACATGGGGGGCGTGTGCACACACTTCCTTCTCCGCATCCTCCGCCGAGGGCACAGACACACGCGGCATTCAAACACCGTCTTTCTGATAGAAAAGACACATCGGCATCGCTTGGAGTGAACGTGACTGATTATAGTATTTTCAGTATTTGTTTGTTTGTATTTTCTCTTTTTTTTTTAAGCTCAGGAGAGTCTTTTCTGTCCAGCAATGCTTGCTCTAGCTTGCTATCCTGGCCCTGAAATGCGGCCGCTGCCCTCACTTCCAGTTTGCTCCTGACCAGAGCTGAGTTCTGTTGCTGGAGTGTCAGCCTCAGATGAAAGGAAGGTTATTGGGATTTTACTTCTCAGCTCAAGGGTTTTCCTAAACGTTCACATTTTGTTTGGAGGTTGACACAGCCGCACAGCCTCCCGGCCAAGCGGGGCATCTTACAGAGTTCTCTGGGAGGTGTGAATGAAGCAGAAGTGTTAAAAACGTGGATCCTGGTACGGGTGATATTTTAAACAATTACAGATGGTGTGGGGCTGGCTGTAACTGACAGCAGTATCAGCCCTAGAAAGGCCCTTGACAGGCTTCCTCGTACAATGATTAATTACCACGAGCTGTCTCTGGGCATCCAATTTCCTCCGCCCGGCTCGTAGCTTGAGTCAGGTCTGCAGCTCTTATTACACACGGCCACACAGGAAATGTCTTTTCATTGCCCTGCCCACGGACCACTCACGGCCCGGAGCGTGGCTCAAGCAGGCCTCCCTCTGACAGGTTGGATCTGGACAGGACTAGGCATGGGGAACCCCGAGGGGCTGTGAACAACGGGGGCGCCCCTCTTCTGGTTACTTAAGTTCAGAGTGACTTAGCAATCCAGCCGCCAGTGGCCGTCAAACAGATGGGCCTACCTCTGAGACGAGGAGCAGCCCACAACAGCGCTGGCTTTGAGAACACGGGGTCACCTCTCCTCTCGCGGCTTCCACGTGGCCATGCGGCACTGGCGTGGAGCCGGGAATCACACGGCGGCACGCGGACTCCTACCACGAGGCTGCGGAGATGCTGCTTTCCCTCCTACACCAATTGGCATTTTCTCCCCTTTGCCACAAGAGCTCGGCACCTCTCCAGGCTGTTCCCGCGTGCAGCATGGCGTCAGGGGCCCCAGCGGGTTCTCCACGAGTCGCGGTTGGATGTCAAGTGCAAGCGGGCGATCAGAGGTGCCAGCAGGCTTGTGCAAATTAATGTGATGCTCTTTATAACTCCGTGAACGTATGACAAATGTGGCTTCCCAGGCAAGTGGCTTTACTACCATTATTGTTTACAGTGTTACAAAGTATCCCGATCCCCCATACCAGTGGGGTAGTTGTGTTCCCAAGAGGACTGTGCTGCTGTCAGCAAGCGGGCCAGACCAGACACCACCTGAGTGATGGGGAAGCTGGGAATGGCAGCGGGGCTGGGTGGGAGTGATGGAAACACAGCCCTTGCAAGGGCACAGCCGGCTCGCAGAACGTGGGGAATGGGAACGGCCAACAAACCCACTTTGCTGCCAGCGCTGAACACGGATGACCACCAAGCCAGTGGAAGCAAAGTGGGAGAGAGACAAAGCTCGTCTCTGGACCTGGAGTAGAGCCTGGGATACCACGTATTGGGGTCTCTCTCCTCCCTCCCTCCTTCGGTACCAGGCAGAGTCCTGGGTTCCGTGCCCTCCCTCCTCTCCTCTTGTTCAAGGTGCACCTGCCGCGTTCCCCACATTGTCCTGCCACACTGCACTGGCTTCTTTCGTGCAACGGAGCGCAAGAGAAATACCAGACTCTGGATGGTCAGACTCCCAGGGACACCCGCTCCGGTGCACTGTCCGGCCCGGCAGTAGAAAGCGCTAGCTCTGCCTGGGGTCCTGGGCCGAGCTGTGCACATTCTATTCTAACCACCACATCTGTGAAACAGAGCACCTCGCGCAGGTGCCCTGATGGTGGGATCTGGCCAGCTGCCAACCTGGAGAGTATCGGGGAGCTTTCTCACCCGGGGGCAAGCACAGAAGACGAGCAAGGAGGCCGATTTGGGTGGCTCTGCGCTGACCGGCCGAGCGCAGCAGCCTGTCTCCATCTGGCCTCTCCCGGTGCTGCTGACCCCTGCCAAAGTGAAGGAAGACTCAGTCCCAGAACCATTGATCCAGGGCCATCTCTGGAGGATGGTCAGTAGGACAGCTGACGAGGTATCCAGGACACGAGGCTCAGTGCCCGGACTGATGGGGAAGCCGTGCAATCCTATCAGATCGGTGCCCTCACCAATCAATAAGGGTGATCAATCAGAGAAATGTGGGCATCCAAACAGCCAAAACTGTGAGAATAAAGATACTCAACTTCACTTACCAGGAAAATACAAGTCACAATCTCATAGATTTACAAATATGCAAAACCCTGAGCCATGTGGATGTTGGGGAACTGTAGGAAAAGTATGGGGTCGGGGGGTCGGGGTCTGGGCGGTCATGTGGTCGGTTCCCCCAGGGAAGGTGAGAGGGCCCAAGGGCATGGAGGCCCTGCCAGAGCCAGCCCGGGACAGCCAGGGGCTCCTGTGCCTGCTCCGTCTCCGAGCAAGGACTTGGGCTCATCCACAGAGTTTGAATCGTAATGAAAGGTGACACGTCCACACAGGCCGCGGTGAGATCCAGCGGACACAGCCCCCTCAGTCTAGACTGCGTGAGACACTGGGGAGTCTACACTTTTATTATTTTGAGGAAACACACTCCGTCGTGAAGAAAGTCTTTTTTTGATCAAATTCTAACGTCAAAATCTCCATGGCTCTTTGGTTTTGAACAGCGAGAGTCCTGTTTCCTTTCCCTGACAATTAGCATGCAGACTTTCACATCAGGGTCCCAAGCGTCCCCAGGCAGCGGCCGGACGCCACCGCGGGCGGAAACGTAAGGCTGTGGGCCTGTCGGAGCCCTGGGCCCGGCCCTGCACACGACCGCGCGGCCGCGACTCCTCCTGGGCACCTCCCGTCTCAGAGACACGCCTCTGTCCCCGACACTCTCTCCGTGGGATGAAGGTCATGTCAGGCCCGCTGGGCCACCCCGTCAGGAAGCTGACATGAACGCCGGCCCCCGGGCCTCTGGCAAGAGGCATTCCACAGCACTGAAAAGAAAACAGGCATTTTCTTGGCCTGCCTCCTGCTACCACACCGTGCAGGATGACCGGATTTGACCGAATCTTGTGATTTTCATCTGGTTTTTGCAGCTTAGTTTTATTGTCCTTAAGTGAGGTGGGGAAAGGAAACTCGCGTTAATGGGTTGCAGATTGCAGACCCTGGTCCCATTCATCGCCCCCGCGTGCAGGAGGAGACAGCACGGGTGCTACCGTGTGTGCGTGAGGGAACTACAGACTCCGGGCCCTTACCTGCACCCCCACATGTGAGACATGACCATCCCGAGACAGCTTGGAGACCTGGGCCGTGAGCTCTTTCGACCACACGTGTCCCTTCTGTTCCGGAGGCTCCATGGTGTTGGGACAACTGCCTTGCTGACCAAATGCTCTCAACAAGTTTTTCTAGAACTAAAGATAACTCATACTTGCATGAGCTGGAAATGCTCGGCTGACTCAGGGCAGTCAGCAGAGCTGGGGAGAAATGAACGTGTAGGCCACCTGACACCCCCAGAGCAACACCCTCGATATGCAGCAAACGTTCTAACAGGAAAACGGACAAAGCACATATGCAGACAGTCTATGAGAAGAAAATAAACTCCAGTGAAACATCTAAAGGAAATCTTATCCACTAGCAACAACATTTAATTTTTTTGTACATTTAAAGAGTGATCAGGGGCGCCTGGGTGGCTCAGTCGTTAAGCATCTGCCTTTGGCTCAGGGCGTGATCCCGGCGGTCTGGGATCGAGCCCCACATCAGGCTCCTCCGCTGGAAGCCTGCTTCTTCCTCTCCCACTCCCCCTGCTTGTGTTCCCTCTCTCGCTGGCTGTCTGTCTCTGTCAAATAAATAAATAAAATCTTTAAAAAAAAATAAAGAGTGATCACATTTTCTGCCTATTGGTTTAGCCAAGATTCAAGAAACGATCTGACCTGTTCTGGTAAAGCGCATGCTCACCCTTGGGGAGGACATGCACTGGTACCAGCTCTCTGGAGAGAAATTGGCAACATTGTCCCAAAGCCTTAAAACGTGCATCCCCACCAATGACTCCATTTCTAGGAATTTACCCCCCAAAATCACTGGACAAATGTGCAAAGGTTCTTACTTTAGGAGAGTGAACTGAGCAATGTGTGTAATAGCGACAAGTTAGAAATAACTTGGACATCCAGAAGTAGGTGTTTGGGTAAATAAAGTGTGCTGTTGCATTCTAGCGGAATGAGATGTCTTCGAAAATAAAGACAAAGATCTTTATTTATAGACATGGAGGTATGTTCATAATTTATTGCTATATCAAAAGCTACGGAGTAGTACAATCTCATTTTAATAAAACGTGGAAGGATAGGCAGAAGCAAAACAAACAGTCGGAAGGCAGTGTGGTGTATTCAGGGCTTCCCGTAGATAATCCGTGGGGTGTTTCCTCTTTTATATGCTTCTGTGTTTGCTGGCGTTTTTCATGTATAATGGATATCATGTACTTTCATAATTAGGAAAAATAATTACAATTTTACAAAACATGGTCTGCCTCTCCGTTGCTTATGAGCAGTTGACAATGACCAGGAACTCTATCTCCTGGTTACCACAGCTCCTTTCTACTTTTCCAGAGAGCTGTTTGCAGTAATGCTCTGGTGTCTGTTCCTTTCATTCTGAAGCATTTTGAAGCACCCGGGCTCTTTGCATTCCCATAACGTTATGCAACATCTAGCTTTGAGCAGCTAGTTATGGATACAAACCCCTTTTCCTCTGGCTTTCTTCATTGTTTGCAGTTTTTCTTAAAAAGCCACAAAATGTTTCTATAACTATCTGAAATTCTTGTTTTCCCTTTTGAAAATTTTCTTTATAAATGTTTTCAATCACTAGTCTCTTTAAGCTTTATAAAGTTGGCATGTATAAAATGTTACCTGACTCTGACACATTAGCCTCCCTTATCCTTGTGAATATGTTTTTCTAAGAAACACACAGGGGACAATGTCTAAGGGTTACTGACTTTAACAAATAACAGTTTGCATTTGGCCAGTGTTTCAGCTGATGTCCTTCCTGTACTTCAGGGTGCAGGCTGGGACCCCGTGCTGCTTTCAGTGCTCACACCTGCTATGGGTTGAACTGTGTCCCTTCAAATTTGACGTGCTGAAACCCTAACTCCCAGCCCTCGGAATGTGACCTTGTTTGGAGATGAAGTCTTTACGAAGGTCATCCTGTTGGGGTGAGGCCATCAGGAGAAACCTGGGCCCATAGGATGAGGTGTATCAGAATAGGGACGGAGAGCACATGAAGAGACCCCAGGGATAAGTGTGCAGGGAGGGAAGACCACGCGGGGTCACAGCAGGAAGGCGGCCGTCTGCGTGCCCCGAGACAGACCCCAAGAAACCCAGCCTGCCCACACCTGGATCGGGGACTTCTGGGAGAAAACAAATGTGTATTGTCCAAGTCCCCGGCTTGCAGGACTTTGTCCCGGCGGCCCAAGCAGAAAATACATCTGCCTTTCACGATCTTGATGTATCTAAAGCACCCCAGTTAATTATTTGTAGAATAATTTGGGTCTGTCTCCTATTTCCCCAGGGTTAGAAGGATGTCGTGAAATTTTGGCAAGAGGCCCCTAGAAATGAGATCGTGTCCTCTACAGGATGTCACGGCAACAGCCTCGTGGTCCTGCCACCTCACCGCTGACGTGTCTGCCGGGCCTCTCGGCTTCCAGGCTTCCGCAGGTAGTGGGGCTCCCCTGTACCGTCAGGTTTGACACCTGTGCGACGGTCCTGGCAGCTGCTCAGGGCAGCGGAAGCCAGGCACGAGGTGAGCAGGACTCTGAACTCTCTCTATGACTTCTCTGTTTGTCTAGTAGTAGTTCAAAACAGCAAATGAAAAGCAAAACAAAATAGTAGAACTCTATTTATCAGAGAGCTCATGGACGTTTTCTGAAAAAAAAATAGATGATTCTCTCAAAAAAGCTTGTCAAAACAGACATCTCCAAATCCAGGCACTAAGATGGATGGAGGGACAGCGAGAGAGGGTATTCTCAAACAGAGACGGGGCCGGCAAGCCAGCCGTCGAGGACCATGACACTGATGGAAGGGCCCAACAGGCTTGGGAAGATTGGTCTTCGTTCCTCTGGGCTTAGGGACCTGAGTCTGAACAGCCACAAGCTGGGTGAAGACGCCATCGCGTTAAAGACTCAGCGACAGTGAGGCCGTGCGGTGTTGTGTCAGGTGCAGGCGTTGAGCATGGCCCCGTGTGCGAGACCCGTGTGCGAGACCTCTGAGTAAATCCAGCGCCTGGCGTGGAGTCAGTTCCCTTCTGCTGTTTAAACATCTCAAACAGAAGGCAAAACAAAGCCAGATTCAAAACAAAATGAAGAAAAGCAGCGGCCGCCAGATTCCTGAGCTGTGGCTTCAGGACTCGTGAGCACTCGTGGGGTCCCTCGAAGACAGACGGAGTGGCGCTGCCCGGGTCGACGGTCCTGGCGGTCCTGCGTCATTCGTCACTGTTATCACTTGAGCACTGCCTTCAGTAGTGGGGGCGGGGCGGTCGGAGACACTGCGTGTGCCAGGATGCTGGGACCCGGTCCTGTTAGAGCGTCGGATCGGGACCGTAGTAAGGCACACAACTTCCCTCCAGGAGCCATGCGATAGGGCAGAAGAGAACCCAGCATGGAACTGGGCTCCCTTCTGAGTGCAGCGAGGACAGTGGGATTTAAAGGTGAGGAGCATGGTGGGGGCAGCGGATAGAAGATGCCCCCGGCAGATATCAGGTGGAGGGTGTCTCACTAAGCAGACTGGGCAGGATTTCCGCTAGCTGGAGCTCTGTGGAGCCTGAAGTTTGCGGCAAGAGAAAGAGGTCTCCATCGGGGCTGAGACACAGAGTGGGAACAAAAAGGGTTTTCACCTCCCAAAATCTCACATCCCTCCGGGCTCTGGCTTTGAGGGAGGCTGGGAGGGGCTGATAGTGCCCGAAGGACCCATGACTCTGGGATGGCCTTGCAGATGATAGGTTCCAACCCCGACAAAGGTGACTCTTTGGTCTCCATCCCACTCGCCCCCTGGATTTAGCATTTGGGAAGATTGCCCTTGAGAGTCAGAGACCCTGAGGCTCCAAGAAGAGGTCCAGTTTCAACTGCATCTGTGCCTGGAGGCTGAGCTTTCAACAGTAGTGAACGCATTATCCCCGCGATGGCAATCAGCCAATTTAAAGTTTTGTTTAACTACTTTGTTATTCAATTATTTTCTTTGCTTTTCTAATGAAGGATAAGAGAAGTTCATATCTCCCCAACAATCTTGGCCATAGAAAGGCATTAAATATATATGGGGAGCTGGGGTCAGAAGAAAAGGACAAAGACAGCAGTGGTCCATGGCCAGCCAGTGCAGGGCGCACTGTTGACTCAGGAGAAGGAGGGAAAGCAGCAGGCCTTCTTCTCTCCGAGCTCCCCACATCGTCATCTTTTACTTAGAGATTTTTATATTTAATTATTTATGATACTACCCATGACTTAGCCACTGCCAAAGTTGTTCTCATAATTTAGGGACCATGAGAAGAATATGCATAAGGCTGATGTCAGAGGCCTCACCCATCTGGGGGCAGAGTGCAAAGTACTTTCCAAGAGGCTTCCTTTAGCTCCGTCCAGAACACCTTTGACATCGCCCCTTTGAGTACACCACTTTTCCCGATCCCCAAATACCCTAAATCTCAACTGGACAATAGCTACACTTTGGCTAGAGTTAAGAATAGGACTGATCTTATCTTTCTCATTTATAATAACCAGAAAGATAAAAAAATTATCAACAAGCAATTAAAAATGTGTCATAGTGTCAGTTCTGGAAGGGAGAAAAAACACAACATATGCAGGTTATAAAAGGTATTATTTGATTTGAAGTTTTCCTGACAAAACTCAACCCACAGGGTTTCTGGCTATCAGCTACCCACCCGGGGAAATTTGATTTCCTGGAGATTATGCAGAAAGTGAGACCAGGTTCTAAATATGTACTCAAAAAATGACATCATATGTTGTCTTAAATTTTCAGCCCTCTTTCAAATCACATTTTAAAATATTACAATGCAATACTAATTAATTTGCACAAATTCCAGGCCTAGGAACGATAGACAAATAGACAATATGGTTGGTCTTTAGAATTATTGGCAGCATGTTGAAAGCAACGGAACAGGAGAAGTGCAGTGAGATCAGGACCTTCTAAATCCCCACAATGACATCGTGACAGCTAAGGCTTTTCAGCACTACCTCTCTAGCAGGCCCTTCGCTAGGTGATGCTTATATACTAGATCTTCCTTCAAATCTTTACGAGGGCACTGAAACGTATTGCTTCCGTCTGCAGAGCGCATCCTTTCAAAAGCAGGTAAAGTGGGACTTCCCCCTCCGTCCTCGTGGTTTCCCCAAGGCTGTGAGCCTCCTACTCCTTCTCCCCAGCCTGGACTTTCTCATCCTGGAGGGAGGGAAGAGGCAACCAACGGATGGATCTGGGAGGGGCCCAACCTCACTCTGCCAAGCGCTCTCCTTCCTCCTCCGTTCTGAGCTGCAGAGCAACTGGATGCTCTGTCTCTTTGCCACTTGCTCTGGAGTCTGACCACACACGAGGCGCATGGTGAGTTTGTCTATTTTTAGGAAGAAGTCTTGGTAAACCCCTTTGGTTGCTGATCCAATGCCCCTTGCCTAATCACCTTCATCAGAAATAGAAGTAATATTTTGCTTGCATTTCCTTTCTTATTTCTTAACTGCTTTTGAGAATGGGAGAGAAAATACGGGTGTCTATGCATTGACCTGTTGGAACTCCAACCGACGGCTGTCCTACATGAGAGGGGACTGTTGGGGTGGGAGCAGCCCACAGAGGACAGTACCCTCGGCTCCCAGAAAGGCCAGAGGATTGAGGGTGCAGAGCTGATGTCCTCTATCCCTGGTTCCCTGATTATATCCCTCAGGAAGCCTCCAGGAATCTGATTCAATTATCACAACTGACTTTAGTTATTCCTGAATGTTTTGTTCTTTTCCATAAATTCCAAAGTCTGCATGAGTTTAGGGTAACCTGTTAGATTGTCTTCCTTCAGTCGGACCACTCCCAAATCAGACCAGCAGATACATTTGTGGAGACCTCAGACAAAGAGTGCCCCAGCTCTCCCCATAATCTATCCCAGGGTTTCTCCCTGAGTCCACAGAATAGGAAAACTCCCTGGCCTTGTACTCTCCCCAGTGCGTCCGTGTATCTGTCTCCAGACCCCATCCTCCAACCTTCTTTTTGTCACAGCACTGCCGTAAGCATTAAGAAACCTAACGCTATGTCTTGGTCACCAACCAATTCAATGCCTAACCAGGTTTGCCATTCCAAGGAAAAACCTGTATTCCAGGCCTATCGTGTCCCATCCAGCCCCCATCAAACTAGCTTCTGGTGTGTCCCATTCTGATCAATGTGCTTATACGTCCCCCATCAATTGTTAAACTTTAGCCTATGACCGAGGAGCCTCGGTGAGCACACTCTTTGCCCCTTGCCCTAATCTCCATAATCATGCACGCGTCTGAAGTGATTGCATGTTCACCCATCCTTCTTAAAGTAGGCCCTCAGCAATCTTGACGTTGTCTCCATGCACAAAACCTAAAAGATTACGTTATTCTAAGAAAGCAATTCTGTTTTTTCCCCCAAATTGAGGAGCTTCAATGTTACTTCCATATCGTAGTGCAGCAAGTGAACATATGTGTCCCCCCTGTTTCCAGGCCAGGCTGCTCCTCTGCGTGCAGCCCCCAGAACACAGCTGGGTCTGTGTTACGGAAGGAGGCCTTGAACCCCTGCTCATGCCCCTGTCTCCAATCCCCAAAGAGTTCTGCTCCCTGCCCCCTGCAACTTGCATTTCTGTGCCCTGTTTGATTTGTGGGTTTGTGTGGGGCACACGCGTTGCATAAAGACACGATTGTTAAGCCTGGGCCAATGGGGGGTTATCTTGTATATGAAATCCTTTACTTGGCTGGTATCACTGTAAGATCTAGATTTCCTTCTACAGCTATCCCCTCAAGCCCACATCATGTTCTTTCCCAGCTTTAACACCCTGTTGGAGATTCAACTACCTTCCAGTTTCCAATCTGTGTTCAGCTTGCTTGCCAAGGAGAGGCATCTGGTAGACAACGCACCTCCTGGGGTTGTAACCGAACACCATCACAGTCACTGAACATCTGAATTACAGCATACATAAAATGTACATAGTACAGTTTCCTGTGAAAACGTAGTCCTTCTCAGCCGATCCTACTTAGTAAAGGATTTTCAAAATCATCTGTAATGAAAATCTTCCAAGGAACATTTGTCTTTTCCTGTTTCCTGTCATCCATGGAACAAATTTCTTTCTCTTTGCGTGGAATTCCCCCGTGTGTGTAGTGTTAAGGGACACAACACCCCATGACTTCCATAATGGGAGCCAACAGGGATGTCTTTCTTTCCCTGCTTCCTGGAAGCCAGAGGTTTTTCCTGTGACCTTCCCACCCAAGAGCTTGCATTTTTAAGGAAAACCTCAAAATCTGCTTGGCACTTTGGGGCTTCTCCACTGGGATTAAGGGAAGACCAGCCTCCAGGTTTCGTGTCTAAAACTCCTGCTCCTCACTCCCTCGGCCCTGCTCATGTTTCTCTCTGGTCTGCCACTGACTCTGAGCCACCCATGTCCTTCTGCATCCCTTCCTTGCCTAAGCTGGGAGAGTTGACCACAAACCCAGGGTGAGAGTCACATGACACGTTGCAGTAAATGGAATCCCAATCTGGCTCTATTTCCCTATCATTCTATACTTCACCTTATAGCATGGGATTACCCAGTGTGGGAAAGCCCATTAGTTAAAATAGACCATACCTCTGCATATCTTACTGCAAATATTATATAAGACCAAAATGATAGACTTTATAGGACTATGTCACATTTCTCATGTTTATTATTGTTTATGAAGGTCTATGTTAACAAACGAAAAATTCTATTGGAAATTTTTACATTACTTTTCATAAATGTCTACTTGAATGTTGCTTCTTGTATCTTAATCTAGGATGGAAATTTTCATTTTTAAACAAAGGCATCCTGTTGAACAACATTGTCATCATTTTCCAATGACAGTTTATTTAGATCGCACGTTTTCTCCTTCGGCGGCTTCAGATCACCAAATTCACTATATATACCTCAGATGTTTCTACTTGGAAACTTGAGAGTTTTTTCCTTGTATTTTGTATGAATGTTGTGCTAACATTTGTCTTAAAATTGTTTTAAAGCTTTCCTAATTCACAATGATACTGGACACAGGTTAATATTAGTTGGGGAGTTGTTAACCCCCTGCTATTTATCTAGCTTATCCAATGAGACGCTGATGCTTGATGCCCACTGCCTCGGGCCTTACAACTTCCTTTCTCTCTTCGGGTCAGGACCAGTATCCACTTGTCTGTAGGAGACGGGGCATTTCAAGTCCTGGGCTCTGAGCCCACAGTTGGAGACAGGATGACTGCTGCATTCCGGAGTCCGACCCCCAGGCCCGCTGCCAAGCATTCAGACACCATGACAGGAGCTCAGTTTCAAGCAATCTGCCCACAGGAACTTGGAATAGGTTTCCTGGTTGTGTGTTTCTTCATGGAGGGCCCCTGCGGGAGCCTGCTGCAAAAGATCCCATCAAACTAATAGGTGCTAGGATTTTTAGTTTGAAGACTCCCTGGTTGTGAGGAAAATATGCGTGATTAACCTCAAGCACTCGCGCTGTTGAGCAAATGTTCAGAGAGGCTGAGAGGCAGCCTGACGATGGCAAAAAGCAGCCAAGGATCAGGGAAATACAAATCAAAACCACAATGAGATGCCACCTCACACTGGTCAGAGTGGCTAAAATGAACAACTCAGGAAACAACAGATGTTTGTGAGGATGTGGAAAGGGGAACCCCTTATACTGTTGGTGGGAATGCAAGCTGGTGCAGCCACTCTGGAAAACAGTGTGGAGGTTCCTCAAAAAGTTGAAAATAGAGCTACCTTATGACCCAGCAATTTCACTACTATTTATCCCCAAGGATACAAACATAGTGATCCGAAGAGGCACCTGCACCCCAATGTTTACAGCAGCAATGTCCACAATAACCAAACAATGGAAAGAGCCCAGACGTCCATCAATAGCTGAATGGATAAAGAAGATGTGGTGTAATTATATACAATGTAATATTACTCAGCCATCAAAAGAATGAAATCTTGCCATTTGCAACAAGGTGGATGGAACTAAAGGGTATTATGCTAAGCAAAATAAGTCAATCAGAGAAAGACAAATACCATATGATTTCACTCATGTGAAATTTAAGAAACAAAACATAAACATAAGGGAAGGGAAGGGAAGGGAAGGAAAAATAAAAGAAGATAAAAACAGAGAGGAGGAAAACCATAAGAGACTCTTAACTCTAGGAAACAAACTGAGGGTTGCTGGAGGGGAGGTGGGTGGGGGGATGGGATGATTGGGTGACGGGCATTAAGGAGGGCACGTGATGGAATGAGCACTGGGTGTTGTATACAGGTGATGAATCACTAAATTCTACCCCTACAACCAATAGTACTGTATGTTAACTAAATTGAATTTAAATTAAGAAAGTAGAAAGAAAGCAGCCAAGGGTCCTTCTAGTCCATGATTTCATTTCATGATCACATGGTGCATTTCAAGCAGGCTGTCTGATTTTTAAGTCTCAAAGAAATGAACATGATCAAAGGGCATATGCTTTTAACTTTCTACCAATTTATATGGAAAATTAATTGCTAAATTTACTTGGAAGCCAAATCTTTGGCAAGTGGGTGAATGTGGGAGACATTTTCCTAGTATGTCTACCCTTGAGTCCCAGGTCAGAGGTTATCACTGACTCTCACCTCTGTCCCACCAGGATAATGCCCCCAAAACAGGTCTACCAGAATCTCAAAGAGAGGAAACCCTCCTGCAGAGGCTGACAATAACTCCATGTTCACCCTCCCAATGGGAATCACTGAATTATAATTACTCCCCCCTTCTTTATATTGGGTTATCACATCAAACCTTGGAATGTCTATCTGAGGTCCCAAATATACCCATGATCAAATAATTCTGAAAGGCTTGAAATGAAATGGGGCATGAAATTTCTAATACAGTTGTTTATCATTGATTACCAATGACTTTCAGGAAAAACTGTATTCTAGGCTTCTGAAAGGAAAAGTTTCACTCTAACCAATGTGTTGCTAGCCAGACAATACAGATGTACGTGCTCAGTGTTCCAGCCAATATGAGGCCCTCTGCCCATCAGTGATGCCAACCAACTGTTCACGGGAAGACCACGACCCTAGTGCGGGCAGTTCAGGTAACCGCAAATCTCTGACTCTCAAATTGCACACCCAAGTCACCGACTGCATCTCAAAGGGGGATGCATCCACGTTGTGCTGTTATTCTCTGCCTTTAACTATGTGTAAGTTCATGAATTCCACCTCCACTAAATTCCGCACCTGCTATACTCTGGCTCCCCACTCACTCCTGTGCCTGTTAGGCACCTTAGAGCTCTTTCCCTCCCATCTTAATTGACAGGGAAAAGAGCAGTGGAGCGGTCTAGGAGTAGGATCTCCTGTGTGGGTGGGTGCCCTTCCTTACAAGTGTTGTAAGGGTTGGATGAGAAAATACATCTAGTGAGCTTAGACTGGACCCCATCTCAGCAGAAAGACATGGAGAGAGACAAAGAAATGGACACCCAACAGACAGGGGATGCTGAGCAGCAGAGGAATAATAACGGTCCAACAAGGCAGGGAGCTAACCCAGATTCTGTGGGTCATGGCTTCTCAGAGCTGGAGGACTTGGAAACCATCTAGCCCAAACTTCTTTTTAGTCCAGTTGAGGAAGGAGCTTTCCACAAGATGAGGGAACTCTGCAGAGCCGCCTAAGACCTGCAGAAAGTTGGCTTGGAGCTGGGGTCCTCTTAACACTTCCCGTCTCAAGCGCTCAGCTCCATGGTGACCTGGGTCATGTACTGTCTGGAGCAAGGGAAGAACAGAGTCTAGACACAGTGCACTGTGTCCCGGGCAGGGGGGCATCGTAAATCCTGAGCACAACTTCTGCTGACAGTGCACTGCCCGCAGTGCTCAGACACATCACGTCCCTCTCTCCAGCAGCCCTCCCCCATCCCCGCATTCTCAGAATTATGTAGAGAAAACACATTAAGGCGCACGGTGATTTACCTGAGCATTTTGTGTGACTGTGTTTAAGGAGCGATCATGCTTGGTGTCTCTGCTGCTCTGAGCTCCTGCCATCACCAAGGGCCCCTTTCCCAGTAACCAGCTCCCACACAGCCTCTCCCTGACCTTCCCCAAATTGGCAGTTACAGACGATATCCATCTAGATTTAGTGCACATGGAATCAGAAAGGTGGTGATGGTTATGACCAAGGGGCTGTCATTGCTCACGTGAGTCCTGCGGTTAGAAGAGAACGCTGTACACATTTCTCTGAATCATTTGGAGTAGTCCTGTGTGCACCAAGATTCCTGAATTCTGATGAGTTTGATGGGGTTCAGAATCTGCTGGCCCAAAATATGGTGGCTTCACATATTGAAAGTTTTGAGCAGAAGGATTCTGAGAACACGGAAGTGCAGGAAGGACCATCTACCCTTTCCCTGCCCTTCTGCCTTGAAGTAGGGGGCATGGCCCTTGTGGGAAGTGCCTTCCATTCCGGGAGGAAGAGAAGTCCTTCCCTCCAGGATGGAGGGACCCTGAGAGAGGAATCTGATCACACAGACCTTGCTAAATTTCCCCCAATTTGTTTCTCTTAGTTCATACCCTCCTTGTCCCATCACATTTTCCTATGGCTGTCCTTCTTCATCAAACTTAGTGTGAAAAAGTTCAGATTTGACTGTGTCTCAGGTCTTCCTGTTCTTATGAAGGCTCTCATGTCATGTGAAATAATTTATATTAGATAAATCTGTATGCTTCTCTTTTGTTCATCTGCCTTTGTTGGTTTAATTTTCAGACCCATCCAGGGACCCTAAGAGATCAAGGAAAACTTCTTCCTCCCCTTCAGGGTCAATAACAGCAATTTGTCTTGACTTGGGGCAACCATGTTCTCAGTCTGCTGGAATTTCTTAAAAATAAAGAAATATATATTCATAAAAGTCTTGTTAATTAACATTTTATCACCAACAATCTAAGTAATAAGTAAGACAAAATTCAGAGTTACAGAAATCTGTCCACTGCAGCCTGTGTTCCAAACTCCTCCTTGGCGAGGCTGTCCCATGGCCGGTCTTCCTCTGTGGGAGGGCTGGTGGGAGCCCTGGGAGTGAGTGCAGGGGACAGGCTGAGGAGTCCAACGGAAACATAAGGGGGCAGCAGGGGCTGTGCGAAAGAGCAGAGAACCGCCCCATAGAAACCGCATGCTGGTTACCCCCTGCCATTCTTGCTGCTCAGAGAGAGGGTCCCTTGGCAACACTGGCTCTTTCCAAGGAAGCCTGGAATCCATATTTTTTATTTTAAAACTTCTCATTAAAAAAAAAAGTATATATAGTAGCCACTCAATTTTTGAAACACTATGCAGACTCCCAGCTGCCAATCTGAGACTTCCGCTTTATTTTAGCCTGAAATGACCTAAAATGGCTGTTCTTTTGAAGATTTTGAGTCCCTGTGAAGAAAATCCTGATAAACTAATAAATTGCTAAAGGGGAATCCGTCCCCATGTTTGAAAGGAGCTGTGGCCTCCTTGTTTTGTGATGAATGACAAGCCTGCGCCTCAGTCACTGTCCGGTGACTGTCCCTGATGAGGCTCCATTGCCGGGACTCCACGGCCCTCCAGCTTCTTTCATCAAAGTTGGAGCTACACTTGACTGCAAACCAGTCCTGCCAACAGGGCTGGAGAGAAGGTCTGTGCTTCAGGACAAGGGGAATGAAAGGGACTTTAGCAATAAAGGTCTAGGAAGAAACAAAGTTGTGCCTATTTTATGAGGACATCAAGGCTTTCGGATAGCGATGTGCTGAGAGGGCTGTTCTCCAGGGGCTCCTTCCTTGATGAAAACCTGTCCTGGGGCTTCTGTGCCCCTACTTCTTAGAGGTCACCTGCCCTTGGGTGCCTGCCTCCCTCCCCACCCTCCTTAAGGCCCCTCAAACAGCATGAGGACTGTCCCCAACAAAAGCTGTTGCGGAGATATCCAGCCCAGGTGGGGTGGGGGCCTTTCCATGCAGACACATCATGCAACTTCAGTTACCCAGCACCGTCAGCCTCTGCTTAAACAGCCACGGAGAGGCTCGGAACATTCCAGAACAGGAGGTGGAGAAGGGCACAGGAAGTCCGCATGGCTGCCTTGTGCTGACAGGCTGTGAGCTCGGGGGACAGGCTGCAGAGGAGAACTGGTGATGATGGGGGGCCTTGGAGAGGAGCCGGGTGGGGAAGGCTGGGTTGAGCAGCGTGCCGGCAGAGTCCGGGGAGGGACATTGTCCTGGTGGTCACGTGGGAGAGCACAATGAGGACCCCCTGTGCAGAAACATGCGCCAATCAGGGGACCTGAGGCTGCACAGAGAGGGTCTGAGCCCCCGTTGGAGGGGGTTGTCTGGACACTTGCTCACGCAACCTTCCGTAGTCAGTCAGGGATGCATTTCTCAGTGTCTCCCTGGCCACAGGTCACCGTAGGTTTGAGGACACAGCCACGGAAGTATGTGGCTGCCACAGGAAAGGATTGTAAATGCATAATTAATTTCAGCTTCTTCCTAAAACGTGTTACAACTCTTGCAATAGGTCTCCAAGGATAAAGGGTATCAAGATCGTTTGAGTTTCCATGCCTGTGGTTTTCTTAGCCCAGACACCCCAGAATACAGGGCTGGGGCTGAAGGTTAAACCTCAGGCAAACAGCTTGGGGAGTGTGGACAGCGGGCTGTACCCGGAAAGGGGAGCGAGTGCAGAGGCCCAGAGGGAGGGACGTTCTCTGAGTTGGCCCCAGCCTCACAAGGAAAAGCCCATTGCCCCATCCTGAGGAGCATCTCGGGGCAGGTGGGGTGAAACCATTATGCAGAGAGTAGTCTGTGCTGAGGGCAAGGGAGAGGAATCGCGCTGCTGGGATCCCCGGCACCAGCTCTCACTGGCCAGCACTGCATGGCCTTCCTCCGTCGGGACCGCTGGGCCAGAAAAGAGCCAGGCCCTGTCTCCGCTGCTTTACAGGGCAGTGGAGGATCTATCCCTATCTGTCTCATACCCACATGTATCACTATCATCTATCTGCTTGCTGTCGAGCCCCGTCTACCCTCCTATCATCTGTTTGCCTCTCTCTTCATCTGCCTACCATCCACGTACTCGTGTTTTACAGATAAGAAGCTTGCTGCTTGGGAGGGCGAGCAAACTGCTGAGACCCTCCTCCGGGGCAGGACAGAGCCCGGCTTGCAGCCGCTGAGTCTGTTTGCTACACCCGCTGCAGCCTCAGGGAAGACGGGCCTGGCCTGAGCTTGTCAGGCGATAGGTAATTCAAGTGAAACAGATTGACTCCGTTGGCAGCATGGGCCTCAGTGTGTCTTTTCAGGCTCCAGGCTGGGCACACTTGGGGAAACGAGAACTTGCAGACTTGGCTACCCATGTAAAGAACGGGGGCCTCTTTCTCTGGCAGGGGTTTGGCAGGTGTTGATTTTTATCACATGCCATTAACGTATGGCTCTGCACCTCTGGGCCCCTGTTATGAATCATCCCTGCCCACGTCTCCTGCACCTGGAAAGATGGTTTACTACGTAGAATGAAATAATAATTCAGCTGTGTATTGACAACCCAAGCAATATATACTTACTCCTTGTGAAGGGATATGAATACTGCTCAGCATGATTTAAATAATAGGTATCTCAACAGACGTGCAAATCTAAGTGGACTGAACCCATGTCTCTGTGAGTGACAAGCACGTAATCCAAGCGGTGTGGCCTCCATTGACCATAGAACGACTGATTCAGTGCTTTCGAATGGCAGATCAATGACAGCCATCGATGAAGTCAGCCGAGCAGGGACCGCCCCCCGCCACCAGAACTGGTGCCCACGCAGCTAGGCTTCAACTAACCAGAGTGACCGCTCTGTCTCGGCTCTGGGAAGCCTTCTTTATGAATGTACCGTTAGTCCTATAGCCCTGTCTGGCCTGCGGGTTTAGTGATAATTCAGAAATCAGAAATGAATCCATCGGATTTGAAATTCTGGACCATTTAGGGAAAGCATATAGTACACAAGGAGAGTCTGGAGATAGATTTGTCAGCACGTGTGAGGTGGAGCAATGGAGACCTTCAGGGTTTATTGTTTCTAGCATTTTCTGTTTCACCTTTTGAAATAACGTCCAGGAACCATGCAGTCAACTTTCCACAAAATGGAATTCTCTGACTTAAAGACCGGCTGGAGAGGCCTTCACTCTGAGAAAGCAGATCAGATCGCAGGAGAATTTGATGCTGGCACTGCTGCTGGTTGGCCAGTGATAGTGTTGTCGGGTGGACGTTTCTCCAGCAAACGTCCTCTAAGCTTGCAGACCTCCACAGGCCGCGCGGGCAGGACAGGCGCTTGGGGCGCTACAGAAGGGGGACTGCGAGCCTGACCCACTGTCGCACACACAGTTCTATCCACACGACGACTGTTTTCAAATTCAACATATGACAAAGGGGATAGCATGGCACAGACTGGAAAAAATAGGGATTAAATTATTTTTTTAAAAAAGCTTTAATGTATATACATACAACATTGCAAAACGAATCAATATGATAATTTGTGTACTTGTTTCCTTTTCTTTTGTGTTTGTCCCCATTACCCACTCATTTCCCTCCTCACCTTCATCCCAAATCAGCCAAGGCTCACTCTCACGGGCTGGTGCTGTGTCCCCCTGACGTTCAGCCTCTCTGCTCGCACACACACGTATGCGCACACATGCACTCAGGACCCTTTGTTTTACAGACACAAGTTCACATATCACAGACACTTGTCTCCATTGCACTTTCATATTTCAGCATCTCTGGTGCATGTCGTCACCTGGCATAATTCAAATTCAGTTCTTAGAAGCAACCACTAATGCTCCGAGGCAAGGACACCGATCACAGCCGAGCGTTCCTCGCTGGGGGCGGGCATGCACTTTGTCTCTGAAGCTGGACACTCCAAGCAACTCTGTAGCAAGCACTTGTGTACTTACATCTTTACATATGTGCTTTCTCTGTTTCTCCCGCGACTGCAGGGCCGGGTGCTGGATTGGAGCACGTGTTTCTAAAGCTAGCCGTGTGGCAGAGAGCTTCCCAAAGGCAGTGAAAACCGACATCCCTGGCCTCCTGTCCTGCCAGCACTGGGTGTTTCCTGGTTGATTTTCTCTGTTTTGTCACTCAAATAGTTGTAGAGTGATGCTTAACTGTTGCTTTAATTCAGGGAGTGTGAGCACCTTTGCACAGGCGTGCAGGCTGCGTGGATTGCTTCTTTGTGAATCAGATTTTATTTTCTTTGCCAGTTTTGTTATTGGTCATTCCCTTTTTATTTCTAAGAGTGTGTTTTTCACGCTTTAAAACCGTGGATAATACTCTTTCTGTCTCCTGTTTGTAGACACTTCCCCCTACTCTGTAGGCTAACATTTGTGGCCATTGTTAGGCTGTTCCATATTCTAGCTCTTTCCCTTTGGGCACATATGCTCAGATAGTATCTCCCTCCCACTTGAAGTTGGCCGTGTCTTTGTGACTTTGGCCAATAAACTTTGAGGGACCTGAGAAATTTTCCTTAAGCCTGAAGGCTTGAAGAATGCGGATGTTATTTGCCATATTCTCTTCCCTTTTCCAGAGAAATCACAAACATTCTAGATGGTGACGCACATGGCAGCTGCAGGCCCCGAGTGGCGATCACATGCAGGAGAGGCCCACCCGCCCCTCTACCAACCATAACCTGAGACAGACATGAAACCTGAGCTACTTATATATTTGTTGTTTTCAAGCACAGAGATTTGGGTGCTGTCAACTTAGTGCATTATCCTAGTTTAGCCTGATGGTTAACTCAAGAGAGAAGGAAAGAGAGAGAAAGAAAGAAAGAAGGGGAAGGAAGGAAGGAAGGAAGGAAGGAAGGAAGGAAGGAAGGAAGGAAAAGGGAAGAGGGGGAGAAAGAAAGAAAGAAAGAAAGAAAGAAAGAAAGAAAGAAAGAAAGAAGGAAGGAAGGAAGGAAGGAAGGAAGGAAGGAAGGAAGGAAGGAAAGAAAGAAAGAAAGAAAGAAAGAAAGAAAGAAAGAAAGAAAGAAAGAAAGAAAGAAAGAAAGAAAGAAAGAAAGAAGAAAAAGGGAGGCAGGGAAGAGGAAACAAAGGAAGAAAGAATGCAGATATTGAACTAGACATCTCATTGCCTTGGAGACTGATTATCATGTAATGCCCATGCAATTATCCATGCCAGGAGAAAGATGATCATATTTTGGTGGTAAAATGTTTGGAAAACTGTTATCTATGAGAAAGTATAAAATAATAACAATTGTGTAGCTCCAGGAGAACCAGACCAAAAAATGGAAATATTTTCATGTATACTGGTGCTATTATCGGTATTTGGGAATTATTTAAAAAAGAGATGACCTCTGAGAATGGGCCCATTTGCAAGCAGGAGTAAAAGGAAATTGAGTTAGTAGAGATTAGAACACAGATTAACAAATAGAGAAGAGAAAAACAATAGATAAAGTCATCAAAAGTAAGAGTTGGTTCTTTGAAAGGTCAACAAAGTTGGCAAACCTTTAATTATATTCACTAAGAAAAGAAAGAAGGTTCAAATAACTAAAAACAGGAATTGAAGAGGGGACATTTCAACTGATTTTATAGAAACAAAAAGGATTGTGAGAGATTACTATGAACAATTGTACCCAAACAAATTAGCCTAGATGAAATGAGTCAAATTCTAGAAATGCCCAACCTACAAAAACTGAATCATGAAGATGTAGAAAATCTGAACAGACTAATAATTAACAAGGTGATTGAATTATGTAAACGTCTCAATAAAGAAAAGCCCAGGACCAGCTGGTTTCACTGGTGAATTCACCATTTAAAGAAGAACTAAGACCAATTCTCTACAAACTTTTCCAAAAAACTTGAAGAAGAGGGAACACTTCCAAGTACATTCTGTGAGGCCAACGTTACACTAATGGCAAAGCCAGACACAGACACATCAGGGAAAGAAAACTACAGACCAGTATCTCTGATGCACACTGATGCAAAACTCCCCAATAAAAAACTAGAAAACGGAATTCAACAACATATTAAAGAGATTACATACCATAGAGATAAAATGAAGAAAGTCCTAGAGACATCAAGGTCAAGTGGAGCTTAGCTTTGAGGCAAGGATGAAATCAAGAATATGGTCATTATGCACATTCTGGAAAGTTCTGAATGAATTAAAGGACTTCAGAATCATGGAATGGCTGAGGGTGTGGCAGCCAGTAAATTTAACTGGAAGAACTTAGCAAGAGTAGAGATTAAAGGCGTGGCTCTTTCACCAAGCCCAGCAGGTATTAGGCACCCAAAATCTCCTTAGGGATGAAGCAGAGAAAGAGCATGAGAGCATTGTGTCTAGACAGGAACGCTGAGTGTGGCTCTTCGCACACAGAACTGACTGGAATTTGAACTAGCTAGATGGGGCACCAACCAAGTGTGTCAGACACTTCAATTGTGAGAAGAGCCACGAGTCTGGGCTGAGATTTATAACAACTCTTAGACCTCCGACTGTCTACGGGCAACAAGTGGGATGAGAAGACACTCAGCTTCCAAGAAAGTAAAGTCCCTAATACCGTCAAGGATGATAATGGAGAGGAAAACATCTTCCTAAGAATGGAGCCAAGGATCACCAGAAAAAAAAAAGTGTACAGGAAACTACTACTAAGGAACAGAATCAGGAGGTTATGGAGGAAAATCCTGCATTTCCAGGATAGAAAGCTCTCAAAATACCTCTTTTCACAATTCCTTATGTCCATTATTGATTATGTATCTGCCATTCTTCCCCTTTCACCATGGAGGGGCTTATTGTCACTGTCCTCTCCCCATAATATCCTTGTGTGCTGTGTGTGTGCATGTGGGGAGTGGGGACTGATGAGGGCTGTGGGGAGTCACCATCACTTTCTCTTTGCTGCCATTTATCCACAGGGGTCCTCGATGTGTAGCGTGATGTCATGACTAGATTTGAGGATGAGAATATTTTGTGTACGAGGAAAAATAAATTAAATATTTGGTGATCAGAGGGGCAGAGTATGTGGTCTGTATTGGTATTTGCCAATATTTTTCTTTCTTCTGTTGAGCTCATGGTAGTTTGTACATTCTTTTTTTTTTTTTTTAAGATTTTATTTCTTTATTTGACAGAGAGAGACAGCCAGTGAGAGAGGGAACACAAGCAGGGGGAGTGGGAGAGGAAGAAGCAGGCTCCCAGCGGAGGAGCCTGATGTGGGGCTTGATCCCAGGACTCTGGGATCATGCCCTGAGCCAAAGGCAGACGCTTAATGACTGAGCCACCCAGGCGCCCCCGTAGTTTGTACATTCTTATCCTAAATCAGGCATAGGCATGGTTCGTTTGGCCAAAGAAATTTGAGCAGAAGTCATCTATGTCACTCTGACATCATCTTTAAGAAGCCTTCAAGGACCAATGAACGGTTTGCTGTGTTTGCTTCCCTTGCTTAATGACCAGTGCTGTCCTTGGTAGGGAATACCTCCAGCAACCTCAAATGAACCTGTACTGAAAGTGAGAAATAAACTTTTGTTACTTAAAACCACTGAGAATTTTTTTTTAAGATTTTATTTATTTATTTGACAGAGAGAGAGCACAAGCAGGGGGAGCAGCAGGCTGATGGAGAGGCAGACGCCCCGCTGACCCAGGAGCCTGAGGCAAGACTCTATCCGAGGACCCTGGGATCATGACCTGAATTGAAGGCAGACGCTTAACGGACTGAGCCCCCCAGGTGCCCCTAAAGGCACTGAGATTTGGATGTTGTTTGCCACTGCCGTGTGGTCTAGCTCAACCTGGTTGAAACCACTGTTGAATTTGTTTAAGGTGACTTTTGCTATACATATGCTTTTCATTACTTTCTCATAGTTAAGTATGCCCACCTTTTCATTTATAACTTCTGGGCCTCCAATCTCGTCTGGAAAGATCTCTCGCATGCCAAATTAGACATGTTTATAGCCCTCATCCTTAGATCTAACCCAGATTTTAATTAATTAATCCAGTGCTACACCTGGACTTCTCCATGCCTGTATCCTACTGTTCCCCCACTACCCTGTTCAGAAGATCACTAGGATTGGTCTTTTTTAGTGGAAGACAGAGTTGATTAGATGTAATAAGCTTTTCACTTAGTAAAAGGGTCTAAAAGAATATGTCTAAGAAAAATACAGGGTCCCCAGTGACTCCACGATGGCCCAGCTCATGTCCGGTCTGCCTACTCCAAGTGCTAGATGTCCGTAATTGTGTTTTCTTATCTTCACCTCCTAAAATTCACCGTTTATTGTTCGCTTCTCAGAAAGGGCTTTCTAGCCACACAGCTTCATTAAGAAAGGTCATTCTTAGCAGGAAAGAAGCACTTTAGGAAATGTTTGTTACGCTACCTTGCTGTCAGGGGTATTGATAGGACATCAGGGTGCTTATCACTTCTGTGCCTCCCTCTCTCCCCAAGTCTGTCAAAAGGGTCAAGTGTATATTTAAAAATATATGTCACAATTATACAGCAGATCTTTCAAAGCTATAAAATAATCATAGTCTAGAGGTTAGCCTTTCCTATTCACCTTGTTATAAATGGCAGTGAGAGTGCGATCTCAGAGTCACTGGAGGAGGGGAAACCTGATGTATGCTGGAAGAGTGAAAAGCAGTAGTCCATCCCGTGTTCATAAGTAAAAAACAACATTCCGTTCATAGAACTTGTGAGGATAAAAATGTGCTGAAGTGTGTTCTGATGGGACCAAAGTGGCTCATACTGTGGGACCTGTCACTGTTCTTATTTACACCCCAGTTTATAAAGGAGACTCTTCAACAGGATAAGAAACTAGGCTTGTCTGGATTCTGTTTGGCAAGAAGGAAGCTACGTGAAGGGGGTTTCTTAGTGGCTTTTAGAAACAGCATTTGATAACAAAGGGAATTTTGCGTTTAATTCTTACAAATATGCCTTCTTTAATTCGTCCTCTCGCCCCAGAAGCGAGGGTGTGCAGTGGCGTTTCCACTGAGAAGGAGACACTTTGGGGTGAAGTCGAATTATTCAGTTTATAGGGCTGTTTGCAAATGTTGTGAAAACCTGTTCTCTTTGCTTCGCAGATAAGATGCAAAGCAACCCGCTTCAGGCCTCCAGAATTTGCACACATCGTTGAGGGAAGAAGGAACTTCCAAAAGACAGGAATAGTCAAGATTTGCTTTGTGCCTTTGGTCTCTGATGAGTTGTCTACGGCCTTGCAGGTCAATGAGGTCTGGAAGTGAAATTTCAGAACCAGAGTCTGTGAGAAAAGCCAAGTGGGGTCAGACCCTCCACCCCATCCAAGCTCCTCTTCCCACGGGCAGGACTTCCGTGGGGCCAGAGGTGACCACCGACTTCCCAAATCAAACAACACAAGCGAGCCTTTCAAGGCTGGTTTTGTGGAAATCTAACCTCAACGTCCCTTGGTGTTCTGACTCTAAGCGACGGATTGCTCTGTGGACGTCTTTAGCTGAGCGGTATTTCTGGAGCAAGTGGGGTCAGCTTTCACAATCGTCTTTGACAGGTTAGGTGGCAGGAGAGATTACCCACTTTCGCGTTGGGTTTTGCCAGAAGTGAAGCTACGGCTGAGGGCTCAGGAGTCTGTCCTATTTTAGGAAACTCATGGCTTCCTCTGGTTATCAGTGCTCACGACATCACACTCGGGTTATCTGGGAGAAGCCAGCTGGGGGCAGAGTGTGAAGTGAGGAAGTGCTGTCCCCAGATGTAGACAGCCCCGCGGGGCAGCAGCTAGTCACTTCCCGGGGTGGGTTTCCCGTCAGAGCAGGAAGAGGTAATTATGATAGCCTCGAGTGGGCAGGGACACAGTTTCCATCTGGTAAGAGCTGCCCAGGACGTGCGAATCCTTTGAAAGGCTATGAATTTCACAACACCTTCAAGGACACGCTTGCCACTGGGAGAGCCAATGTTGAGGGTTGACATCTTTGGAAGACTTTGGATTCTTAAAAATTGGATAAGTCTGTTGAAATAAAATACTCTGTTTCCAAAAATACTGTGGAAGAGAACTTTTGCCCCAATTTGTAAAATCGTAGTTTATTGCTAAAACAGCCCAAGGGCACAAGTACAAATGAAATGACATTAATTAAAATACAGAAAAACAGCAGAAGGGATCGTTTTATAATGTAAGTTCAAAAGAACAGGAAAAAAAGTGGAAATAGGTGTCTTTCTAGCACTGGGGAGAACAAGTTTGGAAAGGTTGGGCTGTCATGCCCCCCGGCTCATTAGAATGAAGCCAGCACAGCACACGGGCCGTGGCCTCCCCTGAAAGCTATCCTGCCTCACTTTGTCAAAATGTCATTTAGGAGTTGAAAGCAGGTTTCGCTCACTGATCTCAAACGTCATAAGGAAGCAGACGGAACAGGTTTCCCTCTTGTCTCTGTGGCACCCACGTCAGAGTGGCTCCTGTCCTGTCGGTCAGCTCCGGAAGCCGCATCAGACGACAACGTTGGCCACGTGGACACGATTCCAGTCTCTTTCCACCCCAGGTGTGCAGGACAGCGAGGAGTCCCCAGGACCATGCTCTGTCCCGTGGCCTCTGGTTCCGCATCAGTGCGAGGTTCCAGGTGATCTCCTGATTGAGGGGAGTATCAGTGAGTGCCGGGCAGTGACGATGCCCTTGAGAGGAGCACCTCAATGGCCTTTGCATGGGGGGGGAAGGGTGGCCTCATGGGGAGGCTGGCAGAGGGGAAGAAGAAGGCTAAGCAAAACCTGTCCATGGAGGAAATCCCTACATGGCAGAGCTATTGGAGAGGACAGCAGACCACAGAAAGAGACGCAGAGCACTGTGTGGTAGGATGGTGACCCCCTGGGGTCATGAGACATGGACAGAGCAGGGTTCTGGCAGCCCCCAACCCACCCTGCAGCCCTGCCCAGCTCCTGTGGGGGAGGACACCCTGGTCTGTGCTTCTATCGGAAATGCCTGGTGCTCCAGTGCTGGTGAACAGCATCAAGAGGGGCATGCGGTCTGCTTAGAAGGCATTTCTGGAGCCGTTTCGGGCTCCTGTTTCCCTGCATGGGTCTCCAGGGAGAGAGCAGAGAAGGGGAACCCCTCCCGCCTCGTGCTTGGCTCAGAGACACCAACACCTTCACTCCTGCATTCTTCTCCTGCTCCCACTGTGGCCCTAGTCGGCATCCAAAGACAGGAGTCTTTCCCGCCAGGATTGACTCTAAGCATGGTCTCACCCACCGCCCCGGGTGAGGGGGCTCGGGGGGCAGAGAGAGAAGTCACATAGAGAAACAGTCTTCTGTTGACAAGCTCCTTATTCCTCCCCCTGAAATCACTCTTCTCTGCAGCCACATCCCAGTGTATCTGAGACCCCCATGGTGGGTCCCCTCTGAGGGCTGTGGAAGCCAGCTGTGTGTGTGTGTGTGTGTGTGTGTGTGAGAGAGAGAGAGAGAGAGAGAGAGAGAGGTAGCAGGCACACATGCATGGAGGGAGGTGGTAAGTAGGAAAGCAAAAGTTAGAACTAGCTGCCAGGACGGAGATTCAGTACAATGCTCAGGACTCAGTTTGAGGACTTTCATAACAAATCAAGAAGAAAATGAGAGAGCAGTAAAGGAAAGATGATGTCTATCTGGAGACACTGTCAGCGAAGTCTAACTGCAAGTTATACACACAGATATAGGGTATTGCAATCACTGCTTTTGTTTGTGTTTGTTTAATCTCTTGACAATTCCCACTTGTTACGCTCATACAAAAGAAACGGGCCACCCCAAACTGAGGGAGCTGCTCCCCCTCTCAAGTAACCAGGGGGTCCAGGGCTGGGCTGCAAGGGCACAGCCGGCGTGTCTCCCCCTTGAGAGGTCGCTGTTGAAAGCTGACCAGTGGGAGGGTGACCCCTGCCCGGAGAAAGGCTTCCTCCAAGGCTGGGCCCAGCCTCCTCCCCGGAGACCCCTCCCCAGCGAGGCACTACGGCTGGCCTTCAGCCTCAGGTATGAGCACGTCCATCACGTCACGGGACCGACCACCAGTGTGCATCTCACTTGTGAACTCACGTGGAGTTGGGGACACTGAGGAGAACAGATGTCTCAGAGCAGAGAGGGGAGCCCCGCACAGAACCCCGGGGCCAGCTCTCCTCGGTCCAGCTCCACGGTTGGTGGGGACTTGTCTTCCCCACGCTCCTCCCCGTCCCTGTCCCCATCCCCGTCCCTGTCTCTGTTTTACTTACTGTTCCAGATTGCGTCCGTATCTGTGACCCTACTCGCCATACCCACACCCATGGCCCTGCGTCCGTCTCCAGACCCGCACCTGCTCCACACGCGGACCTCCGTCTACAGCCGTCACTGTCATTTGGGGAAAAGAGCAGAGTAAACACAGCCTGCTCCTCTCACATCCGGGTTAGCATTGACTGGTTCCGTGCTTCGCATAATGGGAATAATATTGCCTTATACTTTCAACCTTTGTTTTTTTTTTTTTTTCATTTGAGTTTATACCATACAAGGATTTTCCAACATCATGAAATATCACTGCTTGCAAAGCCTTGTTCACATAACTCTACCAAAACACGCGAAAGCACTCTGCCGTGGTGGGACATCGCAGACGGGCCGTGAGACGGAGCACTGTACGAACACCTTTGCGCAAGAAGGCTTTCTGGACTTAGAGTCCGGGGTTCCAGCCTACGCTTGACGTATTCAGTCGAGACACACAAATGGCCTAAGCCTCTAGGACAAATTTCTCCCGGGAGGTTCTCCCGTGTGCGTGCCGCCGGCCTCTGCTGCCGGGCGCTGTGTCTATCCTGGACGTGCTCCATTATTTCACTCGAATTTGATGCCCCTGGGGAAGTCACAGAAGTCATAAAGATTTTCACAGAAACTGTTGACTTCAGGTGTGTCCAATAGCCCACGAACAACAGAAAATCCCTATAACAATGTCCTTCAGTACAGGTTTCTCTTTAGGCTCAACTGGGAACTACCCTATTCCTCCCAAGTGATTGATACTTTAATAACAATGCTGCTGTCGCATTGAATTAACCTTGGGTGACCTAGCTCTAAATGGATCATTCTGCATTTTCGGCTGTTTTTCTTCTGTTCAATCCTTAAAATAACTCATTCAAATTTTGAGGGCTGTTGATTGCATAAAGTCGGCAAAGCCCAGGTACGAAGAGCCTCTGGTTAAAGACACAGTATTAAACTGGTTGCCGCAATGGGCGATGCTGAGCTCCACGTCAGAGGTGGGACAGGTCCCTCCAGAGCCCACAGGGCTGATTGCTGGCACGCAGGCCTCCAAGGCTTAGCCCTGGGCAGGAGGTAGGAGGGACTCCCCCACGGGCAGTCCACAGACAGTTTACCAGAACTTTCCAGAGACAGGAAAACTGCCCCACGGCCCCTGCCCAGGAGACCAGGTGCCAGATCTTGTAACAAATTCTCGTGGAGAAGCCCAGTATGGAGGAAGGCAGTGGAAGGCCATGAAGACAGGTTTCCATCATTCCGCTCTCTGGGCCTAACTAATGCAGGAACCTGGGGAAGCCACAGGTGGACCACCCGAGAGCCAGGCCCTCACTCTTGAGTGTGGTGCCGCGACAACCCAGCAACCTACCCGGTGCCTGTGGCCCGCAATCCCAGAGCGCCCCGGTGCGTGGCGGGACAGCCTCCCGGCTGCCTGCGGGCCGGCAGCACCCAAGGACAGGGCACCATCCCCAGTGCCCACTCCCTGCTGGCCCTTCTGTCCTCCCACGGATGAGGTCAGCTTATCCGCCGCTCCGCAGGCCCCATCCTGCTGCCACACAGTCTCCAGCACGTCTGTGAGCCTTTCTCTTTTCCTTGGGAAGCAGGGACCTGGGGCATCTCAAACGCCCTCCCTCCAGTGCTGGAGTAAGGCACTCACTGGAGAAGCAGTCGGCGGCCGGGCTCCCGCGGGCCTGGCGGTCCCCCAAGAGCAAACTGCTGGTCCCAGGGCTTCTCTGTTTCCCGTACACGCCTGTGCTCCCTGCCTGACCTTTAGCCTTGAGTGAGACTACTTCCTCTCCATTTAGGAGCACGTGGGGAGACGGCCAATTACAGGGAGCGTTTGGGATTGATAAAATGCGACGGAGTGAACAAAATGAGAAATAAGGTCCATGTGGGCCACGAGGCCAGTGGTCGTGGAAGGAGGAGCCCAGAGCCCTGCACAGCCTGTGCCTTTAGACCCAGCTGCTCACAGCTGTTACCCCCCAGTGAGATGTGACTCCTGCCTGGAGGGGGTGAGTCCCCACGCCCCCACCCAGCGTGATGGGAGAGAGTGGCCTCACGTTGGGTGCCGCATCTCTGGGGGGCCCTTCCTCTGCCCCATGCAGGAGGTCAGTCCCGCTGGGACCTCCTTCTTTTTCCATGGCGAAGCCCCGAGAAGGGTGGACCGCCCCTGGGGCTGGGGGGACGCAGGGGACCTGCACGGGAACTTGGTGCCGCTGGCCCTCTGCTCTCACCTGCCCTCCCTGCCCCTCCCACCTGCCCTCCCTGCATCACTGAGAACTCCATGCTCTCTTATAACGGAGCTCCAATAGGGTTTGTTTTGCATAACTGTATCTTTTTTAAAATTTTGGACTAATACTCAAGCATTTTCATGAGGGGAATGCATAAAAATCAGGCACCGTGTTTCTGAAACCTTGGAAGACAAAGACACACTTAGCAGCTGATGTAAGGGAACATTTGCCAGAAACCCGAGAGCTGAATATTGTGTTTAGTTAGGGGACCCTGGTTTGATTTTACTCGTAACGCTTCTTATGAGAGCAGAAACCATACAAACCGGGCTTCCATCTCAGCATGCTGATTTTTGTTGTTTTGTAGGTGAGCTGAATGCAAGTTGGCCATGCTGCACGCCCGCGGACTCCTGGCTTCCTTCCCTCCCAGCTCCCAGAGGCCAGCGGGTCCTCCCGCTCCCGGCTCACGGTCTCCCTGGTGCCTGCTCTGGGGCTCTACACCATGGCCTCCTGGATTCCGCTGCAGCCCCTGCTTCCCCCTCTCCCCGAGCCCAGGCCGAGCCCCCTCCTTGGGATCCCGATTCCCCTGCCGCACCTGCCCGGCTCCTGGAACAGGCAGCTTGCATAGCCATGGGCTGCGGTGCCCCTGCAGCGGGGGGCCAGGCCTCACCTGCAAGAAACACGATAAACCTCAGAGGAACAGCTAACGTGTGCTTGTCAAAGGAGACCTTTATCATTGACCATCTTAACTTATTTTCTCTGGAATCACTCAGTTTAATACTTGCGGTATTTATGTGGGGATCCTCCAAATATATTCACCTATCCTGATGTGACTTGCCTGGAATTTCTTTCAAATTAAGTATTTATGAAGCATAAAGACCATATATTACACGTTGTCAAGGTCTTTATTCCTGCTACACTCACAGGTGATAGGCTCCAGGGCTGTTTTATTTTCAGACGAAACCAAGTCAGATTTGCTGGACTAGGTGCCAGTTGCATTGGCCTCGTGGAAAAGGTACATCCTGTTTTGACAAGTCTACCGTGATAGCACATTAAGAGGTGTGTGTTCAAATATTCATTTCTATACATTCAGAATAAACATATTCCATAAAATAAAAAACATACTTAAGAAGGTGTGGAAGGAAAATGCAGGTTAATTACCACGTACATGGTTAGTAGGCAATTCTCATTCATCTTCAGATTATGTTAACAATGAATCAAAGTCACTGTAAGGCACGGTCACCAGTCCTATAGTAAATCTAATAAAAATTATTAAACACACAAAGTCAAAATATATACTTCTCGTCTCGAGCAGTCTGATCGACGAGCGCGCACGCCGAGCTCCGTGGGGCACTGCGGACTGGTGCTCGCGGTGCCGGGCTCCCTGGCATCTGGTCGAGGGCAGCAGTTCCTGCGTCGGATCTGAGTGTGAAGGGTGGAAATCCTCCCAGACGGAGCCTGACTAGTACCGTTTCTCTCACAATTCGCGCTGTCATTATCGAGCCGCACCTCCAGGCTCACGTTTGGGGACGGCTCCACGGTCACCTGCCTGCTTGCAGGATCTGGAACTGGGTGTCTGACCAGGGCGGGTCCTGCTTTGCGTTGCCCCCACCCCCCAGCATGAGCACAAAGGTGCAGCTGTGGAAGTTGTCTCCGTGGGTAGTCGGCGGTGAAACGGGGTAAGGACCCCACCGCTGTCCACCCAAAGGCAGGAAGGAAAGATAGACGGAAAGTTGAGCTTTGAAATTGGGAACTTGGGTGATTGCCCAGCGCTGAAAGCTAACTTCACTTTCTTAAGGTCCATTTGGTGATGTTGAGTGATGTGCAGGGGAGGGCACATCTGTCTGCCTCCCTCTGTCTCTGGCTCTTCCCCCAACCCCACCGTCTCTCCTACAATAGATAGAGATGAGGGGGTGACCTGCCTATACCCACAGACAGCCTGGGCCCTCTCTCTGGGGCTTTGAGGGGTGCAGAGTGGTTCAGTACCTGCTCTGGACCTACTTCGCTTGCGTCAAATCACGGTTTCAGAATTCTGGAGGAAACTGATAAAATATTATGAAATGCATAATACCTTATTTTATATCATATAAAGTGAATTTGTAAGTTTTGTTTTGTTTTTGCTTTTTTAAGTCAAATAGGCTCTTCTCCTTTTTACTATCTGTGATTTTTCTGCATGCCACTCCCTGGGCACTGGCATGTGAGGAGAGCCCAGGCCTTCTGCAGGGGGAGGGGCGAAGGCCGCACTCGGCCACCGGCATCCCTGTCCTCCCTGTTGTCCCTGTCGATGTGGAATGGGCCCTGGGTTGTAGTCACACGGCTCCTACGTTGCTGCTGCTGGTCCCACAGACTGTCCTCTGTGGGAAAGGTCTACCAGGGACAGTGTGGCTGGGCCTCCTGCCCTCCAGCCAGGGTACAGGGATGCCTGCCACCAGCAGGTGACAGTTCATTTGCAAAGCAAGGAGACAACCCATTGCTACTTCCTAACAGAGCTCCAGTCCCTGACGTGCTTCAAACCCCCGCTCTCTCTGCTCACCACGCATGCCTGAGAAGTCGCATACGGGAAAGGGATCCACTGTCTTTATGACCTCTGGACTTCATATTTAGGGGGTAAAGGTCATAAATTCTGTTGCCCAAGCGCAGGCACTGAAGGCGCAGCTGGGCACGCACTGGGCCCCCGCCCTCGGCAGGCACGGGAGGGGCTCACAGCCCTGGGAGAGGACTGTGCGGATGGAGAGGGCCAGTCTCCGGGAGCGTGGAAGCCTTCCCAGGGGATGCTGGCTCTCTAGAAAAGAACCTTCCAGAATCCTAGGCCCCTGGTAGCTCGCTGAGCTGAGCCAGGTCACCTGGCAGCTCGTTAACACGGCTGCTGTGGAAACATGACGTGCTTCTCAAAGGGGGGCCAGGGGGTTACTGTTTAAGGAAGGCCTAATAACAGCTGACTTTTCCTTAATGCCACACATTTTTTTAAAGATTTATTTACTTGAGAGAGAGATTACAGGGGGAGAGGGAGAAGCAGACTTGCCACTGAGGGGAGAGCCGGACTCAGGACTCAATCCCAGGACCCTCAGATCATGACCTGAGCCAAAGGCAGATGCCTAACCCACTGAGCCCCGCAGGTGCCCTAACACAACAAATTTGTAAAGCCTGGATCCTGTTGGGCAGGTAGCTGAGAATGACTAGTCAGGAGGTGCTGCATGGTAGGGGTAATGACCGAGCGGAGTGAGCGGATACCCTGGAGCTCCTGGGGGCCGCTCCTTCAGAGGGGGTAGGGGAAGCCCAGGCCCCGGCCCCAACCCCAGCCAGTCGGCCCATGAGGGGCCCCAGTCTGAAAGGGCCAGGCCTCTGGGAGGTGTCTGGACCAGGGGAGAGAAAGAGCAGCCGTGGCCTGGTGACAGGCAGTCTGACTCATCATTTTGCCCAGCTCCCTTTGCACTGTGCTTTGAAGGGGAGTTTTCACCAACTTTTATAAAAGTTTAAACTGGGGACAGAACAAACTCAAGCCAGTGTGGACAGAAGGGAGCCTGAACTGCTAGAGAAGCAAGTTTCCACCAGGCGGGCCCCAGCGTCCCACACCCCCCTGCTGTCCAGGCCCTTCCACAATGCCAGTAAACACGCATTTACGGGACGGGTGGGTGGCCTGGCCATTGCTGGCTCCCCCCAAGGCTGGAAGACTGCTTCTGCAAATTCACCTGCTATCGCACTAGGAATATTGACTCCATACTAAGCTAATGCCCCCCAGATATTCCCCAGTTGTTTTCACAGCTACAACCGAGAGGCTTCCCCGGCGTTAATGCATGAAAGTGCTTGTTCTATTCTGAGTATCCTTACTGAGATTATTGCATTCATCACTGTGGCTGTCGACAGCTTCTTTAAGGTTCCCAGGAGGATTCTGAGCCCAGGCTGTCAGGAAGCAGAGATGCTGGCCTTCCCTCTCTTCCCTGAAAGTCCTTCCTTCTGACCCTGAGCTTCCTGCACAGGGCCGGCGGCCTGCTCCCGTCTCATCGCTAAGAGGCCTGAGCGGTCCACTCCTCACCTTCCTGCAGGGCCAGCAAGTCCTCGCCAGGAGATGGGCCCCGCGGTCGTAGGGACAATCAGGGGCTCCCTTGATGCCCCAGCCCCCCCAAGCCCTGGCAATCCTACACGTAAGCCCGTTGTCAGACGGACAAGGAGGTGAGGAAGAGAAACCCAGCCCTGCCCAGCTCCACTGAGGGGATATTTCTGGCTGGAGGCAGGACTAGGGGTCCCTGAGCGTTGCCACCCACGCTGTCCTGTGACCTTAACTGACCGGTCAGGCTGAAGGTCACCACATAGAAGGCTTCTGCCATGTGAATATGCTTGCTTCTCTCGAAATTATCGTCCCAAAAATATGCTTTTGAAATGACACTTATGTTCTGTTTGGGGAAAGGCAGGTTTTGGCTTGCTTCCTGGACAAGGCCCTGCTATCAGCTCTTTGAGGAAAGAGTGTCATTTTGGGGAGAGGGGCCACCGCAGCCGTCCACCCTGAGGTGGGCTCTGGCCCAATCCCCTCCCTGGGGCAGGGCCCTGAGCTGTTCCCAGGGGAGACCTTGGGGGCTCACTGAGCAGGCCTAGGGTGCTGGCCGGAGGGAGAATGTTCTGGAAAGTGCCCTAATGTTAGACCCTGAGGGATATGCGACAATGCTGAAGCCGCTTCTGAAGGAGCAAACGATTTTGCAGAGCTGTGCCTGGCCCTGACCTAAGGCCGTGCCCAGCCCGGCAGACATCACTGCCCCTGCCGCATACCTTCCACTCAGAGCTGACCAGCCTCCTGCCAGCACAGGGCCCCGCAAGTCGGCGGGGGGCTGTCAGGGCTGCCTGGCCGGCTCCACTCACAGGTCACCCCCCTCCTGCTTGGCCTGCTGGGGGAGAAGGTCTGGGGTCTCAGCCTGGACCCCAGACCCCACCTGGACGAGTCAGTGAGGGGGCCATGAGCAGGCACGCAGGCTGCAGGGCCCTTTGGCAGGAACCTGGCTCCCTAGCTCAGCCCGCAGTCCAGGCTCAGACCCACCTGTGCCTGTCTCTGTGCCCGGCAGCGTCCAAGGGCCGCCCCTGTGGCACCCGGCCACCCTGCCCAAGCCCACGGTCTCCCACGCATGGTCCACGGCCTGTGCCCAGCCTGGTGGAGGATGGGCCAGAACCACCTGGCTCTAGGGAAGTGGGGTCTCCGGTGCGGGCAGGTGGAGGGGCTGCACACCTGGCCAATGCCCACTCTCTGGCACCAGCCCCCTCCAGTGCCAACCCCCCCAGAAACCCATTCCCACTCTCCCACTGGGGATACTTCTGCGTCTGGAAACTCCTGGGTGTTGCGGGGGCAATGGTGCTCTGTCCCCTCCTCTCCCACTCTGCCGCCCCCATTTCCATGTGGAAGAGTAAGGGGCAAGCTCAGAGAAGGATCCGGAAGTGTCTGGGACCATGGGAAGCCGTGTCTGGGCACCAGGCCTAGTGAAGACAGAGGAGGGGTGGTGGGAGAGATGCCCCGAGGAGTGCAGTGGCCACACCACACATTGCACTTGCAGGGACAGGAGGGAGAGGGGCACGGGGCCAAGTTCCAGGGAGGCGGGGGGGGGGGGGCAGGCAGCGATGGAAAGGGGTTTGGAGAAGTACCTGTCCTGCTGCTTCTCTGTTAGCAGATGCTCCAGGAGGGCATGCACTGAGCGTCCGCGCTCCTGGAGCATCACGTCCACACTGGACGCTGTGAGACCACGCATGGGGCACAACCCAGCAGCCCCACTCCCGCACCGGGGCGGGAGGGGCCCCAACACTGACCAGCCACTGAGTCGCTGCTCGGCCCAAAGGAGAGTAATTCCATGAGACACTTAAAATGTCAGAAAGGAAGAAAGCAGAGAGACCAGTGGAGAGTAGAGGCCCACGGGCCCCTCGTGGTTGGCGGATTGTTCCTGACGCGAGCCAGCAGTGAGCAGCAGTGTGGCCCAGGGTCTCAGCCCAGGCCGGCAGCCTGGTGCGGCGGCCCAGGTACTATTTTCACGTGTGCATGTGTGTTGTGGCCAATGCGTGTGCCTCTGGGATGAGCCAAAGGCAGATGGCAAAGGCGATTGATGCAGAATCGGGCAGGAAGCATGCGGTGCCCCTCCCGGATCGCGCGGGCGGCGGCGCTGGCGGGCCCACCCTGCCCCTGGACATAATGATCAGTGACGGGGATTTGCCTGGAAACCCTGGCTGAGGGGCGAGGAGCACAGGAGCCCTGCAGTCCCACAGCGGCCGCATGCCACGGTCGGCTGTGCAGTAAGCAGACAGGAGTCCCGGCGACAGCCAGCCGCGCTCCCCGATGAAAACCCTCTCCCTCCACTTCTGCAAAGGTAATGAGGAAGTAATGAGGCTTGACCAGAATGTTCTCAGCCCTGATCCCCTCCTCCCAGCAGGTTCCCAGAGGACATGCAGTGGGCTGCTGGGCTTCTATAAAAGCTGGCTGATGGCTAGCTGGAGGAGGTGAGCTGCTTGGCCGGGCTTCGAGGTGGCCCGAGTGAGAAGTTCAGATAAACCCACCCCTCCACCCCCCAACCCCGGCTGTCGGGGCCCGAATAAGACAATTTGACGATGTGCAGGCCCCGTCAAGCTGCTCACTGTTTGTTTTGTCACTTGATGGATACGGAGCCCTGACCTTTCCGGGCTACCTCGTCTCCACGTCCCCCTCCTACCCGGGACCCGTGGCCGCCCCCCCCCCCCTTTGCAGGTTTGCCACATTCTACTGTGCAAATAGTCAAAACCAAAAAAGGTAGGCAGAGCGCTGTTTGAGATCATTAGCTTAATTTGAGCTGAAAGGTCTTTGTTGTAAGTTGGAGAGGGGAGGGACCTAGGGGCCTTTGCAAAGTGTTTCGCTGGCAAGCTTGTTGAGATATGATTGCCTTTGTTGTGATAATCTGAAATTAATTTGCACTTGAACCCATCTTTCTTCTGGGCTCCCTTTAAACACTGTTGTAATTACGCGCCCTGCATGGAATTGAGCTCCGGCACCGCAATGACAAAGCTGGGGCTGGAATTCCCCAGGTGCGGGAGGCTTTCTTCACTTAACTCACAAGGTAATAAAACAAAATGCTCCCTCGCACATGCTTAAGAGCCAGGTATTAGCCGGAGGGGAACAGCGATAATCAGTGTACAGCTACACATTTCACTATCTGCTTTCTCAGGGGGTCAGTCTCTCTCTTTTAAAGTCATGTTAAACTTCTGCTGTTATTAGTTGATTTGTACCTGGAACGTTATAAAAAAGTGAAAATGGGATGTTTTGTTCTATCTCAGCCGCTCCTCATCTAAGCGGCTTTGTCTCCAACATCCATTTTCTCAGGGTTTTTTTGGACACTATTAAAGGCTCCCTCCTCATCTGCACAATTGATCTGAGTGGAACACCTTCCCTGTTCCTAGTGTGAGCTCTAATATCCTTATCAGCGTTCTCTTAGTTTTAACCCAGATTAGTGTTTTTGGTGAGGAATCTCATTAACTCCGGCAAGCCCAGCTCCTTCTGTGATTGCCTTTGGAATTGTAATGGACTAAGGCCAGCGGGGCCTTTCCCCGAGGCACACATTCTTCACATCAGCCCTGAGCTCAGAATAACTACGCTCTCCTCCTAGCAAAGGGTCCTTCTGGAGGTTCCCACCGCGACTCTGGCTGCATGGGGGACCGGAAACTGGGGGAGGGGGTCTGCCTGCCCCCTCCGCACCCCTGCCCCACTCCTCCCTCTGTCCCCCTGACTCTTCCCCCTGCCCCCTCCTGCCCTCCTCTCTGCCCCCTCTTCTTCCCCACCCCTACTCCACCCTCTGACCCCGCTTCCCCACCCCCACTCTTCCCCCTGCCCCCACCCTTTTCCCTGCCCCCTCCTGTTTGCCCCACTCCCCTCCTGCAGATGCTTGGTGGGGGGCTCTGAAAAACAGCCTTTAAACAGTCATCTTATCCTAGCTCTCCGAAGAAAATGCAGCTTCATTGTCCCAGGAAGCAAAGAGCCTTTGCCCCACCAGAGCAGGAGGAAGGCAGACGAGGAGGTCCCTGAAAAAAGTTCATTAGCTCCAAATTATCCTTCAGGTGTTTCATGAAGGTTTCACACAGGATAGCTAGCTTATTTTAGGAATAAGACCTTCAATGGTCAAAATTCATGGTTATTGGAAAAATAAGATGTCATCCCAAATGTTAGTTCATTTCTGCAGCACGTGGGGGAACATGTCAACGGAGGATTTAAAGGACTGCTCTCAGGTGTTAGAGATGTTATTTTGAAAAAATACAGGTGAATAATTGGAAACAATATAATTTTTAACAAAAAGATAGATATCTGTATGGTGGCTGGTCCTCCGTCCGTCACCGTTTTGTGTGATCTCTGGACTGTTTCAGGGCCATGCAGGGCATTCCGCTGCTGAGACTGGTGGTGGCAGGAACAGGGCTGGTTCAGGTCCTGCTTCCCAAAGTCCTCTAAAATAGAGGCATGCTGTTCCTCAGTGGCTCTTACCACATGATGTGAGGAAAAGCTCTGAGGCACGAGGCACGGCTTCCGCCTATCTACTTGCCTCCTCGGAAGGCCTTCCGTGTGTGGAGTCCATGCAGCAGGTTTGCAGAGAGGAGGCCTGGGGCGTCCCCGCCCACACCGGGAGCTTGTGCGGACTTCGGTCGAGCCTGTGATCCCACCAGAGAGATGTGTTCCCCCAGCAGCCCCTGGAGGAGGTCACTTAGCTTGCTCAGTGTCACATGGAGGAGCTGTGGGTGCACCCATCATCACGCAGCGGGCCCCTGTGTACCCCCGTCCACTGAGGTGGGTGTGCACCTGCTATCCGGTAGAAGAGGAAAAGATGCTTGAGACACACAAGAGATGAGGGCATCCTCATATCCCCCATCAGAGGAATGGATGCCTCACGTCATCCGCAAGGGGTAGGGGTTCACATGTCACCAGGTAGAAGTGTAGGTACCTGGTGTCGCCTCCCCAGAACCGTCGAGAACACGTGCATTCACCTGAGCACCCCGCGGCTCTCTGCTGCCCTGCACCCACCTTTGCCACAGCCTCTGAACCTGCCCGCAGAGCAGCCCAGGAAGGACACCGAAGACACACATCTCAGAGTGGCGATCCCTGGTGGTATGGCCAGTGTGTGTGTGTGTGTGTGTGTGTGTGTGTGTGCATGTGCGTGCATGTGTGTGCATGTGTGTGCATGTGTGCACATATGTGTGTGTGAGCGTGAGTGCATGCGTGCGTGCACATGTGCGCGCCTGCTTCCCGCGCCTCTCTCCTCCCTCCTTATCTCTGCATGCTCAGTCATGCTGTGCACATCACAGCCCTACACTGACAGGCTGCCCCCGCGAAACAACCTTCCTCAAACAAAGCAGGCAGCCCTGTTTCTCTTATGATAACATCTCCTGATCTCATTATTGATTATCTGCTTTCTTGGGTCTTGTTTCCTGAAAGTTTGATATGGGGCAACAGAGGTGACAAAAGATTGGCACTGGGCTCTGGGAATTAAGTGGCCGGTCACTAGATCAGCACTCATGGCGGAGGCTGGAGAGTTTGGCAAAAGCATTAGATGCTGTCTTAACTTAATCTCTCCCTTCTCTATCTTGAATCTGTCCTGAACCCTCCCAGGCAATTTACCAGCATTGTCATTGATTATTATCACCTAAATGTGCCCCGTGAAGAGCTGTTTTTTGAATGATGAATCAGCAGCTCATTGAAACAATTGTGCGGGTCACCTTAATGTGAAAATAGCTAATGTGAAAATACCGTAAACACCCTAACTATCTGCATCAATCTTTGGCCAGCACTGTTGTGGTCCTGAAAGCTCAGCCCAATTCTTAGTGCCCATCGTCTGTTAAAGCCAGGCACACCCCGCCCCTGAGCTCACTGCACGGAGCACCTGTGCACAACTCACAACCTTGCACAGGGGCCGAGGCACCTGGAGGTGCTGCCCAGAAAGGTGTCTCGTCCACGGCCTCTCCTGAGCCCGGAGAGGCTGTGATGCCTGCATTCAGCGGCATGTCTGACCGTCGCAGGCTTGGTTTTTGCATTTAAGACCTGCTTACTTTCAGGGTGGAGTTCTTGAGACCGAGGTCTCCAGGCTGCAAAACTCTGATGACAAGTTCAAACTACACCCTCTTTTCTCCACCTGCCGACATCCCACCCACTCCCCGTCTCTGAGCCAACGCTGGATCTCCTTCCATGAAATCAGCCGGGGCCCAGGGGAGTTAACAGCTCAGGCAGGATGCCATTGGCGTCCCTGGGCCTTCTGTGCAGCAAAGAATCTTCAGCATTTAGCTTTGAAAGTTCCTAGATTAACCAGAATTGCTTTGGGTGGCCTTCAGCATTGCAGATGCCCCTGTAGGTTAACTGCAAGGTGGTAGAATGCCGGATCTTGCAGAAAGCAGCACCCGGACCCTCTTCAGGATTCCTGCCATCCGGACCCTCTTGTTACTGCAGTTACACTGGAGGCGAAAGCTCCCATGGCTGAGAGGAATCTGGGAGTCTGGGTGGGGCTTTGACGTTGGGTTGAGTTTCTCACAGGTGCTAATGGTGGATGATGTTCTTGGAGGTTTGTCATGCTGGACAAGGCCCTGCCATTCACTTCCCTCTCTATGCTGCTGTAGGAATCCTAGGGACAAGACATTGAGTGAAGTAGGTGTCTTTGAAATCAGGTACAACTGATGTACAAGAATCTTCAGGGCTTTGATCCATAGAGCAGGTGCAAAGGAATAGCTCCTGTCCCTGTTCACCTTTCCACTGTTGATACAGGTGCTCCCAGATGTAACTGCCTGTCCTCCCCATGGCCAGAGGCATGCGGGCAATGCCTCGCCATTCCGGGAGTGCTGCAGAGAGAGCAGGAAGCTGATTTTGTAGTCCTGCTGTTTATTTTCACTCTGCAGAAAACACCGTCCTCGTTCTGGCCTCTGGACAGACACTCATTTCTTTCCCTTCCAATAGAAATAAAGAAGGGGTCTGTCCTTCGGAGACTGGCTTTGATCCCCGGTGCCAATCATCATTACGATTAATTTATAGAATTTGTTCCCCATGGAGTCCCTGGCTGAAGTACACAACTGCATCCCAAAGGGTCCATTCAGGCCCCAAACTTAAAAGTCCGCCTCAACTCCCAACCTGCCCCACTGTCCGCTCACCCCATCCCAGCCACTCAGCGAGTGCTGTTGGACCCACTTCAAATGGTCTCCAGAACCCAAGTCATGCCATGAGCTCTGCTGGCACCCTTCCCTCCGCTCCACCCCCAGCGCCCCACAGCTGCTCCCATCCCCATGACTGATCCGCACCAAAGCCAACATGGGATCCTCTGAAAATACCCATCACATCGAACCTCTCCCCTGCTCCTGCAAGTCCTCTGCAGCTCCCCAAGAGTACTGCATCTAAGTCCCCGTGTGCCTGGTAGAGTCTTGGGATCAAGTCCCACATCAGGCTCCTTGCTCTGCAGGAAGACTGCTTCTCCCTCTGCCTGCAGCTCCCCCCCCCACCCCCCGCCGCTTGTGCTTGAGCTCCCTCTTTCTCTCTCTTTCGGACAAATAAAGAGATAAAGTCTTTAAAAAAAGATGCAGAGCACAATACCTGACACAGCAGGTATTCAACAGATGGACATACATAATGGTATTTGTATCGTTAACATTGTTATAATTATAACTCTTGGTATTAACCCTTGACTCCCTGTGTCTTAGGGGCGTTTCTTCATCTGAGCTGAGGCTGTCCATCCCTGTTATTTAGCACACAGCATCCAAGATGACTCCCCTCTCCCCTCCCCAAGCCCCTCACACACACACATCTTGACTCCACTTCTTGGGTTAGTAGCGTCTTGAGGGACAGCACTCCCTGAAAGCACAGTGTCTACAATAAACAAGACAAAGCTTTTCCTACTGCAGTTTTTGAATTAAAGCTATAAAGAAATGAATATTGGCAGTGATAATCGGATGACCAAGGCAACAAAATATGTTCTGCAACAGACTGAGTTAAGGATCAGAATAAAGAGCTAACTACGAAAAGAGAAGATCAGAATTAGTGTTTGTGTTGCTTGTAAAAAAATTCTGGGTCAGCCCTAGAGGCTGAGGTTTCTGATGAGACCCAGGGATCCTTAGACTAAGGCCCGTGGGCTGAATGAGACCGCCCACCTGTTTTTGTAAATAAAGTTTTATTGGAACACAGCCATGCTCACCAGATGTTCTCGCGCTGCAGTGGCAGAGCCGAGTTCTGGCTCCAAGGACCACGTGTGGGCCCCAAAAATGAAAAGATTGGCTATCTGGCCCTTCACAGGAAAAGTCTGCCAAACTGCTTTAGGCCCATACGCAGACACCCTAAAACAATCCCAGACTCTTTGGACACAGCACAAAGGAGAGGACAGACTCAGTGCTGAGCAACCCTGTGAGAAGCCCAGCCCAAGGATCCTTGTGTTCACCATCAATGATTTGCCTAAAACAACCATCTAAGACAGGTCCCCCTTTGGGGCAAACTTTCTTCACCTATTGAATGTGGGGTCTGCTCCTAACTAATCAGGCCTGCCACCCGCTCTCCAAGACTGAAGCTTCAACTACTTTTTAATGAAACTGTGAGAAGCCCAATTTTGAGATAAAGGTGGGGATTATGTTAAAACATAGATCCAATTTTTGTCCCAAACTGAGTCCCACTCAGTTACAATCCCATAGTCTATGGCCAAAGGTTTGCCTTTTACCATAGCTTACACTCATCGTGTTTGGGAAGCGTCTTGTGTGGATCCCTCAACTGAATATACATACATTTTAAAATTAATCCTGATTTTCAAAATAGGGACAGTGTTTGTCAAACCAAATAAGAAATTTTCTCTTCCTACGGGTCCCGACTTTGATTTCTTTAAGCAGTTTTGCTCTGACTTTTGTCCTAAGAAACAGCCATCAATACCCAATTCACGCAACGCAGTGAAGAGCTCTGCACGGTATGTTCACGCGCCCCTCGGAGAGTGAGCTCAGCCATGGTTTGTGTGGAAGGACCAGATAGAAAGGGGACACAAGGAAAGAAGTCCATCCACACCCAGTCATTCTGGGAAGCGTCTGCCCCGGGAGCATGCGTGTTGCATGGCCCGAATTGAAGTTCAGGAGTGTGTTAAAATGAAAAGATATCGTGGTGATGAAATGAAAATGAAAGATGATGTCGGGACTCTGGGAGTGTACTGAGATTCTGTCACTAAAAGCTGGGAGGATGGGTGTGCACAGGCCCCACGACTGGCCAGCCTGGCCACCAGCTCACTGTACAGTGGGGACTTGGGGTGGAGGCATTAGAGCAAACCGAGGATGTGACTGTCCACCGATACACCACATTGACCTGAGACACATAGGATAATTTCCTGTTCCATAGGATAGCGACGCATTTGAAAACTTCCTTCAAGTGTGTCTTTAAACTTTAATTTCCTGTGCTATGAGGTATCCATGCAAAGAATTCCTGAATCCAGCACAAGACAGGTGCACAGTCAACAAAACGTTGGTGGAAAGAAGTTTCCACAGTCCCACTGGGCAGCCAAGTGACATGGGAAGCCAACTCAAGCCCAGAACAGCGTTTATTTTCATTCAGCCCTGGTTTTTCCATTTTTGAGACAGCTTTCTGGTGAGGAAGCCTCAGTCCTCCTGTCATCCTCACGTGTTTGGACTAAGTATTAGCATCTTGTGAAATAAAATCATGCCTGGACCACCTCAAATGCCTCCAGAACCAGCTGTCTCCCAGGGACACATAATGGAGCAGGCAAGTAGTTCTTGGTATTCTTAACAGGTCACTGGCAACTCATTAGTATTTAAATATATGCTAATTTCATCAAGGTGTGAAAAGATCTTTTTCTTGCATATACATGAAATGACCATATTACTATTCAACAGGATTTTTTTTCTCTCTTTTTAACCCAAGAAAAACTTGTTGTGATTTAACAAAAGGGAAGGAAGAAATTAAGAAAAAAAAAAATCTAGAGAAAGTTACAAGGGAAACTTGTTTACTTCATATTACAAATATTATATGTAGAACACAGTGGCCAGGGAGATACCGCACTCGTGTCGGTCAGTGGGGATCACAACTGGCCCCCGCAGTCTTACACGTTCAAAATAACACCCCAAAATGTCATTTACACACATTATCACATCCGCCACTTCCACAGTCCAGGTTTTTCTAGATGACATGATAAAATGCTACAGGATGTCCGAGAGGCTCTCCCAGTCCTGGTGTCTTACCATTATCTGTTATGGATTAAAATTTAAAAAAAAAAAGAACGTCTACAAAATTGGTGGACATTTACTTGTGTTTACTTAGGCACAGTAGCATTAACATGCATTCACTAAATGAAAATGCAGCTCGCATGCCCTGCAGACTTTCGGAGAGCAGTCATCCTGGAAGTCAGATGCTGGTTGCAAAATCGGAGGGCTCTCCTGGGCAGCCCCCCACCCCACAGAACTGCCCTGGCCGGGCAAGGCGGCCATGGCTCCCTACCTTCCCTGGCCTTCCGAGCAGCCACAGTCTTGCCAGAGACCTTCTAAACGGCTCACCGAGGCACATCATAGAGGCCTTGTCTTATGCTCCATCCTGATACAGTTTAATCATGTTATGAGATGGCCTGGCGTGCGCTCCTCACGGTGGTAGACTGGGGGCCGTATAGATTTGCTGTCATTCTGCAAGCACCTCAGACCCCGCACAGCAGGGACGCGGGCTCGCGGGGGTTAAGTGTCCTGCCTCTAGGCTGCGTCCTGAAGGTGAGGTGCCGCCGGCCCCTCACTGTGCCGATGACAAGATGGATTGCCCATGTCACTCTCGGTACATTCAGCGTCACTCTGCCCCCGATAAGAGGGCTGCTCTCTTCCAGGCGGAGAAGGCAGCTATTTTTCTCCCTGATTTTAGGGAAAAAGCTCTTACAGGTGTCCTTTCCAGGGGGCCTTGAGAAGATGTCTTACTTGGATAGACCCAAAGGATCCCTCTAGATAAACTAGTTCTATTCCTTTGGATTGGAAATACACCATCTGCCCATTTTCATGGGAAATGCCCACTTTTTCAAAAGTAGCTCTCACATGTTGCAGCACCAGAGTGAGACATCGCGAGTGGAACCTTTTTTGAGATTTTCATAGAATCTTAAATACGTGCCCACACCCCCACTCTGGGCAGGCTCCCGCCGTGGCACCTTGTGTTCTGTCCCGAGTCCTGGTCTTCTCTTTGACTGAACGGGGTGGAGGTGGGGGGAAATAACATTTGAAGTATCCCAGCAGGACCTAATCTTAACTTTTATCTTGCAGAAGCTCAGAAGCGGACCATTTGTCTCAGGTACAACACTTTCTGCTCAAGGAAGAAGAGGGGCCATTTTTTCTCCAAAGGGGGAGTGGAATGAGGCCTTCCTGTCCTCCTCGCGAGGAGGCCGGGGCTCCGGATCCCTGCTCTGGTGGCTGGCGTAGCAGGAGCCTCTGTGGGCCGGGCGCTCGGCGGGGTAAGCGGCGGGCGCCCCACGAGAATGCGGGGGGACCTCCTCCCGGAGCGGAAACCCCTCCCACTGCACAAGGGGTGTGTTAGCCGCTTCGTTGACGCGTCGAGGAATGTGAAGTGTATTTACCTCCTAGACCTCTCTGTGCTCCCACAAGAGATCCTTTTCTGCATGTGTTTCTACTTCCTTTAAAACCGTGCACAATTCTGAGACTGAGCTGGGAGTGAGGTCCTAACTGTCGAGCTGTCTCTGAGGGAGAGGGGCCCATTCAGCTTGCCCCGCGGGCTTGACGACAACAACAAAAAATCATCCTGCTGATGTGGCCGATGAGCTTTGGTGTGAAGTTTTAATCAGGTCTAAATGGAAAGTTATTGAGGGGGATGGTGTGGTCTGCATTTTAATCCCTGGAACCCCCCCCCCCCCCAGTCTCTGCCTTTATTGCGTGCGGTGTGGCCTTGGATGGCGCGGCGCTCCTAACATACATAATGAGCTCGATGTCAAACTGTGGGGGCTTTTGTCTTTAACAATAAGCATTTAGCTCAACTAAGTGAATAGAAATTGCTTTAGTGAATTACAAAAGCCAAGGTCTTTTCAATGCAGGAACGCCCGACACTCGTTATTTTCAACATTGTGTTATTTTTCCGCAAGTGTCGTAACTTAAAATTTGACTTAAAATGCAATAAATTCATTTAGTGTTTGAAGTAAGATAAATCATTAGTAAATCAAAGTATCTGCTGATGGGTCATGAAAATTCTCTTCAGGTTAAAAAAAAAATACACACTCTAAGTGCATTCCTGGATTCCTTTGATTCAGAGCCCAAAATATCCTGAGCAATATCGACTAGTCTCTGGACTAGTTGGCTGAGTTTTAAGACTCCCCCCGCGCCTCCCGGCTTCCCTGCGCTGGGACAGGTTCTCCACCCTCGGCAAACAAGGGGCGATTGCCTTCCATGGAAACTGGGGCCGGCATTCCCAAGCGTACAGTGAGTGGCCATCCGTCCTCCAGAAATCCCTCCACCCTGGTCCCGCAGTTGCCGCGAGAGATCTGAATGCTTGTCCTAAATCTCCGTAATCCAATAAGCTTTTGTGTTTAGCAGCTTGTTTTGAAACCTGTATAGCACCCAGCCCGTGTCTCCTACGGTCGCTTGCAGGCAGGTGAGCGCCCGAGGGCCCGATCATTATTCAAGGCAAGAGGCCCGCTCAGCCCCAACCAGAATGTAATTTGTAATTAACTGTCATTTACTTCTGTCTGCATTGACTTGTTGTTCAAAAGACAATGTAACTGGGCTGGTCACTCGTTTTCCTTTGTTGTGGATATAATGTCTCTCAGATCTGGTTGTTTTCATAATATTTAGAAACCCAGGGCTTACTCTCTTGAAACCAGAAGGAGAAGGGGAATTCACTGAAATAAATCCAACACAGATAATTTGTTATGCCAAGGCACATCAAACAGTCTATTTGATGAAATGGGATAAACCGTCTTACAGAAGAGCCACATACAATGTAAGCCAGATAATTCAGATGGCCGAGTGGGTGCTCGCCGGAAGCACGTCTTTTAAAATGCAGTCTTCAAAAGGCGATCTGTTCTGTAGCTGTAGACTCTAATTTATGCTCACTTTTTCAGTTTAATTATTTGCTTGTCACACTTTTCATTAGGAGAAAAACAAACAGAATGTGTGGAAGGGCCTTGGATTGGGTCTGCGTTTCCAAGACTGGCAAGTAATTCCAAGTTTGACGACTTGTAAATTAACAAAGCTCACAGGCCATTTGAACAGAAAAGACTACGAAAGTGTTAAGAGGTTTTAAAAGGAAAACATCAGACGTCTTTGCAATTAGAGCACTAACAAGTGTGCTGCTCATTCCTCCATGCTTGGGGGGAGGGCGCTAGTTTACAAAGGTCTTGAGGAAGAGTCAATAGATCACCCTAAATGTTTAACATTTTTCCCTTAGAAATCTCAAGTCTTCCTGTAAACAGGAATGTCTGAATTTTGAAATGCTGCGTGATACTTTTATTTTCTCCCCAAAGGTGCCATGCAGTGGCGTCTAGCATCAGGCCAGCACTGATGAAGACTGTCATTGTGTGTTTGCGAATGGAACCTACCCCCTGAGTCCTCTCCCCCTGAAAGCCAGGCTCTTGAGCAAAGCTCACTTCTCTCGTCCCAAGGCTGAAATGCAGAGGCACTGAATGGCTTGCTTATCTTGGAAAGCATGGAGTCATTTCATTTCAGTGGTACTGGTCCCCATAACATTATATTCAAATGCATCAAGCAAATGAGGTCTGTGCGCAAAACGCAGCTCCGACCAGGCCGATTGGCAGAGCGTTCCATTAATTTCAGGCCCGAACCTGAACGCTGGGCCGGTCACCACTCCCCTTATTGTTGCCGGGTCACTTAGAGCCCTTGTGAGCCCCAAGCCCTCCTCCGATACCCAGAGATACAAAATACCCCCACGTGTACAGAGACGTCTCCAGAGTATGGGCCTGTGTCTGGGTGGGGAGAGAGCAAGGGGAGAAGGGGAGGGGAGGAGGTTTTGTTTAGACCAAAGCAAGGAAGCATCAGCCCCAGGGGTCTCCTGGGGAGGCCACCCCACAGGTCCCCAGCTTCTGGGAAATGCAGCAGTGACAGCAGCAAGGCAGCTCAAAGCCGGCCACTCCTCAGTATTAGAATGCATTTCACGCTCCGCTTCCTCAAAACCGCAGAGCTCAAATTTACACCTTATTTGATGCGGTTCTCCCTGCTGTTAATTGGTAAAGGGAGCACTGACCCTTTTGATCTGGGCTACAAGCCCCTAAATACCTCGGTCCACTAGACTGTTTGGTAGGACGGCCCAGCAGTGGCCCTGGGTGACCATGCTTCTCTTCTTCTCTAGTCTTTTTTTTTTTTTTCTTTCTTTCTTTCTTGGCTTTCTTGCCTTTGGTTTACATCCAAGTTGCACAGAAATAAGAGATGACAGTCGTTACAGATACGGCGGTTTAATTACTTGTCAGCTTATGGCGGGTATCTCGGCCAGCCGATGAAGGAGCTTAACTTTGTTCCAGTAGCTTAAAACCTGACCAACTGCTACAGCTTTCATATTTAGCCCTACAATTCTGGATACATTTAAGATAACAAAATAGATGAGCAGTCTTTCTGACTCCCTAGCAAAAGCCATTGGCCTCCTGTGCCCTGATTCCCCCACAGATGTCCAGTAAGGGGACATTTGACCACACTGGTATTTCGGGGAGTATGAATGGGTTCTCGGTCTGCCTTACAATTGCCCTGAGACTACGCTCACACTCACACCCCGCCGGCCGGCACGGTGCATGAGAAAGCACGGCTTGTATCTGTGAGATGCTGGGATAAGAGTCCAGAGGACAGACAGGGCAGAAGGGGCTCAGCCCTGCCCTAGGTCCAGCCCTCCCCAGGTCTAACATCGGGATGCACTTGTGCTCAGATGCTCTTGTCTGCCAGGACACCCAACCGATTCCTTGCATTTAATTTCACTTCTCCTACTTAATGTCAGATTAATTACTGAGCATCTGTGTTTTAAACCCGCTCCATAGGCCTGCATCCCTGGTTCTTGGCTTCTGTGCACAAGGCTCCTCCCCAGAGAAATGTGGAGGTGAGAAGGGGGCCGGGTCGCTCAGTGTCCCTGTGGAGTTCAGGCGGCACCCTGCTGGCCCCTCCCCGGCGATCTCTCCTCCCCCCCACTGAGGTCCTCTAGCAGGTTTTAGGTTTTTGTTGTTTTTTTTTCAGCCCTGTCTTTGTTACCCACCAAGATACATAGCTTCCATTGACCTGAAGCCCATTATCCCCTACTATAGTTCCCCTATTGCTCAATTCAGTGTTGTGAAAGCCTAGCACAGCGGGCTGCAAAGTCCAGTTAGCACACAGAGACCAAGGGACCCTCCACCTGGCCTTCACTCTTCCATATGTTCTCCAGTTCGTGAGGTGCACAGTGCAGGGCTGGGCCATTGTTGACACTTAAACCCAGGGGCTCCAGTTCATGGAGGGAGTTAGGGGAAAGGCTCTCCCAAGGCTGCTTTTGTTGAGGCCAGAGGCTGCCCTTTGAGGACCTGGAGCTCCAAGCCTGGGGTCGATGCTGTCCTTTGCCTGCCTGGGCCCTGGGACTTGGGTTCCCAGGCTCCTATCCCCTAATAAAAGTGCTCTACCCAGAATGTTGAAGTTAAGATATGGGAACTGTACCTTAAGGGAGCTGGAAAAGTCAACTTTCACAAGAGCAGAGCAAGAAGCAACCCTCTGAATGTGGGGGCGCAAGCCTGGACTTCCGGGAGGCGGACCCACCCATGTGCAGAGGCCGGGGGCTGCCCTGCAGATTAGTGTGGGGGGCTTCCATGCCTATGGAAGCGACGTTCACATTCGACCAAGGGTGACTAGGAAGAAAGTTAATTTGATTTGATAGCCGCAAAGGTCACATGTTTTGTTCAGTTCTTTGCAGGGCTTCCTAAGACTAGCTGCCCCTCCCCACACCCTGTGCAGCTCCATTCTGAGGACGGATGTCTTCTCTGCAGTGGCCCTGGGGGCAGGGAGCAGAGCCCAGCCCCAGGCTGCGTCCCCCGTGCACCACACGCTGCGCACCACTCCAAGAGCCAGCACCGCAGGGCCACGCGGTTGGTCACGTCGGTGCCTTTGCTAGCTCATCTTTGGCTTGGAATGTTCCCTCCTCTATCTCACCGTTTACAGACAAAATAATACAAGACAAAAGGCAAACCAAACCAAACCAAAACAAAACAAAAAACCCACACACGCAAGAAAAACAAAACCCCCAGCATATTGAAGAAGGAGAAACGCCAGGAAAGGTTAAATGTTACCAGTCGCTAGTAAAAGTACAACCTTGCTCTCAACTGGTATTTGACATTGCTGAAGGTTCTGTCTTGATTACTTTCAATAAAATTCAAAGTAAGGATGACTGTCTTGGCTCACTAAGCAACAAGGTTTTATCACTAATTACAATCCTTTATTACCAGTAGTTTAATAGGCTTATGATAGGTCATAAAACAATTCGGCATGGGAGTACATAAAAGGAATGGCTTATACAGCTGTGACATCTTAATATCTATTCATTGTAATCATTTTATGATCTTTAATGGTAGTTTTTTTATTAAAATATGTACATATGCCTTTACATGGGCTGTGTTGCCACCAAAACTGGGAGGCGGAGCGAAAGCCACATAAATATGCACTAAAATACTTAATGAGGCATTCTGCAAACTTCCATTGTCAGAAGCATGTCGACTACATCACATGTGTGGAGTCTCATTATGGGTAATTATAATAAAATTATAAGTGCTATAATAATTCTAACCTTGAAGGCACAATAAAGGATGGCTATATTTGCCTTCCTAGCCCACACATCTGAGGCATTTTCTTCATTAATTATATTTCGCATAAGAATAATTATGTTGTGTAAGACCGGAATTCCAAGGCATGTGCTAGAGTCTCTGAACTCCAGCCTTCCTCTGGCGAGCTAATTATATTACCACCTCAACTTACATCGGGAGAGACGCAATATGTAATTTACATGGCTTGAAAGAGGGTATTTGTTGTTGATCTTAATTTTATTTTGTAACCCAATTAGTAAAGTAAATAAATCGAGAAAAGACAAGCTTATCAGTTGACTTTGCACCAAGGCTGTGTCTCTACAGCCCAGCTGGCCCATCTGAGTGCTTTCCTCTCCCTGGGCCCACCTCTCCATCCCACGCCTGCTGTCTTGCAGCACACAGAGCACAGGGGCGTGTGTGTAACAGTCAGTTTGTGGCCAGGGCAGTGGGAGAGTCAGTGCAGACCTGCATTCCTTTTGTTCCCTCTCTCCTCGGAAAATCTATTCGTTTGTGCAGTTATGACCTAAATGTTTGGTTCCATTTTTCTGGCACAGGGACCGTCATAGTCCTGGATCTCAGAACGGTAAATGATTTGAGAATTTGAAACGAGCGGCAGGAGGACGAGTTTGTTACTTGTATGCAATACATATTGTATTTATCAAGTTTAATATTTACCGAGTTTATTGGCCCTCCTCCATTTAGAGTTGGGGTTCACTCTCTCCTGAGGACATTCTTAGGACCAGCAGCCTCTGTCCCCCAACACACACACACACACACACACACCCCTCTACATGCAAAGCGTTCTCAGAGAATCTAGTTGCAGTCCTACAACGACTGCTGGAGTCCTGGAATCTGAGGCCCGCCCTCTTCCCCCTCAGCTTGCTCAGGCGCGTCCCACTACCCCTGTTAAGAATTCTGCTTTAGGAAGAACGACCTTCTAAGCATTTTAGAATCACACTGGAATACAAGAGAGAAAGTAAAAGTGACAAAAAGTGCAGTGAAATTTTACTAATTTAAATTAATTAGACAACGTCCATTTAAATTATAGAGCATGTTGGGGACACACATTTTGTAAGTTTCAAGTGTAATAGTAACTTAACCAAGGCCAAAACAAAAACAAAAACAAAACAAAATAGAGAAAGAAAGAAAAGAAAAAGCCCAGCTGAGGTTCTCAAGGGAATCACTTTAGTGAATAGACCGGAATGATTTGTAATTAGCATATAAATTGTATGCATGTAAATGATGCTTCTAAAGGTATTTGAAAAGTTTATTTTCTTAAGTATTTCCAATCAGACCCCCTGCAGCCTTGTTTACAGTGCTGATTTGCACTTTCATGGACGAGACCTGCTTCGCGAAGAGGAACTTGGGTCTGGGTCTTCCTCCCCCCACCATGCTTTATCACAAATTACAAATTAGTGGCATACAAATTAATGAGGTTTTTACAGTATTCAGTCAAATCATGCAATAAAAAGCTTTAATTCAAACACTGGAGCTTGATTATTATAATTTATTTAAATGCAATGCACTGTTTGCTAAATTTCATAGGACTGGAATCAACATGTAATTTAAAGTTAATTTTAACCTAGAGGAGCAGAAGCGCCCAGCCCCTGGGTCGGCTGGCAGTCGGCTCCACCCTTCTCTAGAAAACAGCAATTAGGTACGTCATAGAAACACGACTGCTACCAGGATGGGGGAACAGCCAGCGCTGAATACATGCAGCCCAGAGGTAGGGCGGATTAGGGGGACCGGGTGTGGACGCTGACCCTCAGCAGGGATTTGCTTAGGTAGACACCGCTAAATGGGGGTACAGTTGCCAGGCCATTTCTTCTGCGCTTCAGAGATGGGCAGTGATAACCCTTTCCCGTTACTAATTTACTACTTCCTGCCAACAGGGAACACAAAGCTCTGGAGCAATCTTTCTCCAAGTCCGTGGGCGAGTGTGCATGCAGGCATTTGCTGGGAGTAGTCAAGGAACGCGTATCCGTCTGCTAAGGATTTGGGGGGCCCACCCTGTCTTGCGTGCAGCCCCGGCACGACGAGCCAGCCTTCCCGTGTTGATGCAGGACATCTCCTTTGCCTGTACAGTTGGTGTTCCGTGAGGAACCACTTTGGGAACTACGGGCGTCAGGCTGTCTTCATCCATCAGTGGGCCGTCCGTTCTCTTTGCTGTGTAGTTGGTTGGAGTTGCTTTTAACTAGACTCACTTTACAGGTAAAAGAAAGAATCTAGGTGATCAAATAAAACAGTTCGGGAAATACTGACTTTCATAGGACTCCAGGGCAAATTTCTAACAGAATTACACTGCCAGCGAGTACGTAGCTCAAATTGTTACCAAATTCCAGCCCCCCCCCCCCGAAACATTGTGTCAAATTCCCCCGCCGGGCGCCATGCTGGAAAGGGCCTGTTTTTTATATGCCCTGGTTGACCATGGGGGTTTACAACTTTTTATTCCCTTTTTCCCCTCAAACAGAATATGGGTCTAGATGTTATTGTGATTTACATTATTCACTGATTGTGAGTGAAGATGAGCCTCTTAGATAATTGTTGACGTTTTTTAAAATATTTTATTCCTGTGAACTCTAAGTTCACATCTTGTGTTCTCTTTTTCCTAGTAAATTGTTTTCCTTATTGACTTTGAAAGCCCTTTATGCTGCCAAGAAAACAGCCCCTCATCTCTGAAATTTGGAAACTGGTAAAGTGGGGAATAGTTGCAGGGAGTGTGGGGACAGTGACTGAGCGGAGGGTGTCCGTGCCCCCACCCCGCTGGAGCAGAGCCTGTGCGGCAGGGGCCCTGTGTTCTCCCCTTCTCCCCGTCGTTGTCTTCCCTGACGGCATCTGGGTCAGGTGTCGTTGAGCTTGAGACAACAGGACACAGATAAATTCCGTTATGTCCACTTAGCATTGCTTGGAGATCTACATGGAATTAATCTTGTTCTCGGGCGGAAAGTTGCCTTGAAATGGGCCACTGAAACTCTCCTTCCTGACGGTCAGCATAAAGCCCGAGCGAGTTTACGACTTCCCAGTGGGAAGATTGTAAGAGAGCCAACATGAGACTAATGTTTATCTAGCCTTCACATCAACAAAATGGGCCAAGGACACCTGTTTTCCTTTCAGTGTAGAAATCAGAAACGGTGGGGTGGTATGACTGGCTTTGCTCCGGACTGCGATGCAGAGCAGGGAAACCTTTCCTGCAATCTCTTACCTTGCCAGCGGGTCAGACGGGGGATGGAGGCCAAGGGATGGTCTTCCTGGATCTGTGGTGCGACTGCCACCCACGGACAATTGGCAATGTCTGGGTAGGCTTTCAGTCCTTACCCCTGGGGAGGGGGCTGCTCCTGGCTTCGAGTGGGGGGAGGCCAGGGGTGCTTCTCTGCATCTCTCAGAGCACAGGAGAGAGATACCTGGCCCCACTTGTCAGTGCTGAGGAGGCTGACAAGTGCTGTCCTAGAGGAGAAACTGCTGTGGGAACAGAGGCCATGGGCTCCAGCCCCAGGACGCCCCCCTGTCTCCCAGTGGCTGCTCTCCCCTGGGGCCTCACACCTAGACAGCACAGTGGGTCCTGCTGGCCATCTGCATGTCAGCATGGGCCCTCCTACCCCACCATCTCCAGCTCGAGTGCTGAGTGTGTGCCAGGTTCCGGCCCCACTGGGTCTCCCCAAGACTCAAACAGGCACATGGGGATTGCTCCCAATGTTAATGAATTACGCTCACCAGCCATTGTCTTAAGAACTTGAATGACTCAGATAGGCATTATCGTTTGTCTCCCTTTAGTATTAAAATGGCTTTAAATCTTTTAATTACATTTTAAATATTAATATTTTAAATATATGTGTAAATACACATTAAGACTCTCAAACAGAAAGCTTTCAGAAACACAAGGCGTGCGCCTGCCATCTTGCCATCTTCTGGGTATCTGGGCTGGCAAGGGGCAAATTCTTCGCAGTGCCAGGAGGGACCACATTAATCACCTAGGAATGCACTTTGCCTTCTCGGTGACCTGCACAGACACGTACCAGCCTGTCCACAGACACTCCGGGAGAGGCTGCAAAAGCTGGGTCTTGTGGCTGGGTCTGGAGCAGTCAGAGGCGCTGTAATCCAGTTTTACCGGGCAAGAGCCCCCCAGGGAGACCTCCCTCTGAATCCATACGGACCTCCTAGACATGGGAGGGCTGATTTTCTGCCCTGGGGAGACTGTGCCCACCCCTCCCTGGGTTCTAGAACGGTAGTTTGAAGCCTCCATGTCGGATTCATCTGTGCAACTTGGAAACCAAGCGTCCACGGCAGGCTTCACCCCAGACCTTCTGAACTGGAGTCCAAGACTCCATGTTGAAAAGCACTTCCAGGTGACGCTGATATTCAGACAGGGGCCAAAGCTGCTGACCTGGCCAACATCAATCCTGCTGCTATTAGAGATCAGGATAACTAATTGTAAGGGGCAGAAAAAGACAAAATCAAGGTCATTTCCAAGTCAGGAACTGTGGGCAAGAGACCAAACTTTCTTTTTGTTTTTCATTTATCGCCTGGTGGCTCTTCGTGGCCTGACAAAGGACCCCACCCCAGCCCTCTGGCCACCACCCCCATCGCCCATGAAGTCTCCCACCTGGCAGGCCCCATGCAGAGCGTAAGCTGTTGGCAGGATAACTCCTTGGCCCTTTGACCCTAGGACCTTCTTGATCGGGGCTCCCCAGAGGCAGCCACTCAGAGGGTGAGAGAAGCAGCGTGTCTCTCTCAGCTGTGGAGCAGTCCTCCCCACGCTGGGTCGTGCTCATCCCTCTTACGGTATATTCTGCAGAGAGGAGGCCCGTGACGGAGGGAGAAGCCATCCCAACACCTCAGCGACATCTCAGCCATTAGCAATGTCCGGGAAGAGGAAAGTCTCCAATTTTTCTCCCTGACATCTTGCAAATGAATCACCTCCTGCCCCTGAAATCGTCCTGATTCATCACATGACTTTTTTCCTTTTTTCTTTTAAATGTCGCAGTATCATGATGGACCAGAGATTCCCCTTCGGAGTGAATCAGATTGACAGGTACCATGGCCACCCAAACACAGTGGCGATTTGGCTCCTGAGTCACGGGGGAAGAGCTGTCAGAGTCCTCATGCGTTCTGTGGGGTGAGAAGTTCAGACTTATTTAGTAAAACCACTACTTGGACATGAAGACTAATAACGTGGCAACTTGGTGTTCTTGTTTCTCTTGGAAACTCTTGCTTCTCTGCCTGTAGAGAAAACCACAGAGTAAAAATAAAGTAGGAAGAGGCTGCAGGAGGCACACCGATTCAGAGGAAAGACACAAGAAGGTGAAAACCGGACAAGGGCCATCAGCTATGAAAAACCCACCTGATCTTCACACGTGCAGGCATTTTAGAGAGGGCAAAGTACCCGAGCAGTGTTTCAGCGACGTCCTGGGTCCCCGGGAAAATGGCAAGGAAACTTTGTTTACTCCACGTACAGACACACAGGGAAGCGTGTGGGAGTTTTTGAACGAGTTCTATCAAAATAGTTAACTGAAAAAAAAAGGGATCTAGGTAATTCACTCACTTTATTTACCAGCCAGAGTGAGTGAACAAAGGAGGAGATACATCTTGAGTTGGTGGGAAGCCACATGAATTCAGGGCAGGTAGCAACGGCCAGGGTGACAGCATGACGTCGACCTCCTCTTAACGCACTGACTGCGAGAGAGCAAATCATTTCCAAGAGCCCGTGTGTGCTGGGGAGTTAGGGCTGTGCCTGGTGGAGAGGTAGGAGCAGAATGTCCCCAAGTAAAAACTAAGCCGGGGAAGAGACGATTTCTGTTCAAGGGGAGGACCATACGTGTTCTTTGGAACACCCCATGGGTGTCAAAAAGGTGTAGGGAGTATTTTTGTGCATTTTCCTTTCCTAAAATATTCAATAGGCTTTCTTACTTCACATACAAACATGTTGTGCCTCATCAAATTTGTTATTCTGGGAGAATAAAGTAAAAACCTAACAAGGCAACAGATGCTTTGGAGGACCGAGAAGGCAGAAATGAAGGCTCTGTTGACGCCTGGTCTTGGTTACATCTCGTCGTGCGGTTCACCGTTCACAGCAGGTGTGCAGTAAACTAGTCTCATTTATACTTTTATCTTCTCCACAAATGCTTCTCTAGACCATGGTCTTATAAATTAGGTCTTGTAAAAATAAATAAGCCATTAGGACAGCTTTAGGAAATACTTTGGTAATGGAAGTTACTTTCAAAGGAACAAAAACTTATTTTAAAAATGAGACCTACTTAAAATAAGTTATGTTATAGATAAAATAAGTTATAGATGAGCTCTTGAACTAGAACTCAATACATCCTGTCTTCTCTCTCTCTCTCTCATGTACAATGTGTAAATATAATGCAAGTAGATACATAAATGTAACATTAAGTGTACATTTATATACATAAATAGGTATAGTGACAAATCATTAACTGTAAAAATTTAAGCATGAATTGAGATTCTGATCATGTGTGCTTCTAGAAATGTGTTTCAGAGTAAGTGCAGTTTCTTGTCATATACACACAAATGAAGAAGACAGAAGACTATTGACTGAGCTGCTTTCGTGGGTAATATAATAACAAAGACAAAGGCAACATAACAAAAATAATTTCAGGACATTTTTAGTTTGGGGGACCCCAGGTAAAGCCTCTCTGTATATGCACTTATAGATACAATGTATCAATAAACATGTGTTTTCTTTTAATTTATATTAATTTATAAATGTATGTTTATTTATATTAATAATATACTTATCTGTTTTTATTTTTTTTAATTTTTTTTCAATTTATTGGATGTAGAGAGAGAGCACAAGCAGAGGGAGCTGCAGTGGGAGAGGAAGAAGCAGCTCCCTGCTGAGCAGAGAGCCCGACATGGGACTCGATCCCAGGACCCTGAGATCATGAGCTGAGCTGAAGGCAGATGCTTAACTGACTGACCCACCCAGGTATCCCTTTTACAAATTTTATTTATTTATTTGAGAAAGAGAGAGCTGGGGGAAGCATTAGAGAGAAAGGGACAAGCAGAGGGAGAGGGACAAGAGCACAGAGGGTGTGGGGCTGGATCCCAGGACCCTGAGATCATGATCTGTTAACATCCCGAGTGTGGGTGGGCCTCACCCAATCAGTTGAAGCCACAGGAGCAAAGATTGAGATTTCCCAAAAAAGAAGCAATTCTGTATCACAACTACAACATAGAGGCCAGCAGACACATGAAATGTTGCTCAGCATCACTCAGCATCAGGGACATGCAGATCAGAACCACACTGAGATACCACCTCACACCTGTCAGAATGGCTGACATCAACAACACAAGAAATAACAAGTGTTGGCGAGGATGCAGAGAAAGGGGAGCCCTTGTGCACTGTTGGTGGGAATGCAAACTGGTGCATTCTAGAAACTTATGGAGATTCCTCAAAAAGTGAAAAATAGAACTACCTTATGACCCAGCAATCGCACTACTGGGTATTTACCCAAAGAATACAAAAATACAGATTTGAAGGCACACCTGCACCCCTATGTTTATAGCAGCATTACCTACAATAGCCAAGACATGGAAGCAATGCAAGTGTCCATCAACTATTGGGTGGATAAAGAAGATAAGGTGTGTGTGTATACATATAGAGTGAAATATTACTGAGCCATAAAAAAGATTGGAATCTTGCCATTTGCAACAATGTGGCTGGAGCTAGAGAGTATCATGCTAAGTCAGAGAAAGACAAATACCATATGATGTCACTCATACGTGGGATTTAAGAAACACAACAAACAAGCAAAGGGAAAAAATAGAGAGAGAGAGAGAGAAATCAAGAAACACACTTTTAACTCTAAGGAACAAAGTGATGGCGGGGGGGGGGGGGTACGATAGATGCTGGGGATTAAGGAGCGCACTTGGGATGAGTACCGGGCACGGTATGGAAGTGTTCATTCACTGTATTGTACACCTGAAACTAATAGTACACTGTCCGTTAACTATACTGGATTAAAATAAAAACTTAAAAAAAAAAAAAAAAAGATTGCAACACGGAGACTGTGCCGGTTTCCAGACTGCTACTCCGTGGAATTCAGACTCAAAGCTGTCACAGCAGCTCTCACTTGAATGCCCAGGCTGCTTCCTGCCTTAGGGACAGCAGACATGCCAGCCCCCACCACCATGTGAGCCAGCTCCCGAAAGGAATTTACTACTAAAAATACATCTCTCTCTTTCTCTTATACAGAAAAAAGAAAAAATATGTATATAGATTTTAACAACATATAAAATGTATCTCCGGTGAGCCCTCTCCTCAAGGCTGAACCTCAACTGAACACCTGTTCGCGGGGCTTCTGTGAAGGGCAAGAAGTGGCTCCGCAAACAGTGCCCTGAACGAGGTGCCAGGAAGACTCTCCGGCACAGCGTGTAGGGGGCGGGGGAACGGCCTGCCGCTCTTCGTCCAGCCTGAAACTTGTCGAAGTCCGGAGTCTTCCCCTCGCGCAGCTGTGACTCAGGCCCTGGTCCACCGTCTGGAGGTAGAGTCACCGGAACTTTCCACCCCGAGGTCCTCCCAGCCTCCCGCAGCCAGCCCGAGCGGGACCCCAGCAGCTCTCACGTGGTCTGCCCTTTATTACGACTGCACCCTGGAAGTTCTGTCAGATCTGTCCTTCTGCCCCGACACGCTGTGTAACCCTGTGGAGCTGGCAGCCCAGGTCCTGTTTGCCCCGGATGACCTTCTCCTGGCCAGGAGGAGGCTGCTGGCCTGCGAGGTGGAGACCCTGCGCAGTCCAGGGAGAAGGTGAGGGGTTGTCGGGGGCCAGCGGGGGTAGCGGTGAGGGAGCCCCGTGTGCCAGGGCGGATCACGGTACTGCCGACTTCTCCTCCCCATGTCGCCAGCAGTGGACTTGGAGCACTTGGTAAATTATGCTTTATTAAAATAAGGGGCTTCTGTGCTTTTCAGTGTCGTCTGGGTTCCATGCAAGTTGGGTCCCAGTCCATATAGAGCCAGGGAAACGGAAACGTCCATTCCAAGGCGCCACGACAGCCTCAGGGACGCCAGCTGTCGGGTGTTCGGAGACTCCAGCGCTGCTGAAGATAGTGGCATCAGTGGGAACCATCACCGGGAAACCACTGCGTGTCCTGACTTGGCAGCCCACTTAGGAACCTCCCGCGTCTACACCTCCACCAGGGACGCAGACGGGGTCTTTCCAGATGGACTCAGGGGCAGCCACCGCAGCCCAAGCTTGCAGTCACTTGTGGAGGTTTTCCACACTGTGTCATGTGATTCTGGGTAAGTTTACACCCCAGGAGGTGCCGAAGAGGCAGGACTGGGCCAGAGGCATGCGGGGTCTCTCCCAGCTGTTCTGGGCACTAGAGCTGACGGGGTCTGGCGGCCACAGGACAACCAAACCCAGGCTCACCCCTTTGCCCACCGAGGGTGCCTACCTGACCCTTGGGCCAGAGGGGCAGCCCAACAATGAACCCTCCCCCCAAGGCTTAGTCAGGGCATGGCGTGCCCAGTGCTCTCACTGGGAAGTCAGGGCTCAGGCCCCCACCCCTCTCCCAGCCCATCCCCCCCATCCTGGGCCCTGTTTCATTCCTTTTTTTCTCATCAGGTGGGACAGGATGGCTGGGGAGGCTGGGCTCCCCTCAGGTCAGGGGGGGCTCCGATAAAACCCCCACAGGGTAGGCTCTGGTAAGACAATTTATTGTGAGGGCAGGCCTTGTTCAGAATGGAATATTCTGGGCCTATTTCAAAATGGCTCTACTATTGGCCTCTGGCGGGAGCACGAGGCCCATGTCTCTGCCCTTCACCGTGAGGCCCCAGCGGGACTCCTGCAGGAAAGACTCCTAGACGACCCCTTCCTTCCGTGACTGGGTCTGAGCTTTACCTCCCGGGCGGTCTCCTCGTGCCCCCTGGGTCTCCAAGCACAGCTCAGATTCTCCCCCGACACACGGCTTGTGATGCTCTGAGTCCGCCCGTCTCTCTGATCTGGGGGCAGGGGGTCACCCTGTGGCCTCACCTTTCTCGCGGTCTCAGGAGACCTACGGGTTTTCAGTGAGTTCAGCCCTTTTCTTGTGTGGATGGGAACGCCGACCTCCGAGTTCCTTCTTCGCTGGGCTGGAAACCCGAAGTCTCCTGCCTTTCCTTAGGCATCTCCCAAGCCCTGTTCTCAGTCACACACTCACCCCCTCGCTCGCTGCATGCACGCTGGCTGAGCTCCCACCATGTGCCAGCGTCTGGGGTACACGGGGCCTGGACCCCAAGAGCAGACCCGCAGCAGCAGGGCGGGGCCACTCAGGGGCTGGAGGGGGCTCTGACGAGGGGAAGGGCGGTGGTCTGTGTCGTGAGGCCCGGACTGGCCAGCCCAGGACCGACTCATGGGTGGGTGTGTAGGGGACACACGCTCAAGCTGAAATAATGTGCTTCTGGGGTGAACTTCCAAGTAAAATGAATCATTAGGGAGCTGTTTTCAGGGATGGGACAGGAGGGGGTGTTTCTCAGGCATCCCAAGGGCCTATCAGACACAGGACCCCGGAGCTGGGGGTAGGTTTCAGGAATCCTTTTCGGATATGAGTGACTTCCACGTGCCATCCAAGAGTGGGGAACATTCTCTTGGCAGGAGACTTGACTATTACTGCCTCTATGGCCTCTGTGTGTAGAAATCTAACTGCGTCCACTTTTCCTGCCTCTCCCACCAGAAACTGAGAACGTTTCTGTACTTTCAGAAAGAGGAGAGGCCAGAGTGGCCATCCATGCTGACCTTGGAACCCAAGCATCTGAGTCTCCTCAAGGAGTGGCCTCCTCGTTGTGGGCTTAGTTGACATGTGGCCCTTTACCTGGATATATTCTGTGTTTCTATCAACTTTCTGTAAGTTTCTGGCAATGGTGACTATGTAGCCACTTTGCAAAGGGGTTATTTCGTGTAACTCATAAGCACATAGAATGGAAACTGTAATATGTACAATGAGGCCGCTGTTTGGTACTTCTTGTATAGTCCCGCTTTATTGCTTCCATTAAATAATCCTAGCCTGCAAACAATTTGGTTTCACTGAAATGACTTTTTCCCCCAACATGTAACTTCCACCTTGGGGTATAAGAAACAAGCTGGGAGATTAGTGGGCACCAAAACCACGACAGTGAGTCCCCGAAGTAGACCTGTGCGCCTTGTGCAGGGTGACCGCAGGCGTGCTGGGACGAGGGGCTGGGCGCCGGGCTGCGCACCTGCTTCTCCGCTGCTCGCGGGGCTCCCCGGAGATGGGCTTGCCGTACGTCCACAGAGTTCGATTATAACCACCCCAGGGAGGGGAGCAAACTCATGCTTGGCCTCTCCATCCTGCTGTAACGTTTCCCTTCAGTTATTCTGATAATTTATGTAAACATATCCTATATATTATATATTATGTGTAACATATTATGTCTGTCGTATGTAACAGACATAGAATTTTGCTGCCAGGGCCATCTGATCAACATACCCTTGCATCAGTTGATGATCTACGTAAATATACCAGGAAGTTATTCAAGGATATGCAAATCAGATGGGCTCTTTGCAGCAGAATTAAGTACCTGTTGTACATGGACTACTTCAGACACAGGCTGGAAGACCACCAACAGCATTATCGTGAGGGGATCAGCCTTTGTTTTTGCAAGTCCACTTTCTTACCTTTACGCTTTCTTACTTGATCTTTCATGGGAAATATGCGACGGGCCCATCGGGTTCTAACCCTTCATTCACTTTTCTTCAGACAGTTTAGAAGGATAACTTCAGACTTTTAGAAGCCTGTGGCTTTTAGAAAAGTTTCGCCAGGATATTAAGAAACCTGTGGATCCATTGCTTTACCCTGATGTGGGGTCCAATACAATCGGTGTTAGGAGCAGTCCGGGGTGATGGGAGTAGCGAGAAAGTGACGGAGCGGGGATGCGTGTGCTTGGAGCTTCCCTCAGCATCTCCCGATCCCGCCCGAGCAAGGGCGCTGGGGACTCCGAGACGTGTACCGCTGTGGCCTAGCTCACCGTGACCAAACACCGTAAATGCAGCTGCGGCTCTCACCACACGGCTTTTCACGATGCTCGTTATTTCTATGTCCTCAGACTCACTGGGGATGGGGACCAGGGTTGACTGAAATGGGACACAAGGAGACTTTGCAGGAGGGAAACGTCTCAGTCTTCACTGTTTTGGTGGTTACCTGGCTGTATAAAACTTGTCAAACATCACTCATTGTGTACTTTAAAGGAGTAGATTTTGTTACGTGAAAATTATAGCTCAATGTTGATTTTTAAAAAATCTCATGCCTATCTAATTGATTTTTGAAGCTTATTGAAAATAGTTTTAGAAAAGACTTCCAAATGCTCTAAAATTTAGCAAAATTCCAATTCCAGTAAAGGAAAGCTGTTCTTAGAGTTTATAAGCTCACCAGTGCGATTGATTGACTGAAATAAAGAGCACTTAGCATGTTCTCCCCGAGCTGTGTGCCTCGCAAACAGGACAAGCTCCTACCCAAGTGGGAGAGGAGCTGCAGGAAATCCAGTCTGATGAGAATACCTCCTGCTTTGTCTGCAAACACTTACCTTGCAGGGACCTCAGAGGGGTCAGAGAATCCGGCTGTCCCATCAGATGCAGAGAGCGGTGCTCTGGAGGGGATGAGGCCCAAAGCACCAGATGCTGGATGGGGAGGGTGAGAGCATGAGCAGGACCGGAGCCTCTGGTATCAGAGTCCTTGAACTCATCCTAGTGAAGGAGCTCCTGGGATATTCTCCCAGGCACTGCCTCTTCCTAGTGCTCCTAGATCTTCCCCATCTGCCCTGCTCGGTCCAGAGAAACACGGCTCTCCTTCCATGGGCCTGGCCTTCCATTTCAAAGCTGCTTTTCTGACCTTGACCTCCAGCCCCATCTGGCCCTCTCTAGCTGGAGTCCTACTTGACCTTGACTGCTCCCTAAACCAACGACTTCCCCTAATCCCTGCTTCATTTAACCCAACTGCTATCTCTGCCTGATGTCAATTCATCACACACGAGCCAACAGCTCAAGGCCCTGAAAGATTTTCTAGAAGTGTACTGCACCCACCACCTGAAAGGCTCAAAGTGTCCAGAAAGCTGGAGCATCTGTAAGTTTACCCAGAAGAAAGGAAGGCATTACCCCTCCTTCCTAGTCTTTCAAGGAAGCAAAACTTCGAAACCACGTGCTGTCTCTAGGGATCCCGTGTATCAGGCCTCCCCGGGCAAATCATCCCTGAGCTCAGAGCAACAACAGGGCCCAAGGCCTTCCCGTGCAGACCCTCACTCTGCTTGCAACTAACACCAAAGAGCTTTTGCACTGAACATACTAGATTTATTCTTCAGTATTTTCTGCCTCCCCCCGTCTGAGTGTTAGCTCCATGCAGACAGGGCTCCAGGGCTGGTTTTGCTCACCGGCTTCTGGCTTCTAGGCAAGGCCTCTCTGAGGGGTCATGCCCATGCTCTTCTGCACATCCAGCCAACCCCTCCTGCCCTACCTGGCCCATCTTCCCACGCTTGGATGAAATGGGTTTCTCCCTGCCTTTCCTCTCTATGCCCAGAAGAAGGGCAGAGGGATCTTTCCAGAATGAAGTTCTGAGCATTCCTTTCTCTTGCTTGGAACTCTCACCCAGGCTTCCACTGCCCTGGGAGAAAAATCTAAAATGCTGAGTTGATCTTCAGTTGTCCCTGTGTGATCTGACTCTTTCAGCAGCCTCTCATCTCAGCTCAAACCACTATTCCCCTTAGTGATGGTTTAGCCTCACCACCTCCTCCCTCACTGGCCTGTGCCTAGTCCAAGGTCTTTGTGCCTCAGGGCCTTTGCACCTGCTTCCCTTCACCCTGTGATGGCCACCACACCCCACTTCCCCTCAAGGTTGCTCTCTCATTCTCCAAGTTCCAGTTAGAATATCAAGTTCTCATGGGAGCTTTCTTGGTTCCCAGCCCAGGTGAAGGCCCTCTGCCTCACGGCCTCGATAGAGGTGCTGTGCACAGTTGTACTTCATTCACTGGTCAATTGCTTGCTTCAGTTCTGCCTTTCCTGGCATAATTTCACTTCAGGAGCTCTGTCCCTAAAGCCCAGGGACAAGATGAGACCTCTTAGAATCTGTTGAATGAATGGTCTGTGTCGTTTCCTTTGTAACAACACCGGAAATCCGGCTTGTCTGTTTGCACATTTTTAGAAGGGTTAAGGAGCTCTTTGCTACCATTTAAAAGATTTCCTACTTTCTTGATAAGGACATATCTGAAGCTTTGTTATAAATGGTGGTTGAATGCAAAAGAGAAAAAGAGCATGTCCAAGCTCATTGCTGCTCAAAACAAAAATATCTCCAGTCGAGCAGACTTGTTGATCTCAGAATGGTGTTGGCTGGATCATTCCTTGTCCTGGGGGCTGTTCTGTGCACTGGTGGATGCCTACCAGCGCCCCTGACCCCCATCCAGCAGACGCCAGTGGACCTCCCTACCCCAGTGGTGACAACCAGAAATGTCTCCGGACTTGGCCGAGTGTCCCCCGGAGGGCTTTGCCGTGGGATGAGAAATGCTGCTGTGAAACTCCATCATAGGCAGAACCCCTGCCTCTCCCCACCTGCAGAACTACGTGCGCACACTGCACACGCACACTACACACTGCACGCGCACACTGCACACTGCACGCGCACACTGCACACACACACACACACTGCACACCACACGCGCACACTGCACACGCACACTGCACACTGCACACGCACACTGCACGCGCACACTGCACGCGCATACTGCACGCGCACACTGCACACTCTCTGCCTGTTGTCTTTTTGGATTTTTTGCACTGAACTCCTACTAAATATTAGGATTTGTACCATAATTTTTTTTTTCTTACTGGTGTATTTGAATGCTTCTAAATTTATACAGCTTGGAAGCTCATGTCCTTAATGAGCCGTAAATCCTTTCCCCGCGCCGTGCCGTAAGTATTGTCTGTGACGGCGCGTTCTGTCCACGATGCCATGAGGTCCTGGGAGCCCCCTAACCTGTTCCACTGCTGTTTCCATTCCAATCCCCCAAGGTGATTTTTGAACGTCAGGGAATACAGTCCTCGTTTGGAAAGGAAGAGGTTTAAGGAGATGCTTTAAAATAATAAAGGGGAGGACAGGGACAAGAGATGTGGGGGGCTGTGCCGGGTGGGCCCTGGGTGGGGGCCCCTGTCAGGACCGTCTGATCGATGGAGGGCTCCAGGGGCCTTGCTATTTGTCTAGCACTCTTGTTCGGCTACAACTGCACACAAAACCGGCATTGAAGTGACTCCATGAAAACATAACATAACCTGACGATGACCAGCCCACAGGGCATTGCCCAGAGAAGGCCACATTGTCCTGCTAGGCCAGGGCCCGGGCTGTGCGTCTTGGGAGGGGCAGCAGATCGAGGCCTGGGGATGGCTTTTCAGTCCATTAGGCAGGGTCCGGCCACTTCCCATCAGCGCTGTCCCGACCCGTTGACGGTTGGCAGAGCAGCGGGCGAAACACCGCTGGCCGGGAGCACGGCCAGGAGCACGGCAGGGTCCTCAGTCTGCACCATGGGCCTTCTTTCTCATCCTACAGCCCAGACCGATGTGGCCCAGCCTTTCCCGGACTTGGAGTTGCACGTTTGAAAGTGCTCAGGGCAAAGCTCAGTGGCCGCTTGCCTTGCATGTGGCTGGAAATTCGGACCTCCATGCCCCTCCGTCCGGGAGTCATCAGGACAGCCTGAGGGACGTTTGCCTTGCAAACTGTTTGGGGCCACACCCAGGCCACGGGAACCTCTGCTTGTTCTGCTCACGGTTCTCAAGTGTTCGTGGAGGATAGAGGGTATTTCAAACGTCACCGGAGGGGCTTAATGCATTTTATTTATGTTGTATTTTAAACAGAGGCATCGAGAAGGATCAATATTACATTGCAAGACTCACCGATCAAAGGATTTCTTAGGGTTGTGAGGCTAGAGAACATACAAGGACGTGCAGGGACGTTAGCAATTTCACTCTGTAGACACCTGGTGTTTGGGGTTGCACTTGGCCTCTGTGAATGCACCCTGCGTCCCTCCCCATCACTTCCACACCAGTGCCACCCCTCATGGCTCCCTGTCTTTTAGGATCCTGACATTTTTACTATCACTATTTAGTCAATTGTGGCTAAAGTACGCATAACACAGACTTTTCTGTTTCAAGCGTTTTTAAGTGTACAGACGGGTAGTGTTAAGTACCTTCACATGGCGTGCAGTGACAGCCACCCCCATCTCCAGAACTCCGTGATCCTGGCTCAGCTGACACTGTGCTCACTGAACACTAATGCCCCCTCCCCTTGCTCACCCCCAGCCCCTGGCACCCACCCTTCCGCTTTCTGTCTCTCTGGTGGTCCCTCATGTAAGTGGAATCCTATAAGATCTGCCCTTGGTCACACTCGTTTCACTCCTCACCATGTCCTCATGCTGCATCCGTGTTGTATCGTGAGGCAGGATCCCCTTCCTCTTCAAGGCTGAACAAGACCCTGCAGTCTGGAGAGATGCCCATCTTGTGTACCTGTTCTTCCGTCAACAGATGTGTGGGTTGTTTCCACCTTTTCACTACCGTGGGTAACGTTACTGCAAACCTGAGTGTTCAAATACCTCTTTGAGACCCTGCATTCAATTCTGAGTATCCACCCAGAAAGGGAATTGGTAGATTACTTGATAGTTCTATTTTTATTTTTTGGGGGAACGGCCACACTATTTTCCACAGCAGCTGCTCTGTGTTACATTCCCTCCAACAGTGCGTATGGGTTGCAATTTCTCCACATCCCCGCCAACACTTGGGATTGCCTATGTTTCAGTAGCAGCCACACTGCTGGGGTGTGGTCCCTGTGGCTGCAGGCTCTGTGGGTCCTGGAGGGGCACATACTCTGCTGTTGCTGGACCGAGTGCTCTATTAAGGGAAGCAGGTCCTGTTGGCGGAAGACTTGCTTGAGCGCTTCCATAGCCTTCCTACATTTCTGCATCCGTTTTTTGTTTTTTGTTTTTTGTTTTCTTTTCTTTTTTCCAGTTATCTGGTCAATTGCTGAGGAAAGGGTCTTGAATTCTCCAACTCCAATTGTAAATTTGCCTATTTCTCCTTTCATTTCTGTCAATTTTTGGGTCACATATTTTGTAGGTGTTCAGTGCATACACACTTAGGTTTCTATGTTTTCTTGATAGATTGACCCTTTGATCATTACATGCGGTACCTCTCCGTCTCTGTTAATTTTCTGTGCTCTGAAACCTACTTTATCTAATTATTAGTCACCCACATTTGGGTTTGGTTTCCTTTGGTTATTGTTTGCATGATATATATTTTTGCACTCTTTTATGCTACCCTGCTTATATTGTTACAATTAAAATGGATTTCTTGCAGACATCATACAACGGGGCTGTTGTGTTTTGTTTTTTTGGTTGTTTGTTTTTTGCTTTTTGGGTTCATTGTTTTAAAATCCTCTGTCAATCTCTGTTTTTTAATTGTGCTTAAAACTTCTGCATTTAATGTAATTAATATGTTAAGGCTTAAGTCAGAGATTTTACTTATGTTTTCTGTTCTTTCTTTTTCTCTGTTTCATTTTCTCTGCCGTTCTGTGGGTTAGTTGAACACTTTTTAGTCTTCTACTTTGATTTTTCTGTGGTGTTTATGCGTGTGTGTGTGTGTTTGTATCTGCACAGCTTCTTGAATGTTTACTCTAGGTACTGAATTATACATGCAGGACTTATCAGTATATTGTTTTACCAGTTGGAATGCAGTGAAGAACCTGTCCTCCCATATGCCCCTTTACCCTCCCTCATTTGTAATATAATTGTTTCAAATTTCCTTTAAATACATTTAGAACCACATTGGACTGTGTTAAAATATCTCGCTTGAATCCTAAAACATAATGCAGAGAACTCAAGAGAAGGAACGTCATCGTCTTATCCGCGTACTTGCTGGATTCCATTGCTGTTTCCTTCCTCTTGCCTTTGATCATTTTCTTTCAGTTCAGAAACATTTTCTTAGCCATTCCTCTAGGATAGGTATGATGGCAATATATTTTCTTAATTTCCCTTTAACTGAAAAAGATTTTCCTTTCTTTCTTCCCAAAAAGGATATTTTCACTGGATACAAAAGCTTTTCTTTTTCCCCCCACAATTAAAAAAAAACCCAGAAAACCCCCAAACCAGTGTGCTACTTCCTTCTGGCCTCTCTGGTTTCTGACAAGGAGCCTAGGGTTGCTTGAGTTTTTCCTCTGTGGATAAAGCATCCTTTCTGTCTCACTGCTTTAACGCTTGGTCTTCTGTTTATAGACATTTCACCGTGATGCATCTTGGTGCGTATTTCTTTGGACTTATTCTGCTTGCAGTCCATTAGGCCTCTTGAAATTGTAGGTTTATGTATTTTGCCAAATTTGAGAAGTTTTCAGCTTTTTTCAGGTGCCATATTTTTTTTTAACCTCTGCTTTTTTTCTCTTTTTTCCCAGACTCCAGTGACACAAATGTTAGGTATCTGTCACAGTCACACGTGTTTGAGGGACCTCTTATTGTTTATCCCACTCACACAGCCTTGCCCACACAAGTGAGTCACATGTTTCTGTCTTCCAGCTCCTGCATTCATTCCTTTGTGCCCTCCATTCTGATGATTGGCCATCTACTTTATTAATTTTTATTTTACTGTGTTATTTAATTTTATTCACTGTACTTTTCAATTCTAAAATTTCCATATGGGTTTTTAAAAATATCTTTTATTTCTTTGCAGGTTTATTTTTTCTATTTTTTTCCCATTTGTTTCAAAAGAGTTTGTAACTGTTTATTGAAGCAGTGTTATAATGACTGCTCTAACACGGACTTTTAGATAATTCTCATATCTCTACCGTCTCCATGTTAGAATCTACTGATTATCCTTTCTCATTCAATTTGGGGTCTTGGTATGATGAATGAGTTTTGACTGAAACCTGAGCATCGGGGTATTTTTTGGAGACTCTGAAACTTATTTAAATCTTCTTTTAAGTGGCCTTTCCTGGCACAGCTCTGACAAGGGAAGAGTGGGCTTTGCCTTGGTTCTGCCAGGTGAGGGTAGTTGTCTAAGCTCCTCACTTGGTGTCTTATGACACCTGAGTGGGGGGCTCCTTTGGGGGTTCTGGGTCCCCACTAGGTCTCCACTGATGCCTCCCCATGGAGGAGAGCAGAGATGTGTCATTACAGCCTCTGAGGTCAGAGTCCAGGCTTCCCACTAAGTCTAAGCTAGCACTGGTGGGGATGAGGTCACTAGTGTATTTATTTATGTTGTGTTTGGCTGGGGTAGGGCACTAGGGCAATTATTGTGCATAAGTTTTCCATCTTGGTAGATTGCCCCTTCCCTGGTTCTCTGGCCAGAGAAAGCAGGCTTTTCTTGAGCTTCTTTTGCCTGCAATGGTTGGCTTCTCCATAGTGTGCGCTCCTTTATCTCCAAGTCTGGGATGTCTGGGCAACAAGGTGATGGGGAGCTCACGTCTATGTCCATCCTTGGGTCTCAAGGGGTCTAGCAGGTGTGCATCTTGTATCTGCCTTCCAGGTACTTGTGTTATTTTACATGTAATGTTCAGAGTTGTCAGCTGTTCTTAGTGGAAGAAATAGGAAGAAGCGTATCCGTTCCATCTTTCTAGACACAGAAAAGATATTTTATGTTTAAGTTTTATAATGTCAGTTTTATTCTTAACCCTTTCAATGTTTTCTGCAGATTCATGAGTTGTTTACGCTTTGCTGCGTTTGTTTTATCTCGCTCTCTATATGCACACGCACATTTGTTTTTCTTGAACCATTGAAAGTAAGTTGGAGATATTGTGACCTTTTACTCATAAATACCTCAATGTCTATTTCCTGTTCTTTTGCACAACCATGTGACACATTCCAAAATAAAAAAATTTAATATTGATGCAATGCTAAAATTTATTCCTAATTCGTGTTAAAATTTCATCAATTGTTTCCATAATGTTTCTTACAGACTTTTTTTTTTTTTAAATAAAACAGGACATTCTGGAGAGTGAAAGGGGGTACAAGGGACAAGGGGCATAAACAAGAGTCCTCTGGGCAAACCCAGATATACTGTCACCCCACATTTAGGGTCTGCGAGAGAGCTGGCCTTAGCTCAAAGGAGAAAGCCTAACTGTAGGGCCATCATGAAGGGGGAAGGAGGTACAGATGTTTGGGGTCTGGGGGCTTGGGGTGGGAAGGCAAAGTCACTCTCTTCTGCCTGCTCAGAGTTTCTTACAGACACAAGACCTGAGGTGGTCAGTGGAGGGACCGGTGAGGGGGCAGAGAAGGTAGGCATGCCAGAGGAAGAGATTGTGCCTTCTGGGGCATTGGAGGGTTGCCAAACACCTGCCTGCTGTCTGGCTCGTATCAGACTTCTTTTTCATTTCTTTCTGAAACTATTAAATATTTTCAAACACAACTAACACAGTAAAATTTTTCATTATCAAACCTGTCTTGACAGACCACAAATTCACAAATCAATTTAAATTCATTTTAGATTTAAAAATCCTTCTCCCATGGGGGGCACCTGGGTGGCTCCATCGGTGAAGCATCTGCCTTCAGCTCAGGTCATGATCTTAGGGTCCTGGGATCGAGTCCTGCATCAGGATCTCTGCTCATCGGGGAGCCTGCTTGTCCCTCTGCCCCTCCCCTCTGCTTGTTCTCTCTCTCTCTGTTTCTCTCTCAAATAAATAAATAAATAAATAAATAAATAAATAAATAAATAAAATTCTCTCCCACCATTTGTGCTTTTCCTTTGACACATCATGTCTCTGTTCAGTGAGTAATTATGGATTCGTCAGGCTGTGTCCAGTACAGGGGGTCAACAGAACTGACCCACGCCCCTCCCTCATGGAGTTAACCTGCCAGGACGACAGGACCACAAACTAGAAACAACCCAGACTGGCCAACTGTGTATAAGTAAGAGCATGACACGCACCATGGACACAGTGGAGCAGGATGGAGGGGCCGAGGAGGCCGAGAGCAGCTGACTGTGGGTCTCTCTCAGGGCAGAGCTGCTGAAGACACGGTCTGTGAGAGCAAAGTGGGAGTAGGTCGGGGGCGAGTCCTGCTCCAGGGGCCCCTCACGGATAGTGTCCAGGCTCACGGATGGCCAGGGCCAGAGCCTAGGGTAGGAACGTGCCTAGCATATTAAGAAGCTTGGTGGAGGCCCGAGTGGCTGGCGTGGGGTGAGCTGGGAAAGGGAAGTGAGGGGTGGTCCGAGAGGGGGCCACGCAGGACGTGGACATTTCCTCCAGGTGCTGTGGGGCTCCTCAGGGAGAGAAGGGGCAGTCTGGCTCAGGTTGTGAAGGGAAGTCTGGTTGCTGGGTGACCGGAGGCTCCTGGAGGCCTCATCTGGACAGGGATGTTGGACTGTAGTTGGGCCACACGTGATGGCTCAGTCATAGCAGCAGCAGTGGACGGTGGGGAGAAATGGTCTGATTTGGGGATACTTTGGACATACAGCCAAGAGAATTTTTGATGAAATAAGGGTGGTTTGGGATCTGGCCTCCACCTTGGAAAGGGTGCTGATATCATCGCTTGAGCCGGGGGACCTGAGCTGGTCCCGGGATAGAAGAGCAGGGCCTCACCTGCAGACAGGGCAGTCTGGAGGGGTCAAGCAGACATCCAAGTATGTGTATCAGTTAATGGCTGGGGCCAGGGAGACCCGAGTACACTGAAGAGACACGCTCATGAGTCATGGGTGTGTGGAAGCCACTTCCAGCCTTTGGCCTGGGGCATCTCTGTTGTCCCTGCTGCCTGGACAGGCCAGGGAAGAGCGCGGGCAGCCTCACCCGGAAGCTGGCTAGAGAAAGGCCCCACCGAGAGCCATGTGCCAAATCACGCACCTCCCTATTCACAAGCTCTCTGTACTCACTGTGGGGTTTAGGAAGCCCCGGTCTAGAGGTTGCATGTAGACAGCGAAGAGAAGAGCCCTGGGCACTGAGTCCGGGGCCTCTGAGGTCAAACAGAAGAACAGGCACAGAGGTAGGAGACTGTAAAGGAATTTTGCAGGAAACCAGGAAAAACACGGACATGGCACAGGGTCTCTGTTGCTAAGGGGACAGAGCGTGAGCACCAGGAGGGCCCAGTGGGAGGGATGCTGTTTGGAGGGGGGAGGGGGAGCCAATGGTAGGAGACAATGTTGGGGGAGGAACCTGGAGACTCGAGTGGGCGGACAGACTGCCCTGTGGGGAAGTCTGGCTCCTGGGCGGGCTGAGAGAGGGGATGAAGGCTGGGGGCCAAGCGAGGCCAACGCAAGTTTTTCTTACATTTTTGTGTGTGTTTCATTTTACCTACAATGAGGAGAGCAGTGTTTCTCCAGCCTGATGGGAAGTGAAGATGAGTGTCTGTTATATTCCTTCCGACACGATTATGTGGACACGTAATGCAACCACGTTTGACGGCAGGCCGTTGGCTCCACCGAGCGCAGAATCCCTTGAAGAACTCCATGCAGCAGTCACTAAATATTTGTGAAATTCAGCTCGTTTTCAGGTTTGGCGCCAGAAGGCTCGTGCTGTTGCAGAGGGCATCCGCTCACGGGAGGACAGCGTGTGGATCAGCCCGGGGCACTCTGGGGCAGCCGGGAAGGCCCACAACGGGCTGGGAAACAGGCCGACTCCATCCAGCTGTGTAACAGGTGCGCCCTGGCTTTGAATGTGATCCAAACACAGCAGAGCGTGGGGTGTCTGTTGGCTGTTTAAAAATCGCGGAAAGGGGAGCAGGTCCCCTGGCTACAGTCTGCAGGGGGTGTGCTGTCTCTGAGACTCCATGCTGCCTCAGTGCGGCCTAGGGACGCAGCGACACAGTTTTGGCCTCTGGAAAAAACATCTTCTTCCTCACAAGTGACCATATTAACATCAGGCGCGGGACCCGGGCGTGAGGGGGCTTCCCGCGGCCGGCGAGCACCCTGGCAGAGTTCATGAAAAAGTCATTAGCTGACCGCCCCTCCTGTCTCTGTCCGGCAGAATCTGTCATAAATATCGCCACTTGTCGAGCAGGATATCAATCTGTCCAGGTAGCCCTCACTTCCTGTCTCGGGCCATATGTTTCTGTTATTTATGTCAAGAAAATGGCATTTACACAACCGCTCTGGTTGTTTACAGAAGTTTAGCTCCTGCGACAGAGCGCGGAGTGCGGCCTGCACTTAGCCCAGAGATGACATGTGAGCGGGTGCGTTTGAAGTGTGCTCGCACACGCCTGATGGGACCGACAGGGCAGAGCTGACAGCACCATCTGCCTGGCCGGCCGGCGAGGTCAGGGCACAGAGTGCCGGGTGGGGCGTGGGCTCAGCCCCTGGGGCCCGTGCCGTTTGCTGAGATAGGACTGTGGCCGGTGCGGCACCCTTGACGGTCCAAATGAGAAAGACCTTCTGCCGGAGTCGCCTCGCTCCCTGACCTGGGAGCTTTGTATTCACACCCGCCCCGCAGACCTTTGTCCGTGTGCTTGCTGTCGGAGTTGGGGGCTGGCGAGGCCCCCAGCGATCAGGAGAGCTTTCCTGGTTGTTCTTCAAGTTCAAAAATTCGTGACCGGAAGAGAATATAGCCTTGACTGGCCCATGATGTCAGCTTCCTGGATTAAACTCGCATTTTGGCCTTGTTTTATGTGGATGCAAACACACAAGGGGGAAAGACACATATGACACACGATTCGGAAATAATATGATGGTTGATCTAAAATTTTTGAATAAGATTAAGACATCAGGAGTTATTTTTATTATTAATAGAGAGCATAACACGAGGCTGAGGTTGCATGAGCTTCTGTATTATTACCTGTGTCACACACACTCGTGCACACACGCACTCATGCACCAGCGCAGTCACACATGCACACCCACACACTCACACGCTCGTGCACGCTCACGTAATCACACACTCACACACGCGTCATCCAGCATTATTAATCTTTTCCTGGTAACCACCCAGCCATTCCTCGGTGACTTAACAGGAATGCTCTTATTTCACTTGGTAGCTCAGGAATTACCTTGATCTCTTTGAAAATACAGTTTCTTGGGGCTCCTGGGTAGCGCAGTCGTTAAGCGTCTGCCTTCCGCTCAGGGCGTGATCCCGGCGTGCCGGGATCGAGTCCCACATCGGGCTCCTCCGCTAGGAGCCTGCTTCTTCCTCTCCCACTCCCCTGCTGTGTTCCCTCTCTCGCTGGCTGTCACATAAACAAATAAAATCTTTAAAAAAAATTAAAAAACATACAGTTTCTTCATCCTTAAGCATCGGTGGTCTTCTGGATTTCTCTACATAACAATGATGGTGTGTTTAGGCAATTTAACTATAACATTATAAAATGAGAGAAAGTAGCCATCTAATTTTTTTTTAAATCGAGCTTCCAAAGGCTTATATAATTTTTGTTAGCGTTGTTTATCAGTTCGACAATGTGCTGCAGCTTCAATGTAATGTCTACAGAGCAAGTTGGACCGAAATTGAATATAGATCAGACCTTGAGCTGCCAGTGGAACAAATCGGTCTGATTATATGGGATTACATGGTGCATGAATTTTTAAATTAAATAGTTTCTTGCCCTATTAAATAATGTCAACAGTTTTGTTGTGGTGAGTTATTTTCATTTCGCATCTACTTTTATATACAAGTCTTTTTTTTCATTTATTAATCAATACTATTTAGATGTGATAATACACATGACCTCATCTCTCTCTCTGGGGAGTTTATTCACGTCATGTAAAATTTCAGACTAAATCCATTTTTTTCCTATAAGTTTGTTTCATTGCATAATTCTCTAGAATTAGTTTTGATTTTGTTAGAAGGTCAAGTTATATCTTTTCCATGGAGCAAATCAGCGCAGAGACCTTCCCGGCGGTCCCTGCTCACAGCTGCTGAGTCTGTTCCCATCTGTGCTGCAGCCCCCAGCATGTCCTGTCTGCCGCTGGTGTTCGTGGGGCCCACGTGCACTCAGGAGCCCGGACTTTTGAGAGCGAAGGAGTGGGGAACGCTTCCCGCCAGACAGCCTGCCACATGCTCTCTCCCCGTGTGTCACAGGCAGCTTCAAACGCCAAAATGTGTCTTGAGTCCCAGGCTATGCGCTGCTGTCTTTGCTTGAACAGAGGAAGCACGGTTCAGCAGAGCTGTATATGGCACAGCCCGAGTGTATTCAAATAAATATAGCCTGAGAGACAACCGACATCTGCAGCCTCCTGGCACTAGTATTTGTTCTTATTGTCACTTTTCTTGGTCTCCACTCTCCTTCCTATGAGCACATGTAAGGAATACTCATGCTAGTTCAGGACTGTCTTCTCAAAATTGCAGACGTCATCACAAACCTAAGGGCTGTGGTGCTGTTTTAACCCATGCGCTCCAGTGAGGACACTGCATGATTACTTCCTACTCGGTGAGGCCCTGGGCCATGCTCTCCATGTCGTCGTGGGCCAGAGGCTGCTCAACGTGGCCCGCGTGCCCTCTTCACGGCCTTAAGTGCTCCGTGGTGCCCAGGCTCCAGGGTGAGGATCCGTGTTAGCTCTACCAACCCCTTTGTCATGTTCAACACACAAGAGCGACTGCAGAAACATCTGGTACATACATTAACGGGAAGAGGAGCTCAATGTGCATGGAAGGTAGGGATCTAGGGAAGAGCAGATTCCGGAACCTTCTAAGTAAAAGTGACCCGTGATCATGATTTGCTTGGAAGGCTTTGTTGGAGAACTAGTTATGAAGCTGCTTTCCTATCAGGTAGCACCCTCCTTTTAAACGGACTGCACCCTTTTTAGGGCTGGCTTGAGGAAAAGATCGCAAAGACAGGTGAAAGCAATTTAGAAACAGCGTGAGTGCGTGTTTGCTTGGAGTTAAGAACGCAGCTGTGATGAACTATCCTTGTACGCACTCACGTTCCCAGAGGGACATGTGCAAATACAGACTGCAATGTCTGTCACCTGAAGGGGTCTGTCCTTTTAGGGTAAAAGGATTTGTCTTCTGTGGAAAGGTGGATGGGGAGATCTTCTGGACGGGCACAGGGGAGACACCTTTCAGCGCCGCGTCCACCAACCATGCCCAGGTGTATGAGCCACCTGTGCCCTCTGCCCCTCGCTGGCATGTACAGCTCACTGCCTCTCCCGGGGCCCATTCCGCTCCCAGGGTTTGCAGGTAAACAGTGAATGTGCAGACAGTACGTGTTCAGCTGTATGAGTTTCAACAAGTCTGCACTCACGCCCAGAAGAGGAGCATTCCCATCACCGGGGTCGGCCCGGTGCCCTCTTCAGGCAATCCTGCCTCGGGCCCACCGCTGCTCAGACTTCCTTCTGGATTTCGCTCTGGAGGAGTCTTCCTGTCCTTAAATTTCGTGTCAGTGGAAGGATACAGAATTGCACTTTTAGGTCGGGTTGGTTCGGCTCGACTTTATGTCTGGGAGAGCACCCGTGCTGTGGCACATCGCTTCTCTTCGATGCATCGGGCTCCGTGGAACGGACGTACCACGCGGGGCGTCCTCTCCAGCGGATCACAATCGCACGAACGGTTGAGGGCCATGGCGAACGCAGCGCTGCGGACTTCCTACCCACTCTGTTGTTGTTGTTTTGGTTTTTGTGCACACGGATTTTCATTTCTCCTCAGTGAACTCCCAAGGCTGGAATTCCTGGTTCGTGGACTGAGTATATGTTTGACTTTATTGTAAAAATGCCAAAAGGTTTTTCAAAGTGGAACGTATGAGGATTTCAATAGTACTGGGCCCGATTTCCATTGCTGCACACCCCCGCAGGTCTTCTTCATTTTAGCTACTCCACTGGGTCTAAAGTAGCTTCTCACTGTGGTTCTAATTTGCATTTTCCTGACAACTAATGATAACGAACATCTTTCTGTGCCGTATCCGCGGTTCATGCATCTTCCCTTTTGAAGTGTGTCTTCAGACCATTTCCCTCCGTGCGTTATACCGTCTTTCTATTATGAAACTGTGCCGCTTGTGTCTGTATTCTGGACGCGGGTCATGCGTCAGGTGCAGTCGCATTTTTTAGTGGTGTTTTCAATATCACAAGTTTTTTTTTTTTTAAGATTTTATTTATTTATTTGACAGAGACAGCCAGCGAGAGAGGGAACACAAGCAGGGGGAGTGGGAGAGGAAGAAGCAGGCTCCCAGCGGAGGAGCCTGACGTGGGGCTCGATCCCATAACGCGGGGATCACGCCCTGAGCCGAAGGCAGCCGCCTAACCGCTGTGCCACCCAGGAGCCCCAATATCACAAGTTTTTAATTTGTCAATGCGTTTCTTTTTTTTGGTGAATACGCTTTGTGTCTTAGCTAAGAAATCCTTGCAACACCACAGTTGTGGAAAATACTTTCTACGCTTCCTTCTAAAATTTGCATCCACTTCACTACTTGATTTGGGTTTACAATGCATCTCAAATGAATGGCAACGTGGGAAGGGAGGGCTGAGGCTCGGTTTGGTTTCGGTTTTCTCCACATGGACGTCTAGTTGTTCTGACGCCGTTTGCTGAAAACACTGCTCTTCATCCAGTGAATTCCCTGGACACCGTGGTTGAAATCAATGATCACTTCAGACGCGGGGGCCTTCCAGGACCCTTCCGTGCTGTCAGCTATTAGACGCCCATTACTACTACCCCACACCACCCTGGCAAGCGGAGATTTGTCGTGAGTTATGGAATAAAAATGCAAATCCTATGACTCCGTCCTTCTATCTCAAGCTTGTTTAGGCTACTCCAGACCCTTTACCTTTCCATACACATTTTAGAATCCGCTTGCCGATTTCTGCATAAGAGCCTGCTGGGTTTTTCATTCTGCATCTCAACTAAGCTGCTTATTGCAAATACTAAACTCCGTGATTCCTGTGCCACCACAGACAGCGCATCACTGTAGCTCTGGGCTGGTTTGTGCTGGGAATTCAATATCCTCCACTCATTTCCGTTCCAGAGAGATTGTTCTACTCATCTTCCCAGTGTGCTCGCACATTCCAGCTCTGTGTTCCCCTCCTGGACTCTCTCCCTCATCAGGGCTCCGAAGAAGGTAGTACCTCTCCTTTAAGAGCGACGTTTAATCTCCGCTCTTCTGCAGCGGACTTTTCGTTAGCCAGGAGCAACCTGCCTCCTCTGACTGACTCCTCTCTTTGTGATTGGAACGCCCCACGTGCTCACGACATGGATGTGTCCATGGTGGGCTGTGTGGCCCTCACAGAGGCAGCGAAGGACAAGGACACCCTGGAGGCGGGGCTGGGCATCCCGGGCGCTAGGGGCCCTCCGGTGGAGCTGCAGGGAGAGCCTTCAAACCCTGAGGGCACTGGTCTCACGCAGAGAAATGCAGTGGAGTTTACCCTGGTGCAAAGCACCTGTCCTGAAGGCCCAGCCACACCAGGCTGCCAGCCACCCGGGGGAACAGGAGCTCATCACCCCGCGAGCCTCACCACTTAACACACTTAATGTGTGGTCTGCAGAGTAGCTGTTTACAAAGGCAGATCCAGCTTGGACCTGCTGCTTTGGGGTCTGCATTTTCATCCTCAGCTCAGGAAATTTGGCCCCTGCCAGGTGAGTAGAAGCTCTGCTCAGGTGGCTTGGCGCCGGTGATAGCTGCCGATTGATCGGTGTGCGTTATCCGTGTTAGTAAGAAGAGCAGACGAGGACGTCACGATCTTTGTTCGGGTCCAGCATTAGGCTTTGCCTCTCTTTCCATTGGTGATGCTCGTTTGGGTGTTGTGAGGTGAGCGGGAGGCCAGCAGGGAGCGGGGTGAAGGTGGCAGCTCTCCCTCCAGTGCTTCCGATCGCAGGGAGGGTCACGGGCTCCAAACCATCGGTCTGGACAGCCTCGGGGGTAACGGCTGATTGCCCGCTGGACCCAGCCTGGGAGCTGCTGGGATGCTGAGAAACCCACAAAGGCTGCTTGGGGACACCTATCACATAGAGAAGCAAGTCAGGGGTGTGGCCCTGGATTCCAGGGAGTGTGAGGAGATCAGTTTTAGGTACTAAGAGTTCAAGGAGCTCATGATGTTCCTAAGTTGAAATGCACGTGTTCTGTTACTCATGAGATAATTAAGGTGAGTCTGGGCAAATTTCGTAGCCCCTCTCCATCTGTGAAATGTGAGCACCACATCAGAAGTTACTAATGACTAGTAAGTGAGACAAAGTACATAAGACGTTTCTCAAGTTGGGCACAAAGCAAGAACTTGAAAAATATTAGCTATGATAAAAATAAAAACATTAATAAAAAAGCCGCAAAATTTGGAATAAGCTGCTAGATATTGTGCGTGCACTTGCGTGCGTGCACACGCGTGCCCTCTATCCGTAGAGTCATTACATCAAAGCAGAGTTGATGGGGCCGTATTTTCAGAAGCCAGGCTCTTGATGATATATGTTTTTTTGAGATTTATCTAATGGAACACAACCTAGCCTTCACTCAATCTATGCTGAGGATTACAGACAAGGTGATGGGTAGATTTCTTATCTTTTATAGATGTCATCGGACGTGTGACTCCAGTCTCCCGAGCATCAGCCACATAGACGGAAACAGAAGCTATGCAATAAATAGTTATGGCCTTGGTTTGAGTCAGTTGCCATTTGCCAGAGAAAGAGTAAATTCAGATAACTTTAGATACATGAATCCTTCTGCGAGCGGTATCCATCCATCAATCATGCTAACACCAAGGGATATTCCCCTTATACCGTGAGGATACGCCCACCTCCCCTCTTTACCTATATTTCTCCTATAATATCATAGTGAAATTGTACTTATTGGAAACCCAGACCACTAACAAACTCATGGATAACCAGTGTGGCCAGGACCGAGAAAGCAAACATGAACATTGTCCGCACGGACTTGCAGAGGTCCTGGCTCAGAGGTGAATCTCACGCGTGTAACGCGGGACACCCCTTGGGTAGCTGCTTTCAGAGAACACCCATGCCTCGGAGAGGTTTACGGAGCCCACTAAACTACTTTTCAAACCCACCACAGATTAGAAGGCGCAGGACAGAGGAGGCGGTCCCGTCACAGAGAGCGAGATGTCCAGAGGTCTGGTGTGTGGGATGTGTGTCAGACACTACGCCCGACCTCATCACCCCTGGACTCTCGCCGTGGTCTCGGCCTTGCTTCCTGGTCCCCCCCACGAGCCACATCTCCAGGACCCAGGGTCTCTACGACCCGCGCATATCTCTGCTTGGATTCCCAGGTCAGAGCGCTGGCCGCCCTCCAACACCTCTCCTTAGAGGTCTCAGAAGCACATCACAGACCTGAAGTGTCCAAATCTTAGCTCCTGATCCCACCCTCCTCCCCACTCTCTGTGCATTCCCTAACTGGCCATTCGGACCCTGAACCTCTCCTCCCACAGAACCCCCAACCCCATAGTGAGGATGTCCCCAGGTTGTGCACCTCGTCCACCCCGGTCATACCCTGGGTGAGACACCCGTCCCGGTCTGCTTGGGCCCCTGCACCAGCGACCTAGCCGCCTGTCCGCCTCCCTCTCACGGGCTCCCAACGCTGTCCTACTGCCGCTGGAAAACTCTCGTCCAACAGCACACCTACTCCTGTCACAGCCCTTCCCGTGGCCCCTGTTCCAAGCACAGAACCCCAGCTCTGACAGGTGGCCCCAGACCCTGCATGGCTTCTCCTCTGGCTGACTCTACCGCCTCCCGTTTTGTCCCCCTGCCCTACCCCGTGCCTCTCCAGCCCACCACTAGGCACACCAGGTTCCTTCCACTCTGTAAGGCTTCAGTCTCCTGCCCCTGCCGTCTGCCGGGAGGAAGAGGTTCCCTCCCCCAGCCCCAACCCCAGCACTTGCCCTGCAATGCCCAGGACAGGTGGCACTTGTTTCCTGGGACAGATGGTGCCTTGCGCACGTTCTCCTGGCCCCAGTGATAGCTCCCCCCCCCCGCCCTTATGATGACGTATTGTAGTGGCTTCATAGTTGCTGAGAAGTTGCGTACATTCTCTGATTAAATCCTCCCAAGAATTTTACACAATCGGTTCTGTTACTAACCTGCTTCACTGCTGAGGAGACAGATAAAAAAGGAGTAAGTCATCGGCCCAAAGTTGCCTAGTGCCAGCTTTCAGGGAACAGCTGCTCACCACAGCATCAAGCGTGGACTTCCTGGAGGAGGCAGCCCTGCTGAGTTTACTGTGATCACAGACTCTGCTTGGGGTTCAGGTCCCTGTGAAGAGACTCCTGGGGACCTTCGTGGATTTGTGTGCCATGGCCCAGTGATAGGCAGAGCACAGTGACTGGCAGTCCCCCCAGGACCATGCTGTCTGAGGGATGCGTGGCAGCAGCCTCAGACTCTCGGGGCAGACACACAAACCTGGGCGTCGTCCTGAGTCTGGCTGGTCAGGGTGCACCTGTCTGGGTGAGCTTTAACGGATCCCAGCTCCAGAGGCATCTGTGGGAGTGGACACGTGGGACAGATGGCTTTGCTGATTTGGGCTGGGCTTGCCCACCAGCTGGCTGATCTAGAATGGGGTGTGTGGGGGGGTGGGGTATGTGGGGTTGTGGGGTGTGGGTGTGTCTGGGTGTGGGGGTGTGGGGTGTGTGTGGGGTGTGTGGGGGTGTGGGGTGTGTGTGGGGTGTGTGGGGGTGTGGGGTGTGTGTGGGGTGTGTGGGGTGTGGGGTATGTGTGGGGTGTGTGGGGGTGTGGGGTGTGTGGGGTTGTGGGGTGTGTGGTGTGTCTGGGTGTGGGGTGTGGGGTGTGTTGTGTGTGTATGTGGTAGGGGTGTGTAGGGTGTGTGGGGTGTGTGGGGTGTGTGAGGTGTGTGGTGTGTATGGGGTGTGGGTGTGGGGGTGTGGGTGTGGGGGATGTGTGGGGTGTGTGTGGGGTGTGTGGTGTGTGGGGTGTGTGGGGGTTGTGTGGGGTGTGTGGTGTGTGTGGTGTGTGGGGGTGTGGGGTGTGGGGTGTGTGTGGGGTGTGTGTGGGGTGTGTGGTGTGTGTGGGGTGTGGGTGTGGGGGTGTGGGGGTGTGGTGTGTGTGGGGTGTGTGGTGTGTGTGAGGTGTGTGGTGTGTGTGGGGTGTGGGTGTGGGGGTGTGGGTGTGGGGGATGTGTGGGGTGTGTGTGGGGTGTGTGGTGTGGGGGGTGTGTGTGGGGTGTGTGGTGTGTGGGGGGTGTGTGGTGTGTGTGGTGTGGGTGTGTGGGGTGTGTGTGTGGTGTGGGGGCGTGTTGGGTGTATTTGGGGTATGTGGGGTGTGGGTATGTGTGTGGTGTGGGGTGTGTGGGGTGTGGGTGTGGGTGTGGGGGTGTGGGGGATGTGTGGGGTGTGTGGGGGGTATGTGGGGTGTGTGGGGGGGTGGGGGGGTGGGGGATGTGTGGGGGGGTGTGGGGTTTGTGTGGTGTGAGGTTGTGTGGGGGTACGGGGAATGTGTGGGGTGTGGGGTGTGTGGGGTGTGGGATGTGTGTGGGGTGTGTGGTGTGTGGGTGTGGGGGGTGTGGGGGGTGTTGGGGTTGTGTGGGGTGTGGGGAATATGTGAGGTGTGGGTGTGGGGGGAGTATGGGGTGTGGGTGTCGGGGGTGAGGGGGTTGGGGCATCGGTGGCATTCATACAATTAACCTAATCAGAAATTCTTCCCCAAACCAGGATGCTGCTTTGAGAAAGAAGGGCAGAGGGCCAGTTATGGAACAACCACACTTGCTGCTCCTTTGGCTTCATACCAACATGGTGATCGTGGGAAACATGAGTGCCCATCAGGGCTCAGAATCTGGAGCTTTGTGGCTGCTATTGCGTTAACAACACACTGATCTGGTCACTTTGGTGAAATATGTCTGAAATTATGATAAATTTTTAAAAGTAGTTATTTCAAAAGTTGTCATGATATTTGACTTGGCTGAACACTGCTGATAAATGAAGCCCTGCCAACATTTTATTTCAATGTTTAAATAAATATAACTTATAAATAGTATATCATTTGGGGGTATAAATTTTCACTTGTTGATTTTTTAAAAATTGAGCTTTGCTGTACTTACATATGTTGAGAGTTATATTTATAAAATAAATCTATTGATTTGTAATGATTAATTTATAAGAAGAATTTAAATACTATTTCTTTAAATATATATGTATAGAACTATGGCTTAACTTACACATAGATATTATACAAACTTAGCTGTTTGAATCAATATCTGCGAAAATCTTGTTCATTATATATATGTATATATATTTTAAATTTTTTGTAGTTGAATTAAAACTCTGTTCCCAGGGCTAACAGCCAAATAATCCATAACGGAGGCTTCCATGAAATGTATTTTAACATGGGGGTGGGGGGCTCTGGCTCTACAAGAGAAAATGAGGCAAAGGAAATTAAAATAATGGTTCGATAATTTTTATGGTAAAATTAGATTTTCCAGAAGCTTCTGCCATGATTCTAACTCTCAGCGCACACCAGGCTTCATCATTGGGGTACTAGGTTCTCAGCGGGTCCCTGCAGCTGAGCTGTGGGTTTCAAGGGGGAGGATGCTCTCATTTGTACCAACACAAAGGCCCACATTGTCAGAAATCCAACCAATTTGCATACTTGGATGCGATACACGGACTTTCAAAAGAAAACTAAACAAAACAGTATGTCTGATCTGGCATCACGGATATATTTCTGATTCTGAGGACACTCATGTAAGCTGACAGAAACTCTGTAAGGCTGATGTTGATGGACTGTGTCTTGGACAGACCCAGGGTCTAGCAGTGGCCCTGGCTGGTGTGTAACCAAGAAAGGGAACAGTCGGTCAGCAGGTGTGCTTGGGGCAGAGTGACCGATGGCGGGGGAGGTGGTGGTATAACAGTAAAAAGCCACTCTCAGAAGTTGCAGCATTCTTGATCAGAAAAAAATGCATTTATATTTTGTGCCTCAGAAACAATGATTTTACTTTTTTCTTGGTTGTTTTATTATTCATAAGAAATGCAGTGGGGATAGTAACCTAGAACAGGATGGGTTGGGCTATTTAAACTTACACTTAGTCTCCAAAAGCGGTGTTTTTTTGTTTTGTAACAGTTTTGTTTTTTGCCATTAGGGAATTTTTTTTTTAATGAGTAAATTTGGTATTTAGCAATCAGAGCCTGATATTTTCTTTTCTAAAATGCCCTAAAATAATCATGGTGGTACAAGAAGGAAGAGTTAAGATGAAGGGAGACCATAAACACAAACTGCGTGGATTTCCATATCTGTCATCCACCACTGGATCTGTGAGATGCAGGCCTGGACAGAGACTGCACCCTCTTGCCCAGAGCAGCACAAGGGATGCACTCACCCAGATACCTCACCTGAGTTCTGGAATCCTGGACGTTGCCTTGCCCGGGAGCCCACATGGTTGTCTTCCCCCACTGTCTCCTGAGCTATGTCCTACAGTAGCCGGAGTCCTGCTCTCTGCCTCTGACCAGAAGAGCAGGTGTGTATACAGGAAGAGCTCTGAGTAGCAGTGAATGCTGCGGGGGTGGAGGTGGCACAGGGGAAGGTGTGGTTCTTTGCCTCCTACAGGATTCCCGTAGAAGCTTCCCCACAGTAGTAAGAAAGACAACACTGGGAATAGGAAGGGTTTTCACTTCAGGCCATTGGGGTCCCCAGTGAGTGAGAGTGTCTTTGAGGCCCTGACACTGTTGAGCAAATATGCATTTAGTTTAGATGTGAGGAGGAGAGTCTGTCAGTTGCAGAGGGGCAGTATATGCACATGCCCTTTGCAGGGGAGGGGGCAGCAGCCTTCAGTCCACCGGCCCATACTCACAGATGACTAAGCCCAAAGACGAGGTCAACATGTGCTCCTAGAATAAGCTCTGTGTGTGGTGGATATGAACCATGGGCACAGACATGGAGAAGAAGAACCCACCTCTCAAAGTCAGGACATCTCCGGGAGTGGGCAAAAAGTTACCAATGCTATGAAAGAGAGCAGGAAGACAGAGGCCAGATGGACATGTGCCATGAAAGAAGTTAACTTGCAGGAGAAAAAGGCCAACAGAAGCCCAAAACTGATCCTGTCCCTAGCTTCCTATTGGAGGCATAGAGACGAGAGCCCCTACTGCAGGATATTGAATCAGTAATGGGAAGGCAGCCTTGAGCTTCTTCCAGAATGTCCAGGGAAAACACACAAAGGCTTGAAAACCAGTAAATAACAAAAACGAAAAAGTATTTCTACCATGTGGGTAATTATTATTATTATTAAAAATCACAGTTAATAATCAAAACAATTTGTCAAGATATCAATAATACCTAGAAAACTTTCCTGGGGAAAAAAATCACTGTATATCTTAAAAATAATTGTATCAAAAGAAAAAGTAGTATGATTAGGCCTAATTAGGCCTAATCATATTCTGCTCCCCCCCCCCCTTTTTTTTATTATTATTTTTTTTATTTTCAAGTATAGAAAAAGAGACATCCTATGAACTTCAGAGAAAGTAAAAAACAAAGCCAAAACCAGGCTGGTGTCAGGTGTCTCTTGAGATAGTATCAGAAGACAGGGATGTTATAAATCCAGGGCCTGTGGAAGGAGGTGAACATAGCCTGAAAGTAAATAAGGAAGGACATTTTTCTCAAAAATTCTGAACCCACTGGTACTAGATATTCTCAAGAATTTAGAGACTTAGGAAATTCTATGTAATTATTAGGGAAAAAATTCCTGAAAGCATGCTCTAACTGTTTATGAAAGGAATCAAAATTACCAAGTTAAAAACAAGGTAATGATACTCATTATTATAATATTATAATAAAGAAGAAACTAGCCGGACATAGGTGACTAGGACCAGTACGGTTTCAAGATCAATGCAAATGTGAACAGTAGTTCTTGAGAAAAATACTGTGTATCAACAGGTTGAATATAAAATACAATTAAACTAGCAAAGCCTAGGATGTAGAAGACTAAGGCAATAGAATCAAATGAGATTTGTAAGGAAAAAATCAAATGTGTTATATGATTTGAACTATTAAAACCCTACATGTACATTTTTAAATCTTGCCCATTGATTTAAAAGATGTTTTGCTTTATGATAAAATTCACCCAAATGATTTAGGGGAAGGTGCATTGTTTCTATCTTAGATATAAATTGTTACATGTTCCAGACTCTTACAAGTTAAATTGCTAATATCTTCATGGAATGTATAAGAATAATACATTTTATCATTTATTTAATTTATTTATTTTTAAAGATTTTATTTTTGAGTTATCTCTATACCAACATGGGGCTTGAACTCACAACCCAGAGATCAAGAGTCACAAGCTCCACTGACTGAGCCAGGCAGGTGCCCCAAGAATAACGTATTTTAAAGCAAGCCAGGAGTGCCTGTCCCAGGGCTGTGCCTGGTTGCACGCTGTGAGCCCAGGAAATGGTGACTGGGATGGTGGGAGGGTGAGCATATGACCCAGCTCCATAGAAAGAGCACACAGGGAGATATACGGGAGGCTTTGTATTCTTCAATTCATCAAATTGTGTATATTTCCACACCAAATCTTTTTTTAAATTGAAATATATTTGACACAGTATACATTTAAGGTATATAACAGGGCAATTGGATACGTTCATGTATTGTGATGATTGTCATTATAGTGGTAATTAGCACCTCTGTGACATCACATGATTATTATTTCTTTTTAGTGGTTGGAATAATTAAGATCTAGTAAAATGGTACTTACCAAGGGCTGGGGGTGGGGTGGAGGGATAGGACAGACACTGTGTAAGGGTACAAATTTGTCAATGAAGAGTCAATAAGTCCTAGAGGTTTAATGTACAGTATAGTGAATGAAGACAAAAATATTGTATTATAATCACACCAAATCTTGAAGACTGTTGGAGAAACTACTTTTGCCAACATTCCCATACTTGTGAAAATGATTTGCTTAACCTGAGTGACAGGACAGGATTCTGAATTCCTTGGTAGCTGGACATGACCGTCTCGTTCTTATGAACCTCCCATAGCATTTCACCACTCTGCTTGCATGCCCCACCCCAATCAGTGACGATTACGGCCAGAAGGTTTTAGAAGGGATGAGGTAGTCGGGGGGGGGGGTCTGGTCGATGTGGAGTGAGGGTCCAGCCAAGGCTCAGAGGGAACACGCCTCCTGCAGTGGAAGACCGAGAAGCCTACTGCGGCTGGGACAGAGAAGTGGAAAGGAAGCCCACAAGGGCAAAGAAGAATGGGATGTATCTTTCTCTTATCAGTTTTTAAATTAATTTTACTCGGACCAGAGAACATACTCTGTATTATTTTAATTTCTTTGCATTTACTGTAAAAATTTCTGGTAGTTCAGCATAGCATCTACATGCATTTGTGAAGAATGTGTATTCCACTGTCCATGGGTAGAATGTCCTATGAATATCAATTGTGTCAAGTTGTTGTTGCTGACTTTTATCTACTTGTTCTTTTAGTTACTGAGAGATGACTGTTGAAACTCACAGGCAGACTTGTTTATTCCTCCTTTCAGTTCTATCTGTCAGGGCTTCAGGAATTTTGACACTGTTATTAGACATACATGTTTATGGTTGTTTGGTCTCCCCGATGAATTGTCCTTGTTTCTTATTATCGTTGTGAAATGACTTTTTTTTTTAAATTCCTGTTAATACTTATTTTGCTAAGTCTCTTGTTTGCTATTAATATAACCAATCTAGCTATATGATTAATGCTAACATGATATCTATTTTCCATGCTTTTACTTAAAAAAAAAAAACCTATTTATTTATTTATTTGTTTATTTGACAGAAAGACAGTGAGCAAGAAAGAGAGAGAGAGAGAGAAGGAGCAGGGAGGAAGGGCAGAGGGAGAGGGAGAAGCAGACTCCCCAATGAGCAGGGAGCTGGACACGGGGCTCAATCCCAGGACCCTGAGATCATGACCTGAGTCAAAGGCAGATGCTTAACCAACTGAGCCACCCAGGGGCCCCTCCATGCTTTTACTTTTAAACTGCATATGTCATGGTCACAGTGGAGTTTCTGTGGATGATAAACATTTGAGCATTGCTTTTTTATGCAACCTGACAATCCCTGTCTTTTAATTAGAGATTAAACCATTTATATTTAATTCAGTTTTCTATAACGGTATCTAAATCCAGCATCTTGCTGTCTGTTTTTTCTCTGTGTTACATTCTCCCTGTTTCTTGGCTCCCCTTCACAACCTCCTTTCCTCTGCTTTACAAACAAGGGAGTAACTCTTTCCCACCCTCAATCTTATGTGGTGCATTGCACTGCGATTGAAAATGCTCTAGGGAAATGAACAAAGGGACTCTTTGAAATACTAGTGTCTTTCACTGTCTTATGTCAAAGGTAAGACTAGAAAGGGATTGTGTTGGACTTCCCTGAAAGAGAGACAACAGGCCTGTTGATCAATATTTAATGATCCTGCCCATTCTACTCCCAAACTATTGTTGAGAAGACAATGCTGCCAGGGCCTTCCCATGAAAACACAGCCAGTGGTGTCAATAAAAACCATTAAAGGTTGTAGAACCCTAATTCATTATGGGAAAAACATATGGCAAGGTTTTGAACCCAGTCTCTGTCTCTCTCTCTCCTATCTATCTATCTATCTATCTATCTATCTATCTATCTATCATCTATCAGCTAAATGTTTCCCATGATTTAGTTTGGAATTATAATTTGTAAAATTAACACTCTGACAAGTTTTTCTGTGACTTGTCCCCCATTATCTCTCCATGCTTGGCAGTGAGAGTTGACTTGGTCAGTGACCCACAACTTGATGTGTGCACATTCTCCATAATATCAAGAAAGAGGAAATGAAAGCCTCCATAGTATTTGCTAACAGGTCAATGCCAGGATCATATACTGGAGGTAAGTTAGCATTTTCTATTTTATTGAACATTATCAGTTATTTTGCCAAAAGATTCTTGGATACTATAGGTCTATGACCTAAATCCTTATTGAGCACAGAATATTTAAAATTTGTAACATTTATATATTTTGCAGGACTATATGATAATGAGCAATTTCCAAAAAATAAATATTTAGTGCACATTTCTTTGAGAGACGTAGGAATAGACATAAAATCAAGGATTAAGAGAAACAGCATAACATGTCAGGAATTTAGAGAGGCTTATTCCTGCATTTTGTTGTGGATGATGGTGGGTATCACATGGTATTTGAATTTCATTAGACAAATTTAAAAATGAGTGCGAAAAATATTTTTTAAATAAATTAAAATACAACAAAACATTTACAATTGTGTAAACATAACATAAAATATATAAATATGATTTTACAATTGTTTTAATGGGAACAAAGCAACACAGGTTTGAAAACCAATGCTCTAGAATGTATTTCCAGAATCAGAATTGCAGGGTCACGTACGATTATTGTTTACTTTACTATATGTCGCCCAATTTTTCTCCAAAGTGGGCGTGTGCTCAGATATACTCCTACAAGCATTGATTTAAGCTCTCATATTTCTAGCCAATTTGTGAATAAAATATTATTTGTTGTTATTGCACTTTGTGTTTCTCTACATTTCTCTAGTGGGTTTTAGCATCTGTTTGTAAGTATAAGATCTTTTCATCTGTGAATTGTTTATATTTGTCTGTTATAAATTTGTAAGGCTTTTAACATTTTCTAGATGCAATCCTCTTTTTTGGTCAAAAAATTTATTCTCTTAATATATGGTTTATATGGCTGACACTTAAACAACACTGGTTTGAACTGTGCAGGTCCACTTATATATAAATCATTTTTAATAAATATACGTACAGTATATGTATTTTGTCTTTTTTACTGTTTTCTTAATAACCTTTTCAGTAGCTTACTTTACTGAACAAATAGAGTGTATAGTACATACGACATACAAAATATGTGTTAATTGACTTTTTATGTCATTGGTAAGGTCAACAGTAGGCTATTAGTAGTTAAGTTTAGGGACATCAAACATTATGTGTGGATTTTCCAACTGCATAACGGGTCAGCACCTCTAACCCCCATGTTGTACAAGGGTTCAGGGTATTTAAATTTTGATTACATTCTTTTTTGTCATGAAAAACTTGTAGATGACAATGAAGCCAGATTTAGCAATCATTTTCTTTATGATTTATATATACATTTTTTCTTGAAAAAATTCTTCTCCATCTCAAGGTTGCTATTTATCTTGCTAGATTTTATTTGCAGGAATTTTATTTAGGAATACATTTATATTATATTATATTATATTATATTATATTATATTATATTATATTATATTATTACTATATACAAGAGTGATTAGCTTATACATCCCCCCCCATCTTCCTAGGTATGAGACCTTGAGCAAATAATTCAAAGCCTCTGTACTAAGTTGTCTCATATTCATGGAAATTACAGTAATTAACTTGCTGTGCTGTTATCAGGATTAAATAACTTTATAAAAGTAAAGTACTTAGAATAATGCCTGGTACATTAATAAAAGTTTGTTATCATTTTGTTATTATTACATTTTACTTTTCATGTTCTAGCTTTAGTTTCACCGTTATGCTAGCATCATAAAATAGAACAGAATTCATTTTTGGGTGATTGTAAAAAATCTTTATTTGTAGTTATACTTCATTTTATAATGAATGTATTATTTGGATATAAATATTTTCTTGAACAAACTTTTAAGTATTTGTATATTTTTATTAGTTTTTTAATGAAAAGACTGGGTTTGTTCATGATGCTTTTTCTTAATGTCTTTTATATTTAATTAATATTCTTATTTTACTTTTCAAAATTTTCTTCTTGAAATTTGCTTTTACCTTATTTTTCTAACTTTATTGGCTGATTAATGTTCACTACCCTTTTGCAGTATATGAATGTAAGGTAATAACTTCCCCTCTAAATATTGTGTTGGTGCACTCTACAAGTATTCTCACTATTATCAGGTTTGAAATACCTTCTAATTTCCATTATTATTTCTTCTTTGAGGCATAAATTATTAGAACATACATTTAATTTCTAAATGATTTAGTTGGTTATCATTTTGTGTTATTTTCTACCGGTATTTTGGTGTGGATAGCAAATGGTCTGATTATAGTTTCTGTTATTCAAATCTTTTTGAAAATTATAACTAATTTTATTTGCTTGCTAAGCACTTTTTATAGTTTTTTGGTGAATTGCTGTCTTTATCATTATGAAATGACTTTGTTTTCCCATATGCTTTATTTATCAAAAAGTCTGTTTCTTTTGTTATTGATATTGTTACAATGTCTTTATTCATAAGCATTTTCTGTTATACATCTTTTACTTTTATTCTTTCCACATCTTTGAACTGGATGCTGATGGACATTCTTTTGTTTCTCCCCGATAATATTTATCTTTAAATAAAACTATTTATTAATTTACATTAACTTTAATTGCTAACATATTTGGTATTATTTCTGTCAATTTATGTCAAATTTTTCATTTACTATGTGCTTTCTTTTTTGGGTCTACTTTTATTTGTTCCTTTTGCATTACATTAGATTCATCTACTCATTTTCCCCTTCTTGTTAATTTGGCTTTTTAAATTTCTATTTATATAAAAAATCAAAGTCTCCACTCAGTACATAAAATCAATGAATAGATTTATGCAGTTTATCATTAACATCACCATCTTTACTAACAACATTTTAATGCTTAACTCTAATCATTTTCTCATCTATGATGGTATTTTTTCAGTATATTATTAACATGTTGCTTTTCAATTCACAAGTCCCTCATTTTATAACATATTTTTCCAAATTTATCTGTATGTTTGCCAATACTTACACTTAACGTCTTCCCCCTCGTACTCCCTGTCTCTGCGTTCAAGTTCATAAAACTGAAGTGTGACCTTTAATACCCCCACAGCTGCGGTGGCACAACGTGAAGATTCTGTCTTGCTTTTCTTTCTGAGAGTTTCTTTCTTGTGCTCCATTTTCGAATGATTGGTTGTTCATGGCAACTAATTGTCAAGAGAAAATAATCAATAGTTTCATACAAAATAAAATAAACCAAAATGACTTAAGAAAGAGATCTGAATAGACCTAGATGTAGACACAGGATCACTTAAGACAGAAAAGAACTCAGTAAAGCTCCAGGTCTGTGCGCTATTGCTGAGGGGAGTTGTCAAAACTTCAGGGAAGACCTGTGGAATGATACATTAGGTAGGTATACATTTTGGGTTTAAAATTATTCCCACAATATTTTGAAATGTTTAATTGTGTGAAATTCTAGACTGTTTTTATGCAGGCTCTATTAAAATAATCTTCTTATCCATCTTAAAATATTACTGCCTCTGCTTCTAGCCTTTGGAGCATACCTTTAATCTCGCCCTGTATTTCATATGTTCTGTCTCTTCATTTTTCTTGGCTACCCTCTGAGTCATTTCCTTCTCTGGCTTCTAGTTTAATCATGTCACTTATCCATATGTGGCCACCTATTTAATTCTTTAGTTACCTTTGAAAAATTCTACCTTTATTATAATAGGTATGATATCTTATGACTCTTATGATCCAAGAGTCCCAAAGCACTCTCTTTAGTATTTATTTTAGTCTGTGTCTACTGGGGGTGAATACTCTATGTTTCTGTGTATCTGTAGGTAAAGGACACGGTGGTAGGGTGTAGAATTGCGACGTGCACTGGTCTTCCAGCACATTCAGATGTGGGATTCCATCAGCCCCTCTTGCTCAACACTTCTCTCAGACAGTCTGCTGTCAGCTTTATTGTTGATCCTGTGTCAGGATTTTCCTCTTCGGGTTCAGTTTTTAGCAATGTTCCCATTATATTCCCAGGTGTATTTCTCTTTGTACTTATCCCGATTGTGATCCCTAGAGGTGGGAAATATGTGGGTTCATATTGTTCATAAGTTTGCTATTATCTCTGCAAATATTTTTTTTCTGCATCATTTATTTTCTCTTTGAAGTCTTCTGTTGGAAGTATGCTAGCCTCTGCTACAGTGTCTCAGCTGTACTCATATCTTTTCTCTGTTTCTGTGTCCCTCTTTCTCTGGGTTTTAGGGCAGGAATTTCCACAGACCCATCTTCCGGGGGTTTAGCTCTCTTTTCCTTCTCTCTCTCACTGATTCTGCTCTGAAACCCATCAGTTGACTTCTTAGTTTCTAGTATTGTATTTTTAGTTGTAAAATTTCCTTATTTCTTTTCTTTTTGATTCTGCTCTCCTAGTGAAATTTTCCATGGAGTGATCTTATTTTTCATATTTTTAAATTTTCTTGAATATATTATTCATCTTTTACAGTCCCTGTCCCACAACCTCAAGGTCTTCGTTGCTTGTGAGTCTATTGGAATTTTTTTCTCTTGGTTTTACTTCATTATGTATTGTTTCTGGCAAGTTTGGTAATTTTTGAGTAAATACCATACATTGTGAATAAACCATTTTATAGGCTCTGAATTTTGTTACTTTTCTTTAAGAGAGTATTTACTCTTTCTTTTGGCAAGCAGAGAGACTGAGGACTGATGACATTACTCATTCAGGGACAACTTCACTTAGGTTTGGGCTGCTGTTTATTATTTTTACTATCAATGCTTATGTTTTTCATTCTGAGTTCTATTTGTTTCTTTTTCAGTGCCTTTCTTTCTTTCTTTCTTTCTTTCTTTCTTTCTTTCTTTCTTTCTTTCTTTCTTTCTTTCTCCTTTTTATTTTTAAGCAATCTCCACACACCACATGAGGCTTGAATTCACAACCCCAAGATCAAGAGTCATACGCTCTATTGATCAACCCAACCAGGTGCCGCCGGGGGTTTCTTTCTTAGTGCCCTTTTTTTCAAGATTGTTTCATTCCTTCTTATATCTATAATAATTTTAAATATATTTATATTATTTTTATATTTGTCTTTTCCTGATTATTTACTTATTGACACTTTTAATTACTTTGGTATATCTTTTGACTTTTGCTGTTTTTAGTTTTGTAATTTTTATTATGAGTCTACCTTCATCTTCATCAGTGACAGCTTTTTCGTCCATTAATTACAGACATCTTGGAGTATGCAAATAATGTTATGGGACAATGATGTGTTCACCTGGGGCTCCAAGAGCTTTAGCAGTATGGAAACATATTTTTACTTTATCAGTGTGGTAACCTTGCACTACCACAGATGAAGTAGTGTAAATTCCAACGCCATACCCACTCATTTGTAGTGACAGCTTGGAATTTTTTCTCTTGGGAGGGAGGTGGTTCTAAGTCATGCCAGAGGCAGGAGATCACCTTCCTTGCTGCTTTTCTGGGAGTGGATTGGAGGGTTTTGTCCCCCTCTCCCCCACCCTTGTCATGTAATGAATGGCCCTTTCAGGGTCCTGGTTTTATGCTAGATTCTCCATTACACATTCTGGGAGTGGATTGGAGGGTTTTGTCCCCCTCTCCCCCACCCTTGACATGTAATGAATGGCCCTTTCAGGGTCCTGGTTTTATGCTAGATTCTCCATTACACATTCTACACAGAGAAAATGGCCTTCTCTCTTGTGCTGATGGGTGTGTCAAATCCAAGCTGCTGGGCTCAAGGACTGGACTATATCAGGGCCCAACACCCTCCTCAGTCATCTTCAGAAAAGTCCCCACACTTGTCACTCTGGCTTTGCATTCTAATCTACAGTATAATGCCTGTAGGTTTGACTTCCCCTTTGAGTTCTGCCGTGTGTTCTAGCTATCAGTTAATTCTATTTCATTCATGCTTCACATTTGGAATGAGAAGAAGTCAACTTTATATTAGATTGTCTGTTGTCAGAAGTCTCCAGTCTATTGTCTGTGACATTGAATTTATGCCTTAGTCCTTTGGTGCTTACCCTCAAATGTTCAAAACTCAGTCTCTCCAAAATCAAATTTCAATTTTTAGGATAACATTTTCTTCAATGTGATGCAAAAGCATTGAAATGCAAAAGAGGGCATCATCTTACTTACTCCCTGGGTCTGCTGTGGTGTCCCTTCCCTAAGACATGGGCACAGAAATTGTAACACCTGGGGCTGAGCAGGTAACAGTACCCAGTGAACTAGAGGGGAGTGTGTGTGTGTAAAACATCAGTTAATACTTTAGTTATTATTCTGCTCAATGTGCTATGTCTATTTATCATTACATTGTCATTAAATCAACAATAATTCCCATACGTATCATCACTGATTGGAAGTCATACTTTAAAAGGAACAAACTGCAATACACACTGTTTATCACATAATCATTCAATCTAATTTGTTTTATACTAAAGCTCTTAGAATATGTAAGTGTATCTAAATAAAATAACTATTAGCCTTGAGTGGAAATGATTACTTTTTAGGACCATTCAACTAATGTTGATGTGTTAGATCCCCTTCACAAAGATAGTAACCATCCATTAAAGTTTAAAAAAAAATCTTCCAGAAGGAAGTGTGGACCCTGGTACAACTTGCTATTTTACTGGAACCTGATTTTTGTCAGTGAGTTAAAATAAGTCATCCACATGTTTTAGTAGATGTGTGATATCAGTCCACAATTTTGTGGTGTACAGGGGCCTGGTTTGATATTACAATATTGTGTTAGCCCACTCGTGGCAGCCAAGGAAGTCAGATCAACCACTGACCCAGGCAACGTCCTGAAGCTTTCTGGGATAGGTGGTCTCCAGGCCCCAACTGTGCAAGGGCTTCTATTAAATCAAAATTAACCTCGAATTCCAAGTTTACTGCAGAACTGACATATGGACCACGAACATTGAAAATGATGGTGGATTCGTAAGCAACCACACTGAACACCTCTGATAAAATGGTAATTATATGTGTGTAACATTTGTGTTAGCAGATGTATTTTAAAGAAAGGTGGTCATACTCCAGACTTTTCTCTGATTGGCCTTCCCCAGTTGACAAGACTGCCCAAAGTACTTTACAAACCACTCAGTCTGTCTCAAAAGGTGATTGGAAAAACCCAAAACAGTTAAAGACACGTGAGCCCTATTAAGGGAATATGTTTTGATTAAAGGATGAATGACCTTCCATGCAAATGTTTCTGTGCATTAACCTGGAAATAAATTAAATTAGTGTGTGTATACTTGATTATCTTTGTCCAGTTGTATTTTCAGTGAGTTTTCTTCACTTGAACTTGGTAGAAATTAAAAACAAGTCTGTTTCGTGCTTTTAAAATATAGTTTTATCTAAGAAACTTGGGAATTTGTACGGTATTAAACCGACAATTTTCCTGTACTTGAAATTGCTAAACTATTGCATGTTGGCCGTTTGGGCAGACCCTCGACAGGGGATGGAGCTTTGTTCTGGACTCAAACAGTTCTGTGACGGGAAGAAGAACGCATGATCACCATTGTATGATCAATAGGAAATTCAACGTAGTGATAAGGAAGTAAAGGGGTGTCTTTCCTGGATTAGAGTGTGAGCCTAGTCAAGGCTGCAGAGGCTAACAAACAGTGGGGGAGCTATGTGGGAGCACATGGAGAGAGCTTCTGGGGGTGCATTTAGGGGCCTTGGGCCAGGACGCCCACAGCACCTAGTGCAAGGTGCAGACCTGGAGGGTGTGCAGTGGCCTGATAGGTGTAGAGGGGAGTGGCAGGGCCTGTGGCTGCTGGGGTGGGCATCAGGGCTCCTGGGAGTGGTCACTGCCATGTAGGGGTCATGACCTTGTCCCCCCATTTGGAGAAACACTCCCTACAAGCCCTATTCCCCCAGCAAACGTGAAGCTAAGCCTCAGTTCCTTCAATCTGGAAATGAGGAAACAGCTCTTGGAGGAGGAAAGCAGTGTATTCAAGATGAAAACTCAGCCCGAGTCTGAGAGGCTGCGGGTCCTGGGCCATCCCCCCACTGAGAACTTCCCATGGGACTGTGGGTGGACACTTGTGGTCCAATGGGAAATGTCTAGGGGTTCCAGGCTTTCTCCTTCCTTCCCACCAGAAGCAGAGATGGGAGCGCTATTGTCTCCCAGAACAAGCCTCCCATGAAGTGCATGTGTGTCCTGTGGTCTGTGGGGCACTGAGCCTTGGTTCCCTCAGCCATGGCCTGGCCTCCCAGGGCTCCTTCATCACCTGCACGTGGGACCGCATCCTAAGGCAGTAAGATACCAACTGGAGGCATCACCCAGAAAAGACACTTAATTCCACAACCCATTTGTTGGCTGCAGAATAAAGCTACTGGACATCCTACTCAATCCACAGGACCACATGGCCCTTGTGGCTGGGTGGGCACCCTGCACGTGCTCCCCAGCCCCCTGCACTTCTTGGCTTAAGGCTGTCCTCATCCTTCTGTCTCCGGGCTTGCCACTCCACAGGCACCCCAGAAACAGGTGGTATTGGGGGGTGTCTAGGCCAACTTGAGAGAGACGGGATTCTATCTTGTGTGTTCTGTGTTAATAATAGCAAGGAATCATAAAAGCCATTTTAGAAGAAAATTCCTATGGAAAAGTTTTAATATTGTCTGAAGGGTAAATTTCAGATGTCGATAAAATCATTTCTGGCTGAAACCTGGCTGACCCGCTGATCAGGGGAAGCAGCCGGTCTCTGGGGCTGCACTCCTGAACACCCTGCCACTCACCCTCCTCCCCACCAGAGGCACGTCTGCCCCCGGTGCTGCCCCAGTGCCTGTTTGGGCACACCCAGTGAGTTCAGAGCTCCAGGTCAGCTAGGCGGTACGTGGGCAGAAGGGCTTCTGTTCACGAAAGTACTTGGACAGCTTTCTTCAGGAAGTAAGCTGCACAAAGGTTGCAGACATTGGTTAACAGGGTGGGTAGATTGGAAAGCCTGCTCCTTAATAAAGCCCTGAATTATCCAGTATCAATACACAGCCAAGTTTGTCTGACCAACAAATTCCTTCTTCACAAAGAGTCACTTTAGGTCTTTAGCTGCTGATTATTTTGCCAAAGACGGCAGTTCTTTGAATGAAGCCAATTGTCCATTCCAGAGGGTTCGCTGTATAGACGTCTCGGGCCTTCCTTCCAGGCCACCAAGACCACTGCTCTGCACATGGGAACAGATGTGTGTGCATGCAGTAGTCGAGCTGAATCATGCTCAGAGGAGAAATTGCGCAAACAGGAGCGGTTTGGAACTTGAGGAACAAGAGGAGGAAGGGGGGAGGCGCTTGGCCGCGCTGGGGGGCAGTAGGGCAGCTTCAGGAAATGCATGCCATTTTCTCCGTACCTTCCGCCTAAAGTTAAAGCAACTAAAAACAGTATTGTTCGCTTTTGTGTTTCCGTCGAAGTGTTTAAACTTTTACAAGGGATAGATAGCAAGCCTCTTACCGGGGCCTAAAATGTCCTTATAGTGAAGCCCCACACCGAGCCAACAACATCCCTTTTCAGAGGAAGTACTCTGGGGATTATTCCCTCAGTAGAGGCCTGGCCAGGCTCTGTGCTGTGTGGTGCACATTTTGGGGGGCATCTTTCGAGGTTAATGACAAACTCAGTGTAATCTTGCCTCATGCACTCACTTTAGACCAATGGAGTGATCTGGTTTCAGACTGAGAAAACAGCACAGACATCCAGTAAGAGGTGTCTGTCCTCAGGACAGGGGTCCATTCGGCGCTCCCTGCAAGAGTGAGGTGAGTTGAAGCACGTCCAGCTCCAGGGCGAGGGGCCACCCAAGAGCTGAACCCAACAGCCCCTTATGCGGTAACGGAACGTTCACCGTGAGTGGCGAGCTCTGCAGCAAGGCCTGTCCTCGTGGCACTGCAAGCTGGCACCCCTTCTCCGCCAGTGTGGAGGGACACTAGCGTGACCCCTGTCTAGCCTGATCCGCGGGGCTTGGCTGTAACGTGCTCCTGGCCGCGGCTTACGCTGGAACACCAGCTACAGAGCCCTGGTGCCGTTTGGCGGGCTTCCCGAAAAATCCGCGTGACTGTTTAATAGCTATGCAGTTGCGAAATAGGTAAGTGACAGGGGTCCTGCTTTAATTAGAAACTCCTTGAATCCATGTCTTTCCCTCCAAGAGCAGATGCGTCTGGTTCTCCTGCACTGGTCGCACTGGCTAGGAAGACTTTCATGTATTTGCTGGCAAGCCACTGTGGCCGACACATGGGGGGGGGTGTCAGCTTTTAATTGTAACTGTCTTGCAGACCGGTGTTGTTTTAATATCCTGTATAGATTTTTATGTAATACAGTCACTTGCAGGCAGCCCGAAGCAAGAATCAATTCTGTGAAGGGTTCTTCTTTTGTTAAAAGCCAATCTTGTTTTAATGATGCATGAAGAAATATTCGAGCATTGACATTTTTCTGTCAGGTTTCTTTTGAAAAATCAATTAAGATAATACTGCTTTGACCTAGTTATCTAGTTAATGCTTATTAGGAATGTAATATGATTTACCGTCAGCATAATAATTTTTGTATCTTATCCCATTAGCTTGTGCATATTTCAAAGTGTATTACACAATGGTCACTTCTTAAAATGTAATGTAGCAGAATACATTAATTAGATTGACTAGGGTCATTAGACAGGAACTATCTCATTGGTTCCTTGTATCAAATTTGTATACAATCTCTATCAAGATACTGCAGTATTTACATGGCTAAAGATCTGCTTCTTAATCACAGAGATGATCTCGACCATCTCTGCCCTTCTCCAACTGTCCTGCTAATTACAAATTATAGATATTTTTGCCTCAATTTGATTGGTTTGGGGTTAGTGATTATGTGTGGAACTTAAGCAGAGTAAATTTCAGACAAGGACTGTCCTCCTGTCAGGCGCTCGGGGACCTGTGGCTGAGAAGGCCTGCGGACATCGCGAGCTCGCGGGTCCCACCGGGGTGCCTGGGAACCACGGCAAATACGCAACACCGGTATTCTTTTAAAAGAGACCTAGCCCTTCTTTGTTGCCTTTGTGTTAACAGCTGTCGATGGCACTGTCAGAAGGGAGTGCTCTCCGAGACCCTTCCAGGGAAATTATTGATTTCTGCCCATTTGGGATTCCATGGTAACTCAAGGCCGCGGGCTTAACCTTGCTGAGCGGAGCCCAGATTGAACCCGCACGGCTTCCATGTTCGAGACGGCCTGCGTGACTGGGCAGTCTCCGGGTTAAGATTAGCTGCCTTAGTTCTGGTGAGCTGCCCCCGATGGCACAGGGGGAGGAGGGACCGGCCTTCCTTCCCAGGTGAGGTCAGAGAACTGGGCACGGTGAAGGGCTGGACGAGGGGGCCTTCAGCAGCACCCCTACGGGTGGGAGAGCCGTATTCATTTCTTTCATCCTGGTGGACTCCAGCCCTTGTGCACCCTTCCCGAAGCAATGGTCCCACCTTACTTTGCCTCTTTCCACCTTTACTTGTTGGGCAGGTTGCCTTTGGTTCCTGAAGTCATTCAGCGGCCCCGCTATTCCCCACCTCTCCCCACCTGATTATGAGCATGCCACCAAACAACAGACGTCTGACCACATTCAAAATGTCCATGCCTTCCCATTGCACTCTGGATGCTTAAAAATAAGCCAGTCTGATACAACAAATCAGGTGGCCGTCAATAACTCGGTGGTGTTTCCAGGAAACTGGCGGCTTTATTTGTATCTTTCTGGTTTTCAAATCCCCTCTTCTATACAGAACCTTTTCACTGAATCATTGGGGCCCAAAGATGCCGTTTTGAGTCACATGCCCGCCATACACCATTACATTTACCAGTAAAATATTTGCACTTAACAAAAGTGACCTTGTTTTACAGACAAACATGATGAATTTGTGTGGGTAGCTTAGTGGAGCTGTTCATTTCCAGTCTGGTAACATTTTAATAAATTAAAAGAGAAAAATCAATGCACATGGATTTGGTTTCCTATAGGATATTGCACATTTTCTCCTTTCCTACTTAAAATTAAAAGGTTTTTAAATTTTTATTTTAATTTTTTTGGTTACTCATAATCCATCAATCCTCCTCTCCCTCTCTCTCTCCCCCTCTCCCTCTCTCTCTCTCTTTCTCTCTGTGTGTCTTAAAATGTATTTCTCCAGGGGCATTTAGGGTCCAAAAGGTTGCCGATTGTTCTTAACGCAGACAGAATCTGAACCCTGTAGTGTCTTGATTTGAATAAAGCCAGGAGTGAGGGAGTCGGTGATGGCATCTTGAATCACTAAGTGGGAAGGAAGTGGAAAGCCCAGTATGGCAGCCCTTTGGAGTGAGCGAAACGTGCACAAAGGAAGTCAGAAGAAAATAGGGAGGGATCTGAATACAGACTCCATAAAAATTCCTTGTCAATACAGCAGGAGAGGGGAGGCGGGTGTGAGGCATTCGCGTCGCCTCTGCACGTGTCCCCATCTGCATACGGGCTCCCAGACCCGGACTCTGCATTCCAAGTTAATTGACCTGACAGTGTGGGGAGAGTCCTTCTTTTGCAGAGATACTCTTGCGGGCTGTGTGTTTAATGATGGGAAATCGGAATTGTGGATTAAAATTAGAAACCTGAACTTACTGTTTCATCATCCCTGATCAGACACATAATCCAAATAAAGAAAATCGGGACGGTAGGCGTGAAGGTGACGACTTGGATGCTACGTTATTATCTCCTGCCTAACTAGGCACTTTTCCTGGGCATCTGAACTCTTTGCCTTTTAACTGTGCTCCCAGTTGCTATAGTGATGGCATAATTTTGTAATGGTCTAAAAATGACACTGGCATACATACTGACAGATAGGAATTAATTCACTAACAAGTAATTATGTAGCGCAATGTTGACTGCCATACAGAAGGTACGCGGTGACACATTTTCTGTTTTCGGGGATGGCAGTAACATTAGCGCTGGTCATTAGTGGTAGACATCTCTGGAGTGTTGGATACAGACTTATATGCAGACCTATTTAGTTACCTGTGTGACAGCCTTGTTCAGGACACCAGAAACAGCTGTCCTAGCCTGTATGAGCCAAAATAATTAGGCCTGTCATCTTCTCCCTCTGATTTCCCCTTCAACCTGCTCCACAAAATGCAAATATTTTGCTTTCATTGTCACATTCACCTTGACATGGATATTGCTTTGGCGCATAACTGGATAAGATGACTCAGAATTTGCATTGTTCATTCTAATAAATTTGCTTCTCCTCCATCGCATGGCAGGACCCATCAGATCAAGTCTCCCGGAGCGTCATCAATCACCAACCTTGACAGACGGCTTTTGCCGTCATTTGTTACATACGAGAACATGCTTAATTATTTGTCCGGTAATTAGTTGGGAAAATGTCAGGAAATGTCAACTCTCTGTTCGCTGTGGAAGGACTCGTCTTGAAAGCCAGGATGACTGAAGTGTCATTAATGCTGTCTAACTAGAGCCTCAGCTGGGGAAAACTGAAAGCGTCTAAAAAAGTAATCATGGCGAGTTATGGAAAATGGAAAATCAGCACCATAACAAGATGTGAGTCCTATTAGCAAACAGTTGTATTTTTCATCTGCTAGTCTTCACAATAAAATGTGGGCGAGCAAACCGACGAGCAAGTATATTGGATTGATGTAATTTCTGTCACATACTCACCGGCGTTCCCGAAGCCAATCATGCTTAATGCATTACTATAGGGGGCTCCTAATATTTAATTTGCAGCTTTAAAGCTCACCGTACCATTTGAACCGCACGGTACAGAATCCAGTGAATATGCAAAGGTGAACGGCTTTGCATTCATCCAGTAAAGCGATGGATTGAATATGTAAAATTAAAATTGTCCTTCTGCTCTTAGAATCCTTTGGTAATAACTGCAAATTGCCATTAATCATCGCTCGGCAACTGAGAAATGCAAACAACAACAAGAAAAACATTTGTAAAAAGATGCGGTGGGGCCGAGGAGCGTGCGACCGTCTGCAGATACAGAGTAAGTTTGCTGAAAGCTGTCTTGCCCACACCCAGAATGCTAAAAAGAGTTCTTTGTTAGTTACAGCAACGGGCTATAAGCCTCCACAACGTTTCCTGGCTCAATTGGAGAAAGGCAGACGCATCAGGGAGAAAGAGCAGTTTCATCCCATGACGGGCAATTCCATTTAGAGACGGATGCGCCTGGTTTTTAATTGTGCCGCCCATGCTTCAGTATCTAAGCGGTGTGTGTGCACACTTGCGTTTTGCGAATGACCTCACTGCTTCACCATTGTGTGCCCGATCCCACCTCTGCTCGTAAAACGCCACGAGCAAATTCCACATCGCAGGCATCGGAGATCTCTATGTTGTTGTCAAAATAATATGCTCACGTGCGATCTTTCTTTACTTAATTACTAACATCATTTTGTGTCTCGAGAACAAGTAAATTATTGTTAGGCCTCTCAAGAAAGAATAATTAGGATGGCATTCTGTAGTTTAACAATTCACAACTTGTCACAGGTAGGGCTGAGCTAATTATCAAATGGTTAAACATTTACCCAAGAGGCCTACTGCCGCAGCTCCGTGCCGGCAACCTGCGTGAGCCGGGGCGTCCCAACCCGCAGAGCCTTCAGAGCGTGGGAGAAGTTTGATTCGCCTCTCCGCAGATCAGACCCAGGAAGGCAGATCTATTATTTTATCTTTCAAAAGCCAGCAAATGAATGGAGCGTGCACTTGGAGGCTCTGTGAAACGTGCAGACGTTTAACGACCACCCATTCTCAATAATTCAGATTTTTAAGAGAGATAAAAATGTAGCCACAATTATTTTGACTAGGAGTTCTTTCAAAGCTTGTTGTAATTTAATCTAAAATTCATCCATGTAAGGTGCCATTGCTAATTTTCCTGGAGGGAGTCCTCCATGGCCTCAGCATGGGGACACCTTCACTCCCTGGCCTTTAAGAAGGAGCTCTGCTAGGCTTCCAGAGACTCGGGCATCTTGCTACAGATTTTGGAAATTCTAGCAATCAACCATACGGAAGAACAGCAATTTCTTTCTAATACCCTTGGAGTTTCTTTCAGTTGTTGAGAGGTCAGGCCATCTTTAATGAAAACCAAAGGCATAGTTAAAACAACAAAAAAAATAAAACCCCTTTTGTCAATGAAGTCTTTCAGTTCTCCCGTCTTGGAGGGAGGATATGGGGCAAGCATTAGCGACGTCCTAAAATCATTTTCCAGGATAACAGTTGGAGTACATCGGAGGGGACCCCTCCTTGTTAACCACTGAGAAGGGGTGAAATAGTAAGACATTGATTCTGTACTGCCTGCCTTTCCCCTGGACCGTCCAACCTGCCAGAACAAGCAGTTCTCTCGGAAGATGGCATTCCACGACAAGGAGCACTGCACTGACCCTGGCAGCTTGCAAAGTTGCTTTAACTTCCGGGAGATGTAAATGCTATGTGGTCTTAGCGCTTGCTGTACCATTTTTGCCCCTAATACGCAGGGAGTGGAGCACCCCTGCTTTATTCTGACCATCCTGCTAAATGCAGTCTGGGCCCCTCCCCATTTGTAGGCTTCCCTTTGGGTTCCTACCTTGATGGGGTTTACAGATGCATGCAAAGCCTTCCTGGGTAGTCTTGCACATTGCTACGGATAAAAGAGACATGCTATGCTATGGAGAGAAGACTCTGAGGGTGCATTCCTTGTAGACCTGCACGGGGAGTGCAGTAGGAACACCCGCACACCCGCCTCCCTGGCGCAGCTGCGGGTGAGCACCCACTGTGCGCGCCCCAGTCCCCGGACGGGCCAGGGGCGCCAGGCAGAGACTGCAAGGCCGGCCGTGCTGCTGAGCCCTGCCGAGGAGGACCAGGCAGGTTGTCCACTGAGGCGGCTGCTGGGGAAAAGGCTCAGGAACCTTTTGCTGACTTTCCCCCAGCTGCTGCCTGTTATAGGGAAGCAGCTGTTCCAGGCAGTTCCAAGAAGACAAATGTCTTTTCAGGGGATTTTGATAAAATAAATCACAATCATTTGGATAAGGCACATTTTATTAGTGACAAAAACCCACGGGTGAATTTGTTTTATGTTTTATTAAATGAAATGTAGCAATTCATGTGGTCAAAAGGTAAAGTTTGAAAATAGGATTTCTAGCCCTGTGTATTTACCTGCGTACATATTTGTCGTTTTATGCCCTCTGAGATGAGCTGCTATGGGGTGGTGGAAGGAGAAATTATTTCTCTCTTCAGGGAGATGCTGTGGCCTTTTCTTTTCCCGCAGAGAAAGGAAGGGGCCAGCAAATTGGTTAAGATCATTTGCTGCTCCAGAGGCAGAAGAACTGGGCTCTTTCTCCCGAGTGAAGGTATTTTGAATGTGCAGGAAGCAAGACCCTTGCAAGGCAGTGCCTGCGGAACGGCCGGTCATGGCGGGAGAAAGGCGCCCAGATGCCTCTTGGTCTCAGATCTGCAGGTTCCCAGGACGGAGTCTGTATTTTATGGAAAGGAGCTCACATTTTTACATTAACATACTTAAGCATACATAATAAATTGGGAATTCTTACAAACAGATAAGACGGGTTTAATGGCATTATAGACAAATAACAAAACAATAAGCTTGAAACAATACATTTAAGAGGAAGAAAAACAAAGATGTAAGGTCAGACAATATCTCACATAACATTTGGAAAAGGCTGCCAATTGTTTGGATAACAGTACAATGGCAAAGCCTCTTAGAACGCTGTTAAGTCTTTATTCAGTAATACATTATCATGCATATTTCATAGCAGGGATTACTAAGACAGAATTGTGTGTCATTTTTGTTGTATGTCTTTATAATTACACCTTGAAGCCACAACTAGATTTTTTTTTAAACTACATATTCATGAAAAGCGGACTTGTAATTTGATAAAGGGGAGCTTGTGTTCCCGTCCCCATTCAAACGGCATCATGGAGCAGAATTAAAGTAGGCATCTGTGTTCTCCGGCATTAATCTCCTCAAGCACATTCCAGCTGCTCTGATGTGCGAGCGGGAGATAAGTCCTGAACGGGCTGGAGCTGCGCGGGCCAGACAACTCTATTATTGGCTTCATAATTGCTTAATTAAACTTTTGTCACTAATCATTATGAGGGCAATAGAGCTGTTATACTGGCTTCTGTTAAGCAAAAATCAATAAAGTGTTGGAGTTAATTTCGCCGTATTTTTTGTCCTGCAAATGAAATTCATTGCTGCCGGTTAGTGATCTGTGTGGCTGGCGCCCGACTGATATGCACAAGCATCACCATCTGAATTGCGGGTATTCAGTAGCACATGAATATGAACAAATGGCAAACATAAATCTCTTGCATGAAGTACACCTTCTATCCCTTTATTATGGAACAATTGACCCATCTAAAATGAATTCTAATGCCAGGAAAGCGTTTAGATTTAAATTACACCATGGTCTTCTGGATCTGAAAGATGGCGGCATAAAAAAGATTAATATGCTAATTATTTTTCTCCTTATTTTTTTCCTTCGACATCCATGGTGGGGTATTGTGAAGCGTGTAAATAAAATCGCTGTTTTGTCAAGAAATGGCTCTAAGGCACACTATATTCCATTGCAATTTAATTTGTTTATTCAAAACCTCACTCCAGATTTTAACTGTGTTTGCAATAACACTTTATTTTTCACATAATGTTTTCCTTTCACAAAGAATTCCTGGAATAAGTAAAGCATGTTTTTGTTTATTGAAATAGATTTAATGGTGTTATGAATGATGATATAAACCAAGGGTGTATTTATAAATTCCTGTCAAACTTTTATTTTCTTTCCCTCTTCTTGAGCTCACGGAATTGATCTGAGGCTCTGCTGTCTCTCTGCTGTCTTTTGTACGGGGAAGGGACGTGGACGAGGCGGGCGGGGGGTTTTGTTTTTTATGCTGTAGCCATCGGGCAAGTTACCCAGGACTCGCACACTCCAGCCCTTGACATCCGGAAAATGAGAAATAAGCAAACAGCAAACAAAAAAACAAAAGCTTAACCTCCTTGGACACGTCAGCCTGCTGGGTGGCTGACACTGAAAACCGTGGACGTCTGAGTCCCGGCAATGGTCTGAGGGTCTGCTCTGTTTCTTCCGCAAAATAGCTCTGCGGTAGCCAGTGGCCACTACGACCAGAGCAGAAGTGCACGGAAGATGGGAAAGGCTTGTCCTGTGGCATTCCCGAGCACAGCACACTTCCGAGTGGCATCTGCAAGCCCCCGCCATGCTCCCAGGTCGCCGCCGGCCGGGCGAGGCCACGCGTGCACGCGGACGCAAGCCAAGTCCTGGATGCCCCCCTGTTCTTCCTGCAGGGTAGGAAGCGGCTGCCACATCCTTTCTGAGACTGGAAAGTCAAGTCCAAATCCAGGAAGGAGATGACTTGTTCTTCGAAGATGAAGAGAAGAAAGTCCACTCCAAATGATTCGTTGCCATCTGTGCCTACGAGGAAAAGAAAACAAAAACAACCAAAAATTAACAAGGGAACAATTCCATTGTTTTATTTCTCTAAGGGTCTTACCATAGATTTCTTACTCATAAACACAGTTCTTCTCCGTCCATGAAAACAGATACGGGAGTCATAGAACTCGGTTGTCCACAACGTCATTCGGGTTCAGTATTTGTTACAAGCGTGTGCAGGTGGCTTCAAGCTCATGGAAAGGGGGCTGCCTCCATGTTCCATCATCTGTCTATCAAGATGCTTTGAACATAGTAAGTGTTCAATTAATGCTGTGTAAGGACCATATGGATAAATATGACTCTAGATGGCTCCGTTTCTAGACGAGCACACAGTGACTGGTCATTCACACCCCCGGAAGCTTCTGGATGTTTATTTCTTTTAATGCTCAAATTATAATTCCTGGTTTTCCAAGATTAGGGTGCCTACAGCCGAGATGCTAAGCAAGCAGACATACCACAGAAGGACACATGAGGTTAACACAACCACTAGAGGTTTATTTCCTTATTAATTTGGTCTGAATTTGGAATGTTTTTTTATTTGAAGAAATCATTTTAAACTATTCTTTCTCATTTATCCTTCCTCCACCCCACTGCAAGAATCAGTGTTTTAGGTTGGGGGAAAATGATGCACACGTTATCAGCACCATTGACGCCATTATTACAATTATTAATATTTATGTAGACAGCAAGAGAGTGGGGCTTGATAAATCCTCTTCGGATAAGAAAAATGTCTGCCATCGCAAAAGCAGATCCTAAGGGACCCTCATCCTCGAGCTCTGAAACAGGTTTCGTCAAACAGAAGAACAGACTCTTAGGAAATGCAGTTTAGAATCACGTGTAGACTAAAAGAGGCACAGACGTGCATGTTGGGATTTTACTCCTCATTATTGCATTCATTATATGATTTAAACGAGATTACAATGTAAAATACACTGTGCCTTGTGATTGATAACAATCCTTTTATAAAATTGCAACTTATTCATTTCACCATGCATTAAGTATTGAGTTTTAAAGCTACATAAAGCTGGTATAAATACATGCTTGGCCTCTAAGAACACATCGACGTAGACGGGATTAGAAAACTTTTGACGGGATTGGCCGTGATGCTGGTGGCGAGGCTGGTGGCCACTGATTCGAACAGCTCGTCCTCCAGAATTTTCCTGACAGACCTGCTGCCCGGGCCAGGTCCCAGAGGAGATTGTTACAGGCATCTCAAACGTGCCTTGACTCTCCACGTGGGAAATAGTCGTGCTTTCCACCGTACCTGGAGCCTAGGTGAAGCTGAACGTCAGTACGGGCACGCTGTGTATGTTCTCGAAGTAAGAAATAATTGAGCTTTTATTTTTAGCGAACTCAATATTTGAAAGCATGTCATGCTGGGTTCTCATTTACTTTTCTTTTAAAATGCACCTTCCCCCCATGCTTTGCGTATCCTTTGACCGATGAAATTGATTTGATTTATCCCGACAATTTTTATGACTATACTGACGTGAGTCCTAATGTCGGCATCGGCGGCAGGAGTGCCCGTGGTCACGCGCATTGTCACAGTTTCCAAGGGGGTTACTGGATTCCTTTCATGCAGAGATCCAGACAGCGTTGGGCTGTTACGACGGAGTCAGTCGTAGCTACTGTGCAGTACTTATCTGACTATTTCTGAACAATTAAACTGTGAGGCCTTTCACTCCCAGTAAGGATGGAGAGAGGGAGATCCAGAGAAAGAGCACACTTAAATCTAAGAAAGAAAATTAAGAATGTACTTAAACACAAGTGTCTGAGGTGTCTTAAGAATATACTTAAGTACGAGACAGAAAGCTAAATGTGTTCAGCTCATTTTCGATGACTCTTAATTTGGTTTTGGAATTTGGGCTTTGATTTTGTTTTGAATTGGGTGGACAGCATTCCTTCTAGGACTTCATACCTTCAGGGAAATTTGAAAGCCAAATTGGAAAACAGAAAACCATGGACGGAATCAGAGATAATGGAGGGGAAAAAATAACTCTGAGGAGGCGGGGCGCGGGCGTGACCCTGCTCCCAGCTCAGAGGCCTGGGCGCCCGCTCCCACCGCCTCTCCCCGCGCTGCGTGCCACAGGACTCGGCCCAGCCTGGTGCCACCTGCCCAGGTCGGCGTGTGCAGCTGACCAGCACGCCAGAGCGCCCGCCGGCCCCCCACGCCGGTCGTCGCCCACACAGCCGGCAGCTCCTTCTCGCGCCTGTCCACACTGGCGGCTCCCGAGCTTGCCCTTGTCCACTCTGCCTAGCCCGGCCCTTCTCGCCGCCATCCCTATGACACTTGCTCAGCAGCACCTTTCGAGAAACAGAATTATGGTATTGTTTTCTTCTGGTAGGAAAAGTGTGAACTATTCTTTGTTGAAAGTCATAAAGTAAGAAAACGCAAAGTGCAGAAAATGAAAACTACCCGCGATCCCTCACTCAGAAATAACCACTGTTGGCGTGTTCACAGAGAGCCTCCCGGGAGGCTCACCCGGCCCCGCGAGTGCGTGTGCACGTTCCTGCAAGCCTCCGTTCCCGCAGGGAAGCAAGCATGGCTTTTCCAAATGTGTACCTCGCCGAGCAGCAAGCACGGTAGTCTGTGTGTAGGGCCAGTGCTCAGGAGATACTTGCAAGTAAATGAGCAAAAAAAGTACATGTAAACTTTCATGTTTTTCCTCCATAGTGACGTTTTAATTGCCTGGTAATAAAAAGTGCAGTTATTTTGTGCGTGTCATGCCAGGTATTAATTAGATTAGCGTTTCTCTGCACTAGAGAAGCGGGCTGGCCTTTGCAGCTGTGGTTATCTTGCCAGCCTTCCCGAGAAGGGGGGACTCACTGTTCACACCAATTGAAGGCTTCGTGTCATAAACTACAGATCACAAGCAAAATTTCTAAAACATTCCCTACATGATGAAAAACAAGAAATTAGGTGTATCTTAATTCTTCTGCTCAGCTCTTGACCCTTATCAATAAGTGTTTCCTTGATACCTGGGTGAAGGCAAGAGAATACATTTGCCCTTTCAAACTGGACAGTGAGTATGGGTTGCTTGGCCCTTGTCAGGTCCTTTGCTGGATATGGTTCCATAACTTGAAGTGGGGGGAGACCTTGTCTTGAGCACAACTGTCACCTGGCACAGCAGGCATCTCTCTGTCCCTCCTGACTTTGTTGGCGTGGCACTGTGGCCAGCGCAATTCGCCATAAAAATCATTTACACGGTAATTTGGAAGAGAGAGAGAAGGGCTTTCCTTCTTCCTACCAAGGTCTTCTCTTCCTCCCCCACGCAGTGAGGATGGAGGGCTGCTGTTCTTATTACTACTTAAAATAATTGGATACGGCCTTTTCAGTTTCCTCAAGCCCGGGGCAAACTCGGAGCAACTGGGAACGGGAGCGCTGCTCGGCCGAGTGTCCCCGGGCAGCTGATGGGGGCCTCTGGGCACGCCGCCGCCTTCCTAAAAATAAGGGTGCATCTCTGTTCATTAAAAAAACATGCAGCCTCACGCTGGGCTTGACTTCTTCTCTCCCGTCCATTCTCACTGTGGTTCAGCCCGGCTCGTGGGCCTTCCAAGTACTTTGCTGTTAAAAAAAAACAAAACAAAAACAAAACAAAAAACAAATCTCCACTCTTCTCTGAATTTAAGCTGTTTGATAGCTATGTTTTTCTGAAATCACATAAAAATTGTACGTACACTTAATGAGGGGGAATATGGGTTTGAAGTTGGTTTGGTGTAATGACGTGGCAGCAAGAGCTCCGTCTTCCCCGCGGCAAGGCGGGGACGCGTGGGATCGCGTGTTCTCTCACTTCGGACACCGCAGACTTCAAACCAAAGCATGTCTATTTGGTGGGGACCCAAAGCCAAAGGACAGATTGTGCCTTTTCTGAAACTAATTGTGGATTTACAGGCTGATTTGGTGATTGTGGGTTAGAGATTGCCTTTCGTGAAAGCCAGATTATTAACGGACCGAATATAGTTCATTAATCTGCACTGGAAGTAGCAAAAGGAAAGAGAAGGACGTTTGGGCTGCAGCAGGGGCATGTCTGAGGTCACTCTGGCTTCTCTTCAGAATGCAGGGGGGGACCTTCCTCTGACGTCCATCCACCCCCGACCCATTTCCAAAGACAGACAGACAGCGCAGGGAGCTTTGTAACCGAGTTCCACACCCCTGGAGGAAGCCCTTTCTGGCGGCCCATTGATACCAGTGTTTATTCACGAAAACTCCCGAAGCGTGGCAAGCATGAAAACATGGCATTAAATGTGGAAACTTCCATTTTCATCTCATTAAGAGGGCATGGGTTGAATACTAATTGTAAAAGTGAAGTAAAATAAAAAAATGGCTACTCCAGATCGTCCAATTCAACTAGTTTCGCTTTGTGAACGTAGTACGTGTGGACTGAAACGTGTGTCCTCAGCGACCTGGATTAATCACTGGTTTTCACGGCACAAAATGACAGGAGGTGCTCGCAGAGGGGGTGGGCCATCCCAAGACCTTATTCACGAGACTCCGGGACACTTTATTTCCCCCGTGCGTGGTACCCATGTTTCAAGTGGCAATTTCATTTAATTTAAATTTTAAATGCTTGAGGTTCTCAGGTCTGTGGTTCTGAAATCAGATTTACTTTCTCTCTAAAGCCAAAGGAAGGAGTTGCAAGGGACTTTTGTAGGTGAACACGTGTGATAAGTGATGTGATGAGCACGTCCGGGCTGCAGGCTCTGGACGAGTCTGGGAGGCCCCTGGCTGTCTCACCGGGGCCGCAGGGGTGCTGAGGCCGCTGCCCCGAATGCTGCCGCCCGGCCCCGGGTCCGGCTCACACTCCAGCGTGCTATCGGAGCTCACGGTGGGCCCGACCCCTGGTCCAGGGGAGGCGACGGGTCCTCTGGGAGCTGATGCTGCCGATGGGCGGGTGGCTGGCCAGGGCAGCGGCTGCCTCGCTCTGCAGGCCCTCCCCTTCTTGGGCAGCTTCCCTCCCCTGCCAACACTGTGTCATGCTTCCACCGAAAACAGAAGATCAAAAGCTTACATACAATGTTAGTGAACAGGCTCTCAAGTCCAGGAAACTCTGTTTATTATTTTAAGAAAACTGAGCTAATTTCTTTAAAGCAGGGCAGACAGGCGTCGCCTCCCCCTCCGGATGAAGGGTGCGGTTTTGCGGAGCGGGCTGGTGCTTGTCCTCTGGGGATGGCAACGGTGAGTTTTTAGCCACACTGATGTCTTTGTAAAGGTGATACATGCAGTCTGTCTGTCAGACAAATACCCCGACAAGGACAGGTATTTATCAAATTACCTTTAAACTTGCAGGTTGGAGGGGCCTTTTCAGCCAGACGTGGGAAGACATGCTTGGCTCATTCACACAGAAATCACTTAATGATAGTTAATATCTCCCTATAATCTCCGCAGCTCCCAGTTAATTGCAACTTTTTGAAGTCTGTCTGCACCCCTGGAGGACGGCGGATCCTAACGTCTTAAGGACGATTCAGGTGGTCCTCGCGCTCCCAGGGAAGCAGGGTCAGCGGAGAGCAATCGCCCGCAGGAGCGGCCCAGGGATCTCCCCCCACTGCTCCCCGAGGGCACCTTGCCTCCTTGGCTTCAACTCTCACGTTGCACAGTGGTGGATGGTCTCTGGGGAAGGCCTGGGAAAGGGATAGGGCTGCCTCCCAAAGGAAAGGAAGTTTAAAACAAAGCGAAACTTCAGATTTTGGAAAACCATACAATGCAGCATGGACTTGGTTGGAAATGCCAATAAAATAGCGGAAAAACATCTAGCACCTTCACCGTGGGAGAGGTCGGGAAGGCCAGAGGCTGACTGTCCTGTGGGACATAGGGCTTCATCCTTCCCTTGGACTGGAACGTCCCTCTCCGTGACCTTCTTTCCCGGTGGCTGGACTGCCTCCATCCATATGAGGGGGGACCCCTGTTAATCTTGTTCCAATGTTCATTCCCCACCCCGCCTCCACTCATCCAGACTAGATGTCTCTTCCGGGCCACATACATGAACACACATACAGCAACTACTGTTTTCAACATTTTAAAAGCATGTCTCCCCTATTTTGCTTATATGGAAATAGACATAGTGGCCAAAAATGGCTCAAAATTCATGAACTGAACGTTTCTGACCAAATTCATAAAACCGCCAACAAAGTGACAGACTCAACACTCACTTAGCTTTTCTCTACATTTGATAGATTGATTTGATATTTATATGCAATAATTTATTTTTCAATGTGATTGAAAATGTGAGTCTATGCTCTCTGTCAGGAGCATCAAAATATTTGCATAAGGCTGGCGGCAACTTGACCTGTCTGAGTGAGGGGTGTGGTAGCTCAGATAACTGGGGGAAGCAATTTTAACCACAAATGTAAGGGGGCTGGGCCAAGATTACAATAGAAGCCTTAATGTGTTGAATATTTTATTTGCTTTTTGAAGCAAAACAGTATGTAATTTTTAAAAGTGTGAATGTATTTTCCTCAGAAGACACATGGCTTAAGGGTTCCACTGGTTTGGGAATTATCTTAATTAAAATTATTTATATGAGCTGCCATAAATTTATAATTTTTTTTTTTAGCTTTTCTTTACTTTTCTTTTGGGTCATGGGTGAATATTTCTGTGCACCTCTGTAGCTGGATTTAGCAAGCCATTCACACATGTAATGCAACATTATTCTCATCCACATTTATTAGGCGTTTGCCTTGTGAAACCTACCTTTTTGAGGGTCCCATCTTTTCGGGAAGGTTGGATTTTAATTCTTTTTTTTGTTTTGTTTTATATAGAGTTTATTTATTTACTTGACAGAGAGAGAGAGAGACAGCCAGCGAGAGAGGGAACACAAGCAGGGGGAGTGGGAGAGCAAGAAGCAGGCTCCTAGCGGAGGAGCCTGATGTGGGGCTCGATCCCAGAACGCCGGGATCACGCCCTGAGCCAAAGGCAGACGCTTAAGGACTGAGCCGCCCAGGTGCCCTGGATTTTATTCTTGACCATCTTGGCTCATGACCGCCTCTGTCACGGCGTTTCCCCAAGCATCCTCCTGGTCAGATGGAAGATGACATTGGATCGAGAATGCCCATTTGTCATAATTCTACTTCTTATTATGAAATAGTTACCAAACTATCGTGTGAATTCTTCCACTCAGGAAGTTCCATTGCTTTAGGTAGGAGTGCTTCCACCTGACAGTTGTCCCTGAGGATAACTACGGGAATCGCTCGATTAGATAACCCAGGTCCCCTGCACAGCCTGCAGAGGGACACGGGTGGCCCATGTGAAGTCTCCCAGAACTGCCACTTGGGCATTAATGACACCCACGCTGTGGGCTGATTTGTGTCTTGTTTCCTTCTGTCTTGGAGATTACTGCCTGCACTTCAGAGGATGCTTTACATTCAACCTCTTCTCCACGGCAGAAGCCAGTGTTAAAAGACAGGGGTTACAGTCAGAGTTCTGCAGCTTAGCGCCTGAGCGGCTCTGCACACGCACTCGACAGCAGTGACACACACAGACCTATCGGCGTTTCCCGGACGCAACACTTTCACGGGTTCGCACGGGAAATCCACACACAGTGTTGAAAGCCTACCTGCTTTTTCCTTCCTTACCCGGGAAACCCCAGGAAAGCTCGGTTTCCCGACAATGACTTGCTCCTGCCATGCATGGGCAGGGCCGAGGGCAGTGCAGGTTCAGCGGGGCAGCAGGCAAGCTTGTTCACCGGCCGAGCACCGAAACCGTACATGGGATCCCCTGAATCACATGCAAGGGCTGGATCCATTTCTGAGCAAAATCTTAGGGGGCGAGCGCTTTCAAACCCTCTGGCCAGTGCACGGATAAGCAGATAAGGACAGGGATGAAGACGTTCAGTGATTTCTGTGTTTGTGGAAATTGTCCTGTCAGGCACAAACCAGTCACCCGCTGCTGACCACTTCCAACGCGTGAGCCTGCCCGTCGTAACCCGCCCCCTGCCCCGACCGTGCCTCCGGGAGGATTCATATCCAATTCCTATTTGTTGATGATGCCTGCTCCTCTTTCAACCTTCCCGGCTCCGTTGTCCCCCCTTCGATGACCACTTGCCAACATTGTGAAGAACCCCCTTGGCTCCTTTGCTAACCGGTTCCTGTCTCTTGCACAGCATCACGTCATAGCAGCCCGTGCACAGACTCTGCGTGCCGAGCAGTATGCGTTTTGCCAGGCTCAAATGTCTTCCGAACTTGACTTCACGTGTGCACGTGTGTCTGCGTGCGTGCACACACACAGGCACACCAAGGCCCGGGCCTCTGATCATCCCATGGCTTTTGTTAAACACTTGCCCTCATGTCTGCTCGATTACCGTCTGAATGAGTCTGAAGAGTTCCCCGTTCTTCAGAATCATGTCCTCACACTAATTTTCTCAGGAAATCATGGGGAAATCGGAAAAGTGGAGATGGAAGTGTCCTCACCACACTTGGCGTCGTCTCTCCAGAGACCCAGTCCATCAGCACGGTGGTCATTTGTGCCTCATTCCACTCTCTTGCTGAGCTCCCCAGCCCAGCGACACAAAAGACGGCTTTGCTCAGTCTTGAGCTGGGTGCTCGCGGCGCGGGCTCCGTGATGGACCGTTCTCAGCTGCTCCTCGTCCCCAGTAATTAGCCTGTGATGGCTGCTGCCTCTCGTGGCTTTGCCTGTGAGAGACATTTGACACAGCAGACATCAGAGGGATTTTTCAGGAGGCTCTTGTGGCGTCCGAATGGCTCTTAATTAACCACTTAGGTCTCCTCCTTCACTCCCCTGCTCGGCACTTTCCAAATGGTAGGGGTTGCACTCTGGATCTAAACTCCGGGGGAAGCGTGCTATCAAAAGATCTTGTAAATGAAGGCTTGTGTAAATTATTTTTAATGATTCCCTCCTGGCACATCGTTATGTTTGTAGCTACACACAGGCACTTCAGAGATGGCTCATCTTCCGCGAGGTCAGCTGCAGGACCACCGTAACTAGCTGCAGTCAGTAAATGGCTTATTAATTAGCGGAGTGATTTTACATTGCTAAGAGCTCTGATGTATGGAGCTGGAATTGTAATTGTGTAGAATCGAAATAATAAGCCATCTCCGGGCTCCTTATGCAAATTGGCATATTATAAAATCATTACCTATCTAAACACTGAGTTTTAATAAGAATTACAATGATGAATTTTATGATAATTGACACTCAAATTTTAATCTCTTGGATTTTTACCATTTTGGTCGTTAAAGTGTGTTTCTAATTAAATGTTGCTTAAAATGCAAAGGGTTGTTTAACAATTCTATTCTGTTCTTCTAGTTCAAATCGGGTTATTCTCTTTGGTCATAGGAAGCAGGCGTTCTTAGGAACAGATCTGTGACATTATGTAACGCTCGTGCAGAAAGGTGCTCAATCATCCGTTTTCTTATGAGCGCGACGTGGGTGACGACAGAGTGTCAACCCTGAGACAAAGAACATTCATGGCGCTGGACTTGACTCCCACAGTAGGAGTGACAGGCAGTGGAGGCGAGGGAAGACGTGACATCTTTATGAGAGTCCGTGGATTTGGGGTGCACACTGAATTTTTAAATAACTAGGGCTTCAGTCACAAAACTTGTGTCTTCTAAAACCCATGCAGTGCAATCTAGTTGTAACATATTGATTTAAAATCGGCCAATATTGTGATTTACCTCTGACATCGTACAACAAATGGCTGGAATCAAGGTTTCCCAAGCCTGCTCTGACGGGCACAGGAAGAAAAGTCCCCCTTTCATTTGCTGTGGAATGAACACCGGTGGGAGCTGTCGCTGGTGCCCACAAGGCGCGCCTCCCCGATATGTTCATGACCTCACCTGCTCACCACTCCACCATCCGACAAGAACCACCAGGCTGTTTGCTAGAAGACAAACACAATTTGTGAATGAAAGAAATATTTTCCGACTTTATGACACTGAATTTATCTTGAAGGACATAGGAAACGTGACGTGTCATCCGGGGCTAGCTTGAGACATCTGAAAGCAAATACTGGATTCAAAAACAAAATAAAATGAAGCAGTTTTTAGGCAACCGGTGTTAAACCTTTTCGAAAGCAGTAGGTGCACAATTGGATCGCGATTGTTTTACCAGTCTATTACAGAATCGATGAGGAGTTTTTCATGCAGGCGTCCTTGGTAATGCCCAGGTGGGGCGCTAAGGGTCTCGCTGGAAGTGTGACTTGTCCTGGTTCTACCTCCCGCAGACCTGAATCTGGACTGTGCCAGGGGTCCTGGAATCCTAGCACAGAAAGAATGGGGAGGCCTGGGGCTCTGTTCCTGAGTGGAAGCTTCATCCATGGACGCCTCAGCCAGGGGCCAGGAGAGCTGCGGACAGAAGCTTGGGGGCAGAGTTGGGCAGGGCAGGGACTGGGCTTTCGTCTCCTTCTCTCCACCCCCCAAAACTGGCCTCACCCGTGCGCACTCCCCGTGCCTGGAGCTGCTTGTGGTGGGCCCATTCCCAGAAGGGCCCCAGGTCCCTCTTCCAGAAACTGCCACGGCACCTGATCAATCCACCCAATCAAAGGCTAGAGGCTGCCTGGTCCCAGGTAACGCACCTGTGTTTGAGCTTGGAGTAAGACATTTTAAATGCAAACAGCAAAGCTACAGCCCTTCCACCCTATTCCTTCAGCCCCTTTGACCCTTATGCCCATGCCCGGGCTTATCTCAGGAATGGAGGTTTGCTCTATGCTGCCTGGCAGGTGGGTTTCCCAGCTATTCCTTCAAACGTGCACCTGCACCTCCTTCATGTGCACCTGCACCTGGCACAGACCTGCAGGTCAGCACCCCACCCTGACAACTTGCACGTCTGAGCACAGCCGGGGCTCCAGGGCTCCCCACTCTCCTGCAGTCCCACGCCCTGCGCCGTGGCTCGCCCATGCTGTCGGGCTCCCAGTCCAGCTCCTCCTGCTGCTCTGTTTCCTCATGCGGCTGCCTCAACCTCTTCAGTCTGGAAACCTAACCCAACCTCCTTGCACTGTTTTACTCTGGGGGAGAGGCAGGGATCAAACCCCAACATCCGTCCTGCGGGCCCCTATGTTCTGGAGGTGTGCGTCTAACAAACCCTCTGCGAGGCAGCCAGCCTTCAGCTGAGTCCTGGGGGTTCCAGAACCTTCAGTTAGAGGCTGCGCTTTTGGCTCTCAGTCCTGGGCAGGGCAGAGTGAGCTGGGCTCGGCCAGCTAGCCCACTGCCTCCCTGTGCTCTAGTCACTGGCAAATCTGTGTGACCGTGAGACCGCTCTGAGCACGAGCCTGGCCCTGTGACCATGACTTGGCCCGTGTGCCAGGGCGGCTGTGCAAGGATCATTCTAGGCACAGTCCGAAGAGGCGGCCCCACTCCCCCCTGCTCCTCGGCCTCCCCAGGCCCTCCATCTCCAGTCTGGTGAACGTCAGCAGAGAGCCCCTTTTTGGAGAAAACATGAAGCCTATTAGATGTGTTCTGTGGTGGAAATACAGTACTTGACTACTTGTGGTTTCAGCTGAGCAGATATCTGAGTCCCAGGCAGAGGGATGGCGGCGGCCCGGACGGCCCAGCAGCTTCCTGACACTCTCTGAACTGGACTGCCATCCCCCTGCACCTTTCCCCACCCCTCCACCCCTCCATGCCCTCTGTTCTCTCCACTCCCTCCACCCCCTTTACCCCTCCACCCCTCCGCCCCTTTCCTCCACCATCAGGACCACCTGGGCTACCCCGCTCCCCCCTGCAGGCTAGCACCCAGCAGCAGAGGCATGCGGCACCTGACATCTCACCTGTGTTAGTTTCCCGGGGCTGTCATAATAAAGTGTCACAACAGAGACTATTTCTTTCACACTCTGGAGACCAGAAGTCTGAAATGAAGGCATCAACAAGGCCATGCTCCCTCGGGGAGGGTCTTTCCTGCCTTGCCCAGCTCCTGGCGGTTGCTGGTAACCCCTGGCAATTCTTGTGAGTGGAAGCTTCATCCATGGACGGCTCAGCCAGTGGCCAGGAGAGCTTCGGACAGAAGCTTGGGGCAGAGTTGGGCAGGGCAGGGACTGGGCTTTCATCTCCTTCTCTCCACCCCCCAAAACTGGCCTCACCCGTGCGCACTCCCCGTGCCTGGGCTGCTTGTGGTGGGCCCATTCCCAGAAGGGCCCCAGGTCCCTCTTCCAGGAACCGCCGTGGCACCTGATCAATCCACCTGATCAAAGGCTAGAGGCTGCCCAGTCCGGTCTCTGCCTTCGGCCCACACCGTGTTCTGTCTGTGTCTGGGGCCACACTTCCTTCTCATGAGGACACCAGTCATTGGCGTAGGACACACCCTCATCCCAAACAACCTCAGCTACTGTAGCCCATGACATCTGTGCATAAGGTTCCATTCTGAGGTCCCGGGCGGATGTGAATTTGCGGGGGAAGGGCATGACTGAACCAACTACACCCCCCTCCCCCGTTTGTGGGAGGAGGAGGGCAAGGGACCTTCTGGCCTGTTCCCTCTTCCTTGTCCTTTTGTGAGGAAAGCAAAGCCTTTGCAGAAGGCTACCCCGACATGTGTTTAATTTCTTTCTCTTATTAATCAGAACAGTTTCGTGGAATGAGGTGCTTTTGTACCCTGTCTCTGCAAACCCCACCTGCAGACCGCGCTTCTGTCAGGGCAGAGAAACAGAGACGGGGAGTGTCTCTCTACCTTCGGAGGTGAGGTGGCTGATTCCTTGTGAGGAGCTGCCCATGTGGTTGCAGACACTGAGCTGTCCCACGATTTGCCTCCAGCAGGACCCCAGGGGCGGAAGGTGTCGTTCTGGTCGGGGTCTGAGGTCAGGGTGGTCCCAGCTCAGGGTCAGACAGCAGAGAGGGTGACCTCCTCCTCTACCTTCGTTCTACCTAGGCCCTCGAGGATGGGAAGATGCCCGCATCTACCTTAGAGCCCCCCGATCCGAGTGCTAATCTCGCCCAGAGCTTCTAGCCCCTGTGATGAGACCAGGGGGTGAGGTCCTCTCGGAGCTGTGCACCCCGAACCCAAGCCCTGACTGCACTCCAGCGGGAGCAGGGAAGACAGAGCAGGTTGCTCCGGGGGTGTCCTTCAGGGTGCCGGTGGGAGCGAGGTGGCCGTGGCTAGGTGTTGGTGACCCCGGGCTGCCCTGGGCACCGGGACCCCACACCGGGGCCGATGCTGTGTTCCTGCTTCCCGCATGTTTTCCGCTAACCCAGCGGCAGCCATCCCGCCCAGCCTCTCACTTCTGTATTTCTAATTCCTGGCCGGCGTTTTCTGCAATCCCTCTGCCTCCTGGCTGTGCCTTCCTCCTGACGGGATTCTGGCTTGTGACCATGTAGTTGTTAGTACGCATCACGCTGGCATCTGCCCATGTCGAGCCACGGCTGAGAGCAAAGTGCTGTGGGCACAACAGTGCGATCGTGGTCATTGGTATCTGCTTCTGGTTCTGTGGGCAGGTAAACAGATCCTAAACATCTCCGCATATGATCCCAGCACACTCCAAACCGTTGCTCAGTAAGCGATTACATTTGACTCACCTTCTAGGGGCCGAACATCGGGGAAAAAAGCATTCTGCGGCTAACTCATAGGCATAAAGAATATGGCTCCATCTTATTGCAATTCAGCTTTAAATATGTGCTGGGATTTGCAGGTGAGAGCAGGGGAGTTGGCGATGCCAGCCGCCCTCAGTCCTACCCTCTCTCTCTCAGTGCTGGGACAACAGCAATAGATGGGAGGCTACTCTTCAGCTTCCTTTGCAGCTAGACGGGGCTGCAAGCTGGCGCTGGCCGTGAGATGTAAGGGTGTGTGTTCATGGAAAACTGCCTCAGTGGGAGGCAGAGCCTTTGCCTTTCCCCATCCTCCTTCCTGTCACCGTGGGAAGGCTAGGGGCAGCCATGGAGCAGGAGGTGAGCCGGGGATGGAGAGTGCGGCCGAAGAGAAGATGCAGAGCAGAGCTGGATGGGTTCCAGGCATGAGCGATGCCTCGGGGCCCTCACGTCAGACCCCAGCTCATCTGTCTCATTGAAGCTCTGTTTACGGTTTCCTCGTCCCTGCTGCTGGCAACAGGAGGCAATTTCGAGCTGGAACGGCTCCTTCCCCACATCCTTACCTGACCCTCAGACTCTAGCAGGTCTGGGAGTGGCACTGATCCAACGTTTTCATGAATACTCACTTATGTGGACTTCCCGGGCACCCTTGTCACTATGCAGTGTGCACAGGGCGTGGAGATGGGAGCATTGAGCGGAATACCTTTCTCCTTTCTTCTGGTAGCAGCCTCTCAGTTTGCCATGCTGAGCGTGGACCCTCTCCCCTGTCCTGGGGACTGGCACTGCCCCCTGGAGTCATTGAAGGGCAAGGGGCATGGGCATGTCCAGACAGGTTTTCCACCTTGCAGCTGCAGTCTGTCCAATGGGGCCAGGCAGACAGCTTGCTGGGACATGGGATGAATTGCTACAGGAATGAGGTAAGGTGGGGTGTGCTGGGGTCTCCATAGGGGCAGATCTACCCAGAGCCGAGAACCAAACCTTGGACAGGAAGTGTTCCCACAGCATCATTTTAGCCCCTGGATCCGGCTGTGCCTGAAGGCAGCTTCGTCTTCTACCTTCCAGTTACATGAAGCAATAAATACCCCATCTTCAAAACTAGTTTGGGTTGGCTTTTTTTAAAAAAATCATTTACAGGAATTCTGATAATAAGGGGCAGCACAAGAATAGCAGATCTTGGGGCAACTTGGTGGCTCAGGGGGTTGGGCGTCTGCCTTTGGCTTAGGTCATGATCCCAGGGTCCTGGAATCAAGCTCCACGTCAGACTCTCTACTCTGCAGGGAGTCTGCCTCTCTCTCTCTCCCTGCCTGCTGCACCCCTGGCTTGTGCTCTCTCTATCTCTCTGTTAAAAAAATAAAATCTTAAAAAAAAAAAAAAGAACATCAGATCTTGGGGCAAGGCCAGGAGGGTGGGAGCTGCACCTGGTTTGAACAGTGTCCCCAGGACCTAGCAGTGTTTGGCTCTTAGTCACATGGTAGCCCAGAAAACAGCACCCCAAGGATATCCACATCTGAATCCCTGCGAACGAACGATGAATCTTACCTAATGTGGCAAAATCAACTTTGCTGGTGTGGCTGAGTTAAGGATATCACCATGGGAGAATACTCTAGATTGTCGGGTGGGCCCCACATGGCGTCACGTGTACCCCTCCATGAGGAAAGCAGAGGGAGGTATGACGCACACAGTGGGAGGCCGCGTGGCCGTGGGAGTGATGTGGCCACAGACCAACAGCCCCTGGATGGTGGAAAAGGCCAAATTCGGCAGGCGTGGGCAGGCCTGGGTCCTTCTGGAGTCTCTGCTAGAGGGGGTTCTGCCTGTAGAACCATGAGAGAATAAGGTCTGTGACTTAAGCCACCGAGTTTGTGGTCATTCGCTGCGGCAGCCACAGGAATGGATACGGGAGCTGATCCCCAAGCTTTCGTTGAAAGAACGACTGCAGTGGTGCAACCACTTGAAGGGGCCACTCGGCAATTTGCAAAGAAGACCAAGAAAAGGGCAAGAAGCACATGAGAAGATGCTCAGCGTCACTCACCATCAGGGAAATGCAAATCAAAGCCACAAGGAGATACCGCCTCCCATGTGTTAGAATGGCTGCTATCAAAACCGCAGGACGTGGTGGTGGGGACAGTGGGGAGCAAGGGACCTCGTGCACTGTGGGTGGGGATGCAAACTGGGGCAGCCGCTGCGGACAACAATACGGAGCTTCCTCTGAAAGTTAAAAACAGAGCTACCCTGTAACCCAGCCATCCCGCTTGTGGGAACACACCTGAAGGGTATGAAATCACACAGAGGAACATAATTAAGCCACGGGAAAGAAGGAAATCCTGCCATTTGCAACAACATGGATGGACCGTAAGGGCATCATGCTGAGTGAGATAAGTCAGCTAGAGAAAGATAAATACCGTAAGCTTCACTTAATATGTAGAATCCAAAAACATCTAACTCAGAAACAGAGACCAGATGGACAGATAGGCCCCAGATGTGGGGGAAGAAGGGAGACGTGGGTCAAAGGGTACAGACTCCCAGTTATAAGACGGATAAGCCCAGGGATCCAGTGTACAGCCCGCGACCCTGAGCAATGATCCTCATCGGACACTTGAGATTTGCCACATGCGTGGAGCTTAAATGTCCTCACCAAAATTACAGCAACAGAGAGAATTATAAGAGGTGAGGGGCTGCTGACGGACGTTGTCGTGACAAACATGTCACCATATGCATGTGAATCAAATTGTTACACTGTACGCCTTAAACCCAACGAAGTCCCATGTTAATTTTATCCCGATAAGGCTGGGCGAAATGAAGAGGCCACTGTCCCAGGACATCCCTGCCTGTCGGCTGGACTGCAGCTTCAGGCTCTAGAAGTTCGTGCAGGTGCCTACTGGACCCCCACTGGCGTATGTCCAAGGCATTTGCTCTCCAAATAATCCATCAGCTCCTTTCCCCAAATCTGGACCTTCTCCATCTCCCTGGTGAGGTGAGCTGCATCGCTGGGCTGCTTCTTGAGAGGAAACCTGTGTCCTCGTGAACTTATCCCTGCCCCTTTCCTGCACAGAAGCCAGCACCGGGTCTGGCCCCAGCTCTTGCCTCCTTTGTGTCTCCTGACCCCTTTGCTCTTGGTGTCTCCCTGACCCTCACCTTGGTCACCTTGGTCTCTCACCTGGGTGATGGCCCGGGACTCCTAACCAATGACCCTTTGTGCACACTCGTTCTGCAATCAGTAATCAACATGTTGCATTAAGTTACCCCTTCTAAACACTTTCCATAAAGACACCGCTGTTCCACCCCAGCCCTCCCTACCACCTGTCTCGCCTGGCTCCTGTCCACCCAGGGGGCTCAGTGTCTGCCCCTGGTTTCTACTTGCTTCCTCCTCAGGAGAATGGTAAGCAAGACTTCAGCGTCTGGTCACGTAGACCCAAAGGCAGAGACTTGAGCCCAGGCCTCACCTTCGAAGTTGCTATGATCCACACAGAAGGGAAAGGGCAGCCAGACAGACCCTGCCAGATTGTGCCCATCACCCAGATCGCGGGGCTGGTCAGAGACGAAACGCTAAGTGCCCCTGAGGAGCACAGCACCCTCTGACTGCCAGCATGCACCCGCTGAGCAGCAGGAACCCCACTTCGATGTCCAGGAAGTCTTTGCCGAAAATCGCGGTTCAAAGTGACAAGTGCCGAAACTGAGTTTTAGATAAAGTGTTGTGTGTACCTCAGTTCGATTAAGATGCACCTGATTTTTATTCAGAAAGAAGAGAAGCTGATGTCATGTTTCCGTTTGCGGTATGCATTTTTCAAGTGAACTTTGGTCACTAGTCTGGAATAAATTGGACAGATGATGAGTGTGGAATATCATTTTATAAAAATTGAAATGAGAAGGAAAAAGATGAATTCCATGAAGACTTTTCCAAATATTGGTGTCATTTACAGAATATGAATAAGTGAATAAGTACATTTTACTTATTTTTAAATTTACTCATCACGACCAACTTGGCTTGCAGGGAGTCACAAGCTGGTCACTGCGAAAGTGACGTTTAAACGTCAGGACTCCTGATTTTCAGGGCCGTCTTGGCTTTCGCGTGGCCAACTTTACTTTCAGAATACTTTCAATGTGTACTTGTATTTTAAATGTTAATATTAACATTTTGTGTTTGCCTGTGGAGTGTTCCCCTGAGCAATTCTTTTGTCCTGCTTATATTCTTTGTCAGAGAGCTGAAAGGTCTTTGGGTCACTTGTGTGGAGTTATTGTTCTTGGGAAAGCTTCAAATTCTGCACGGGCTATGAAAAAGTGCCCTGCATGATGCATATATATCTATCTATATATTTAACAGAGAATTTGGAGACAGCGCCTCGTCCTGGGCGGGTGGAAGATGTGAACTGGTCTTGCATCTGAGAAAAAGCAGGGACTGTCCCGCCTCGGCCGCAGAGCCCCCACAGAAGCCTCCCGAGGTCCCGTTGCTTTGCGATTCTTTCATGAGGACCACCTGCCTTATGTGGATGCTTCTGGACCTGCCAGTGGCCGCTGCAGTATCAGTCCTGCGGTGCTTCCAGCTCTTGTGTCCTCAGCCAGGGGACAGGGAAGACTGGACTGGAGGTCCAGTGGGGTGTCCAGGCCGGGGTCCTGCAGGGGGGGCTCATGGTCAGACCCACAGCTGTCGCGCAGCAGCGTCCCTTCCCAGACTCCACTCCTTGCCATCATGGAGGGGGAGGCGTCCTTACCTTTGACATGTCACACATTAAAGTCTATCACATGACCCGACTTCCCCATTTTAAAGAAACTCGCTTTCCGAGAGGCCCAGGTTGAGCCAGGCAAGAGCACAAACCCAGTGGCGGGACCAGCTGAAGAGAGCCGACGGTTCTTCACTTTTCTTTAGCTTCCCCTAGTTTGGTTTAGCAGGAGCACTAAGAAGAAACCGGCTTTCCGCCTTCTTTTTCTGTGATACTATGTACGACATGCAGCTACCTTCTTCCATCTATAAAGATGGTTTCACCAAAGTGTGCTCATACTCAAAGAACACCCTTGTTCTCTCGGATGTCCCAACTTCCCTTCTCGTTTGTCGGATGTGTAGACAGCCCTGAACACAAATGCATATGCAGTCCTCAGGAGGGAGAATGAAGATGCTGTTCTGGGGTCAGCCTTGCATCCCAGGAGGGAAAAGAGGCGGACACACAAGCACCTCTTAGGCAAAGGGAATGAAGCGAGCGCTGTGAGTCTGTGAGCCGCTAGTGCTCGGGTCCCAGAGATGCAGGGAGAGGGCTATTCGTGGGAGAGGGAAGTGGCAGCCGGAGGGAGGAGGCCGAGGTCAGGGTCTCATGTCTGCACCTGCGGGGGACTCAGCTGGAGGGCTGGAGGGGCACAGACTGCGGGGGGGAGGGGGTGGTTGGCCCATCTGGTCCCCAGTTCCTGGGGTCTGGGGCGGGGCTGGGGAAACTGCATTCTTAGTAAGTCCCAGGTGACTCTGATGCTGCTGGTTGGGGCCCCGCCTTGGGAACCCCTGGGTCATGGTGTTATGGCTTTGGTGACCCCAGCCATCAGAGGGTGGGTGACAGGGACGCAGCTGAGTTGTGCTGAAGCTCTCTCCATCCTTGGCCCCCAGTCTCCAGAGGTAGGGGAGCACGGGGAGGTGGCTCTTCCGGGCTCAGCCATATGTCGGTGCACGTTGCTATGGCAAGCACACTCAGGAGTGAGGGTGAGCCCTCCTCCCTTCCCCCCTGCCTGGCAGCAATCCCCTCCCGGCCTCTGAGCTTCTTCCCCAGGACCAACAAAGGGGCGGCAAGAGCAGGAAGCTTTCTCCCACTGTCTCTTGTAGGAAATTAGGTAAGAACAGAAGCAGTGTCCCCAGATCTGCTCGAAGCTGCTCGACTACAAAACTGTCACAGGTCCTGGGGCCCCAGATTCCCTGAGCTCTTTTCCGTTTCCTTTCTGCAACTGGAACATCACTGGTAAGAGCAAAGAGCAGACCCAGTCCTGAGCAAGACAGACAGAGAAGCTGAACAATCCCTCACTCATGGGTCTTCTAGCAAGTTCCAGTGGACAGCTGCCTATACAAAGCTCTCTGGCCAAGTGAGAATGTCCGAAAGGCCCCAAAGATGAATGGTGATCAGACTTGCTGTGTGTGCGTGTGAGCACGTGTGTGGGAATTCGTATGTAGGTATAGGTGTTTGCATGTGTGCACTTGGGGGTGGGTGTGTGCATGCAGGTGTGTGTGTAAGAATGTGTGAGTGTGGGTGTGTACGCACATGCATGTGTTATTCATGTAGGGATGTGGGGGGCAGCTGTGCGTGTGCGGGTGTGAGTGTGATGTGTGTATGTGAGGGCATGTGTGCAGGTGTGTGGGTTTGTGAGAGAGTGCACGTGTGTGCTGGGATGTGTGTGCATGTGCACGCCTTTGGGCAGGTGTGGTGTGAGCACAGGTGTGTGGTACGAGTGTGTGTGCCCGTGGGCGTGGAGAAGCTGTCTCTGGGAGGAAGCAGGAAAGATGGTCGAAGCATGAGAAAGCCCAGCACAGGCAGGACATGGGGAGCAGGATGGAGGGAAGGGCCAGGTGCCTGGGGCACTGCCGCCTCTTCCGATCTCCGGGGATGCTGCCTTCCCGAGTCTGCACATCACGGCGCGGGTGGACGCAGACCGTCTGTGCAGGTCTAGGGCCTGGGTCATTCCCAGACCTCGGAGGCCTCCGCAGCCTTTGGCTGCATTTCAGGAGCATCCAAAGATGTAAGCAACTTGGGGAAACAAAGGTGACAAGAGGATAGCTTTGTTTCCTGACTCACCGGTAAGGAGTTCCTCAACCAAATAAGGCATCATTTAAACAAAAGTTCTCGGAAAAAAAAGGGTGAACACATTAAAAGTGGTCTTTTGTTTTTCTGTCCTCACGGGCTCACCAAGACCGCATGCTCCCTGCGTGCACGCCGCGGAGCCCCTGCCTCCAGGACGCAAGAGAGCACGGAGGCAGGACTGCAGCCCCCCCCCCCCCCCGCTTCCCCATGCTGGCCTTTTCTGGTGACGCTGGAAAAGTGATTGGAACGTGTCTTTGGTGGCACACGCCTCTGTGCCCCCCGCCACTGTGTCACACCAAATCTGAGTGGGTTCGGGGGCACCATGCTGTGACAGTGGCCAAAGCGCGGTTCTCCAGGGCACGTGCCTTTGATGGGGCATCCCTGACTCTTCCGGACACAGTTTATAGATGCAGAGGTTGGGTCTCGGCTGGAACCCCACGGTGTGCACAGCAAGAGAAAGTCGGTGTGCCTGCTGGTGAGGCGATGTTAGGCCCGGCTCTCACCTTGGCCTTCCTGAGGGCCCAAGGACCGGGTCAGGACAGGGACTGCAGTAATAGCTGTCACAAGCTTCTAGTGGCCACCTAAGGGGGCGTCTGTTTCTTTTCCAACCCTCCTGCGCCCTGAAGTGCGTCGCATCAGCTGAAACCCGGCAGGAAGGCGCTGGGAAATGAGCTTTGCATGGCCACCACCGTGAGGTTGAACAGCAGGGAAGGAGGCGCAGCCAGATGTGAGAGTGGAGGGACAGACCCACGCAGAGTGAGTGCGGGGTGCACCTGCCAGAGGCACCAACCTGGCCGGGAGGTGGGGTCGTCGTGCCCAGCAGGACCGTCTAAGATGCTGCAGTCCTACCGTACCTGCCCCGCGATCTCACGCAGGCGTGTGCAGACTCTGGCATTAGGAGCACAGGGTGCAACGAGGAAGGTGACCGCCTGCCTCTCCAGCTGGCTGCAGGGGCACTTGGTCCAGGGACTCCCTCCATCTGGCCTGCACTGAAGTGCAAAGCAGGGCTGGGCACTCTGGTCCTGTTCCTGTCTGCACCCCAGCCTGGGGCCGGTGCTGGCATGGGGCGGCTGCTCAGTGTGTCCGGGGGGCTCATCCTTGCTTTGGGCTCTTACTTTGTGGCCACTGCTGGGCCAGCAGCTCGCTGCTCCTGACGGTGCCTCTGTGAACCTTCCCGGGTGCTAATTCTTGACCAGGATCTTTTGGAGGCTCAGGGACCCCTGACCCACTCCTATATTTTATTAGGTTCAGATGGCATATAAAACTTGTAAGGTGACTGACCCAGGACCCCAGCAGCACATGTATTAAATCCCACAGAGCACTGGGCTGGGATGTTTACATTCTTGTATCCTGTGACACCAAAACGCCAATAACGCAGGACCTCGGGACAACCTAGGGCAGTTTTGCTAAATGGCTACCAACTGGGGAGACGGATGCTTTGTTGTTTCACAATGGAAAGGCCATTCCACCCAGCAAGATCAGGGCAAGAAGGACACTGATGGGTGGAAAGAGATGAGGAGACTTGGTTTCAGACTCAAGACCACCCCACAAATGCCCAGTGGTGGACGATGGGCAGAGGGCCCCTGGGGCTCAGGAGGGCAGCCGCCACATCTGGGCTGTGATGGGGAAAGCTCTGCCGGGTGCTATTCACAAACACCCCAAACACAGTAATTCCATATAACTCCAAACCAACCGGCACGGACCAGTACCTGTTTTAGCCAAACGTATTTCCCTTGTTTATTCCAAACTGAAAGTAGATTAAGGAAATGCGTTATTTAAACCAAAAATAAGGTGAGCTCAGAAATAGAAAAGAGATTGTTCCAGCACCTCAAAGAAGCCCATGAGAAAGTTTGGCAATGTTTTACGAAGCCCTGGAGAAGGCGAGATCTAGACCAGCTCTCAGTGTGATGGGATAAAGGATGTCATCAGTGTCCGGCCATTGCTGAAGGGCTCGCTTCGGACGCTCACTTCTACGACCGTTAGGGGGACATTCTCTTGTCTTCATCCGCCCTTCGTCATTTATCCACCGTCTCTACAGGCCAGTCTGACACGTCCGAGTCTCCGTGCTCAGTGTCCTCACAAACACCGAGCTGGGGAGGAGGATGAAGTGGCCCTGCCAGGACCAGCTTTGACACCACACAAGCAGGAGGTGGATGGTAGGTGTTGGGGGCACCTGGGGAAAGCCAGGAGGGGCTGGGGCTGGCTGGTCACCACCCCGAGGCAAACTGTGAGCAGGAGGGGGCTCCTTGGCCACATGCAGAAGATGGTGGGCAGACAGATGAAGAGTCAGCTCCAGGCCTAGAGGAGTAACAGCCTAGGACAGGTTGGACACTCAACTCCAGCAAGCCTGCTGGACAAGGTCAGACCCCATCCTCGTCAGGAGGAACGGGACACAAGGCTCAGGTGGGGACACTAGGGTCAACGCACTTGAAATCTCAGTGTCTCACATCTCGTGGTCCCTCTGGGTCTCAGAAGTAGTCCATTCCTCCCTCTGAACCTCACCCTGAGTAAAGCAGAGGCTTCTCCACAAGACATACACGAGTGAGCGTGCACACACACACACGCACACACACACGCACACACGCACACACGTGCGCGCGCACACACACACACACACACACACACGCGCACTCACACACACAGGCCATGGGCGCACACATCCCCAGGAGTCCTCCCCCACCTCTCCCTGTACCTGCCTGGGAATAGCTGAGTCTGCTAGGAGGGGGAAGGATCCCTCCACAGAGGGCTGCAGGACCCACCAGCGTGCACTGGCCTGAGCTTGGGGCTGGGTCCCCAGGGGGCTGGGTTAAGGGACATAAATACAAACTTGGATAAAGGAGATTTCATCCAAATAGGGGCCTTGTCCCACAAAGTGGCATTGAGTACCCCGGCAAAGACCCCCAGGAGACCGCTAATATGCTGTCATATGGGCTACGGAGGGCTTGGGAAAGGCAATGGCCCATACTAAGTGGGCTGAGATGACAGTCTCCAGGGCAGATGGTGCGGGGGGATGAAGAGGCTCAGAGAATGGGCACATTAGAGCAGACACACTACGCATGGTCAGAAGAGCTGCCAGGACGCTGTGTTCCCCGAGGACGTGCAGAGGGGTGGCTCTCTGCCCTATACCAGGCTGCTGTCCGGAGATGCTGCTACGTAGCTGGGACTCCCAGAGCCATGGGCTGGGAGCGGCCGGGGGTGGTGCTCACCTGTCAGCCGCACGGTGGGTGGACTGAGCATAAGGCCAGGGAGGCTGGGGGAGAGCTGCGGAGAGCTGTGTGAACAGTTGCGAGAGCCCCGAGGGCCAGGGCCAGGCAGCCGGGCGGCCAACAGGCCCTGTGCTCACTCCATACACAAGAAAGCAGGGTGCAGTAGTTTGGGGGGGCAGCTACCCCAATCCAAGTCACCGTCCCCGGCTCAGGTTCTGGACCAGAAGTTGTTTTTAGGACCAGACTGCGCTGACAGAAGACAAGGCTGTGTCCCCAGGAGGACAGCCTGCCACAGTGTATGGCCAGGATCCCTGGAGGCCTTCCCGAGGGGAACCTTTGGAGCTCTCCTTGGGTAACTGCACCCCAGGAGAGGGACACCCCAAGCATTTTGAGGACTCTTCACAGGGCGAGCTGACACGGATAATCAGGGACCTAAAGCATCAGCGTGGCTTCCTTGTGACAGTGAGGACACGGCTGTCCCGTTACTGACACGGGTCCAGGTCAGCGTCGGCTCACAGTAAGACTGGTGGGCCTCCCCCCACCCCCCCGTGACAGACTCCTCTAGTGTAAGAAGCAGTGGGAGGGCACATTCCTTGTAGCCGGCAGACCCCGCAGTGGCTCCTTGACCTTCATCCCGGGCGCCCACCCAGACAGAAGGCCGAGGGAGCGTACTGCTCCCTTCGGGCAGTCCATGCAAACAGAGCCTCAGACGGGCCGGGGGAGGGTGATGCCAGAGATCAGGGCCCGTTAATCCCAGAGTGTGTGACGTAGCAGTCCCAACACGTCCCTGATTGGTTCACAGCCTGGCTTCCCCTAGATCAGGCACATCCCAGAGGACACGGCGACCTCCACCAGCCAGGAGCCTCATCACCGTGACAGCACCAGACGTCTTCACCAGCACAGGTGAGACTGGACTCAGGTGCGAGGAACGCGACCTCTCACCAGGTGAGTGCGCTGTTTTCTGTCTCTACCCGAGGGCAGGAGTGGCATCAGTGTGTGCGCTGTGGGACAGGCACTGGTGCACCTTTCTGGTTCTGCCCAGGCTGTGTCAACCCTCACCCTCTAGGATGGCCGTCTGGCCACTCTGCAGAGCCCACGGGGGGTCCATGCTGTCGGCGACATCTGGTGGGTCTCTTCATGTTCCACAAGCAGCTCATTCCACTCCTGGGAAGTTTTCCAACCCGTAGACCAAGTGTCATGAAGGCCACCAGCTCTGAGTGGGGCCAACGCAGGACCAGAAGGTGCAGGGTGCGAGTGGCGGGAGATGTCACCGTGTGCCACTTAATGCAAGCCCCGCGGCAGGATGTCCCCATAGACACCAGCTCCCTCACCCGAGCCCACCTCCTACCACAGATGCTGGGGGGCCCGGGCAGCATGGCGGACCCGACATCAAGGGACCGTGTGGCCAGAACCGCCTGTGAGTCGTGTGGTCAGACCAGTGGCTCCGAAGCGTGGTGGGCCGGGCAGGAAGCCACCGGACAGGGAAGGGACTCAGCTGGTTCTGGCACAAGCAGGACCATAGACAGCCGGTAGTTTGTGTGGCTGATGGCCAGAGCCCTTGTCGCCATTGCGGACGGCCCTACACCTGTCCCTCAGCTCAGCCGTGGCTACAGGCGGGGTCCCTTAGGGGAAGCTGGTGGAGAAGGACGGAGCTTGCTTCACGGAAGGCGCAACTGTGCGAGCTGGAGGGGGCGGCCGTTGCACCACAGCCCCCCCCCCCCACAGGCCGGGAGGACAGCAAGGATGGGCCCCAGTGACGTACCTCTTTCTATGGGCCAGGCTGAGCTGGACAGCAAGCGGACCAAGGCTGGCGTCACAGACTGAGCAGATCACGGTCGTGAGGCCTCTTGGGAGGGGGCTGTGGGTCCCCCTACCTGCGGCCAGTCAGAAGAAGGAGAAGAAGGAGAAGCCAACCAGCTCCCCTTCTCTTGGAAGCTTTGCCAGGAGGAGACCAGGCGGCATCCCGGAGTCGCTGCTCCCAGAGGAGGTGGGATCGGGATGCCGACAAGAGGACCTGAGCAGGGAAAGGGACGCCCACCACATTCGCTTCCCGACCAACGACCCAGACCCTCCATGGCCAGGTGCGCATCTGCCGCTGGCTTCCCCAGAACCGCCGTTGGCTGGGGAAGGTGTCCCCCACAGTCCTGCGTGGCCCCAGGCTGGTCAGTGTGGAGGGGGGAGAGGACTGTCCCCCCCAAGGGGGCATGGCTGAAGGTGGGCCCCTCCCTGTGGCACTGTCTTCACCCCTCCCTCCTGCCACAGCTGCCCCACAGCAGGGCTCCCTGGGCAGGGACCTAACCCTCAAACTGCAGGGCTGGTGAAGGACGGAGGTAATGTTGCAACTGTGGCACTCACCTCCCTTCCCGGAATTTAATAAGCATGTAGGACCAGGGAGTGTGCCCAGCCCTGGAGCTGCGTGTTAGCACGTTTCCTCCTACCCGACTCCTTGAGCTGGGGGGAGACCACGGAGCAGGCAGAGCCCAGGTGCACACAGAGAGCAGAGGACCACAGGGTGAGCCGGGGGCGGGGGGGCTTCCACCAGCCACACTGGCCTTTGACTTCCTACTCCCCTGGGCTCTCCGTTCCCACCCAGCGCCCCGCACCACCCGCACTGGAGATCCATTTCCATGGAAACCTGACTTTCAGATGCACTCTGAAATCCTCAGTGGTTTTAATTACCTGAAGGACACAGTGGAGCCCCCAAGTTCCCCTCATCCCCTGTCCCCCACCCCAAGTCCCCGCTCCCTGCGTCACAGCTGACGCGATAAAGGCAGACTCCTCGTCTCTGTGAGGTACACATCCCGTGCTGCTCAGTGTCCTGGAAAGCCCTCTCACCACACACCTGGATGACACACTGCGGATTTGTCTCCAGGTGAGTGTCTGTGACTCTGACAGACCTCCCTGCAGCCTCAGAGCAAGCATCTTTGCAGGGTTCCCTCGAAAGCCATGCCTCCCTGAACAGAATTATCTGTCTGTGAGTGGAACAACCCCCAGACTAGGTCCATGGACAGTGATGCTTGTTTCCTCCTCTCCTCTGTGCCCTGTGCCTGAGACACAGCTGCGCACCCGAACGGAAGGGCTGGCAATGGTTGCAGCCCAGGACAGCAAGGCCCGGCCGCCCTGGAGAGCTCGGGAGAGATCTGCGAGCCCAGGGCACAGGCTTCATGTCCTGCTGCTTCGAGGCCTGTCAGAGCTGCCTCCACGGAGATCTGCACCCAGGTGCACAGCTCGGGGTAGACACGGGCCAGCACTGAGCGTCCCCGTTCAGGACACTCACAGCCCATACCCACTCTCCCCCTCCTGTCCTGCACACCTCCTGGCCCTCGGCGGCCTCCCCAAACACACTGGCTCCAGAAATGCTTGAGATGAACGCACAGCTCACGCTGGGCTGTATCTGAGCTCCTGCAGCTGTTTCCAGGTATCACTCCCAACACCCACCGTCCCGCACCATAGTTCCGTCACCCGGTGCTCACGACCCTTGCAGGTGCCTTCCCGTCTGAAAGCCGCCAGCCCCGCGTCCCGCATCCATGTGTCCTCAGTGACTCTGCGATGCTTCCTGAGCTGCTTGGGACAGGAGAACTACTAAGCACTGTGCCCACTCTGTCGGCACCAGGGATGTGAACTCTGCAAGAGCACGTGTGACTCACTGCGACTCAGGGTTGTCTCCTCCGACAGTAAATGTGCTGCCAGGAGCCCCAGCGTTGACGCTCTTTACAGCAACAGCGGGAGGTAGCGAACTAGATTCGCAGAGCTAACACGGCCCCCAGAAAGGGGGCTGCTGAGTGTCCTCCTGCCCAGATTGTCTTCTCTGAGCTGGGGTGGCCTCCAAGTACTGGTCTTACTGGTCTTGTCTGGCCCCCAGAAAGCAGGTGACAAGGGAGCCCTGGAAAGGAGTTCTCTTCCCTGGTGAATGCCCAGCCTTGTGGCGGGCGCTGGCAGCAGCTTCTCAGCGGCTCCCCCAGCGGGTGGTGCCCGGGAGTGCGGGGACGCAGGGCCCCTGCCCAGTCGCGCTGGCTGGCGCGGGCGGCGGGAGCGTGCTTGGTTTTGTAGAATGCCAACCCCATTAAGCCCTATTGAAAGGTGGTTAGTGAAATGAAGTGTTGAGACAATTATCTAGCAACTTTGGGACGCGTTGATGGCCAATTGAGATAATTTAAATCTTTAAGGGAAATTTCTGTCCTTAATTACACTGAACTCTATGTTCACGTTCAGCAAATAATTTTCAACTTTGTTTCTCCCACTGAACGCCTGCAAACATGACTGCAACAACTACAAAATAGACAAAATTCAAAATAGAAAATTTATATTCTGAGGGTTTTTTTTTTGTCCCTTATTTTTAGGAGAATAGAAAAGATTAGTTTCAGCAAAATGGTAAATAGCTTAATGGCCTTGTACTGGGGACTCATTCCTCCAACTCCCGGGATGGCCAAGTAAGAGTGTCGAGGACAGGCACCCACAGCAGAGGTGTTTGGCCCAAGGTAGGGCTCTTGCTAAAGCTGGGAGGAAATTCGCTTTCCCTCTTCTCTATTACAGCTGCCCACAGCCGGAGTCTTTCAGTTCTTAGCCACTTTTGAGTGTTTTTGCAGGTGGCTGGGTTTTCTGGATTAAAATGAGACACTCAGGGAGCCCGGGTGGCTCAGTCGTTAAGTGTCTGCCTTCAGCTCTGGTCATGATCTCAGGGTCCTGGGATTGAGTCCCTCATCGGGCTTCCTGCTCAGCACAGAGTCTGCTTCTCCCTCTCCCTCTGCCCCTCCCCTTGCTTGTGTGCTCTCACTCTGTCTCTCTCAAATAAATAAGTAAAACATCTTCAAAAATAAAAAAGAATAAAATGAGACACTCATATTTCAGAACACACATGGTTAGCAAGGAAAAGGGAAAGCATTCTCTACACCAAGTCCAAGGCATGATGAGCTCCCGACTTTCTAGAGAAAAATCTGAACCAGGCAGTCGGTTCCAGAGCTAGGATCACCTCTTCCATGGTGCCCAGGCACGTCAGACTCACCTGGAGCGCTGCAGCCCCACTTCCAGGGAGCTCTGCTCCAGACAACATGTAAGCAGGGGGAGGGGGGTTCTGTGCAGGATTCTGCTGAGAGGCCCAGGTGTCCGAGGGCTGTGCTCGCACAGGACGTGACCCTGGAAAGGCAGGGGTGCCGGGGAGGAACAGCCCAGATGGGGTCTGAGAACATGAGCATCTGCTGACTGGTTTCTCTGCACCTGTCTGCGTAAACTCGAAGGGCAGCACCTTGTGACATGTGGCTGGGGTAAGGTGGGCAGACTGAGCACCAGGCGGCCAGTGCTCTGGGGGGCACAGCCTCATCCTCTCTTTACCACTCCCGTGGCATGAGATCTTGGAATAAAACAGTCAGACAGTCGTTGCCCTCAATGACCTCTGAGGAGGGTGGGGTGGGGGACAGCCAGCTAATCAGATCACTACAATTGCCACAATCTGGGGCCGAAGAGAGGGGTCAGCATGTGCGCGTTTCACAAATACGCATTGCGCTATGACCTGGGCTGGGAGAAGTGGTCCTGGGATGCTTTCTCCATTCTCCCTGTAGGATTCCATCCCACCCTGGCCCTCTCTCTATAGTCTCCCAGCCCTTCCATCCCCATGCCAAGCAGATGCTCCTGGAAGACGCCAGGGAGAATCACATGCTTCCCTCCATGAAACCCGCCCGAGTGGGCGGCTAGGTGCACGACCTGAGGCCGCACCGTTCATCTTCACAATAGCCGTCCTTCATCCACCATCTTTATAGCTTGGCCAAGTGCGAAGGCAAGCCCTGAACCACCACCATCAGACTCGAAACAGCGTGGGCGAGCATACGCTCAGTGGCCTTTCCGGCAGCGTGTCATTTGGTATTTAGAAACATATATCTCATAGTTGTTTTTCAATGTGTATGTCTGTGTCCACTGTTGCCAATCTGGAGACCAATGATAAAAATCCCATGGTTTTCTCAACATTAGAAATGCCGATAATCCAGGGGTTAGAAGACAAATGAGCATCCTCCTTAGAACAGTAAGTTTAGGGGACAGCTGCGGATATATGGCTCAGTTAGGGAATCACAGTGGAAACCTTTGCCTACAATTGTCGGGCTCAGCATTGTCTCGTTTGACTCCTAACCCTGCCTGCCTTCAACACCAAATGCCACATCTCGGCAGGTGTGTGCCTTGGAGGAAAGAGCAGGATTTTTAGGGTCAGGAGGTCTTCGAGGGAGTCCTGGCAGGAGTTCTAGCTCCCAGGCTGCAGTGAGAGTCAGTGAGACATCGCATGTGAGAGTCTCTGCAAAGTGCCCAGCGCACAGCACACACTCCACAAACATTTGGGGGTGGCAACGGCTTGTAGCGTTGGACCGGCATACAGGGTGCGATGTCCCGGCCTCCCACCTTCCCACTCATCAGCTGCCTGGAGCACAGGCTGAGGGCCTGGCGCCCGTTTGATACGGTCAACACAAAGGTAAACAGGAGGCATTTGCTGCCGCATAACGCTCATCTCCTAGTGAGGTCCTATCGTGGAAAAATCATAATGCAGGCAGCACATGGCGTTGCAGAGATCAACTATCACTCCTTCTAGAGGAAACTCAGAATGTCTACACACCTCTGCGTAGCGTGACCCCTCCACCGCTCCCCTGCCATCCAAGTATCAGGATTTCAGGGTGCAGAGCCCTTCTATGGCCCCCACGCTGGCAGGACGGGAGCTGGGAACCGCACTCTGTGGGGGAGCAGCCACGTTGCACTGTACTCGAAGCCATAAAGCTTTCGTTTCGCTTCTCTCTGAAGGTAGCAGGACTGAAAACATGGAATCGGTAAGTACGGAGGGGCCTCGCCCTGGGTCTGCCAACCCTCCACACCTTCCAGGCCGCACAGCAGAGCCGGGGGCCCTAGCACCGCCTGGTTTGTCTGCCAAGAACCCTCAGGTCAGGGGGCCGACCTGTCTGAGAGTTGCCCTGAATCAGCGGGCTCCGAGGAGGTGGGCGCCGGGATCTTGCTGCAGGAGCTGGAGTGTGAATGCAGGGGGACTGGGGGCGTGGCAGGTCAAGCAGAGGAGCGTGCAAAGACCAGTTGCTGCTTTTTGCCTTTTGCAGAGAAGGACTGCTTTGCTCTGTGTGGCAGCTGTGCGCAAAACGTCCCCAGCCTGCTGCTTACCCCACTCCACTTGGGGTGGGGCCTGCCCCGGGCTCAAGGTTGCGGGTCGCCTCCTGATCTGATCATACTGAACCTGGCCCGTGTAGACAGCATCCTGGAATGCTCACGGCTAGCTTCCAGGGAAAGGACACTTTCCCACCGTCGGGAGGCTGTGAGCGTGGACAGCTCATTGGCAGAAGGTGGGTGTGTGGTTGACCCGGGTGGCTGACTGCCGTAGTGGCGTTCCGGCATGCAATGATGCCTCAGCATTGGCCAGGGAGACCCCAGCCCAGGACCGGGGACCAGGACTGCCGGGAGACTGATGAAGGTAATGTGGTGTTTTAGGAAGGAGTTCAGTCTCTGCTTTTCATCTGGAAGCTCCGTCCACAGAAGCACCAGCCCGCACACAGCCAGGAGCCAACACGCAGCATTTCGCAGAGGCGAGCCTTGTGATTTTCGAACAGAGCCCGGTGTAGTGTAACACCCTCGGAATTTAATGCCGTAATACTTTATTTCAACATTATATGACATCATTAAAGACACTTTATGTTGTCTTTGTCTGTGGTTCGGAATTGCGTCTGCTTAATCAATTTCCTTATGCATTCAACTTCCAAGACACATCAAAGGCTGATAACGGTTGTTGTTGTTTGTTAAACTTTGCTTACGATGATTTCCCTCCAGATCAAGATGCAGAGCACAAAATATTAATCAGTTTAAATAAATATCAAGACTACCCAAATAATATGAATAATTGGCACGGAATAATGCCTACTGCCCAGTTCCCAACAGCTGGTCACGCTGGCACGTGGCACCCTCTCAACAGTCTTTCGGATAATGACTTTGGCATCTGCCGACAAGCGCGTGCTACTGCCCACAGAATTTATAACTCACAAGTGGGAAACAGAGGCTCTGACAGAACTTTTTTATGCAAGGTCTTTGAAATTTATTAATGTAATGCAAACACAAGCCTTCCAACCCATTAAATTGTTGATGTTATGCGAATCCACTCTGGAATGGCAGATCCTCATTAACATTATTTGCATGTTAATCTGCATCTTTTTAATTAGTGATATTATTTATGCACATAATTTTCGCCTACTGGTGCCAAGGCTGAAGCGCATTAATTAATCTACTGAGATGCCAAACTGTTTATTTTCTCCCGTACTTTTATTTGTTTACATGGTGTTTTGGATTCAGGGAAAATAAAAAAGAGCCCGAAGAATAAAAGCAGAAAGACAAGATTAACTAAAAGCTCTTTTTGTTTTCATAATTTAAATTGTAATATTAGCCAAATGTTGTGTTTCTTCCCTTAGAGATCAGTTATTCGGTTACATTACCTTGATGTATTATTAAAATTTATAATGGACTCCAGAGGCTTCTGTTAGTTCTCCCCTTCATTTACAGAATATACTCAATGTTATTTTAATCTTCCTACAACGCTCCCATGCATAGGCAATGATGAGCCATCCCTAGCGGATCGCCAGCGCGGCTCCGCTCCGCACAACTGATAAACATTTAAATAAGCCTTTTCAGAAAAGAATAGCACGTAAAATTATTAACCCGTTGATGGAGTCTGCTGCTGTTCAGTAATTCCACGCCCCTCCAAATAGGTCAATCACACACTGCATGGATTTGGCGGCGTTCACTCGTCCCCGTCCCCGAAACCGTGATTAGCAGGCCTCCTCCAGAACTGTGTCCACCGGTGTGCACGCACGCGGCGCAACGTTCTCCAAGTGCGTGATTAAAATGTTCTGCACTCTCTATGCTAAGTACCCACTCGTTTGGAGCCAGGAGAAGAAAGGGAGATTGCACGCCAATGGGCCTTGTAATAAATGATAACATAATTCAAAGGCAGTTCCCATTCCAGGGGAATGAAAGTAAAAAATTGCATTCCACTAACCACGGTCACACGTATTTATTATTTATACCACATCAGAGAGAGTATCCACGAGCGGCGCGTCAAGACAACCAAGGAAACGCCGGTCTTCTTGGCCGTGGTGACTAATGACGTGTTTCTGGCCTCAGTCTCCCTGGGATGCGGGGTGCCGCCTCTGCCTTCGCCAGAGCTGCCCCCCAAATTTTCTCCAGCTCAGCGCAACCTCCTGTCCCGCCAGGGACGGGCTCCATCAGGCCCGCCTCGAGTAAATCATGACAACGGTCCCATGTTTTCGTAAGATGGCTGAAATCTATTGGGCGTGACAACGCAGGAGAGTGAAGCGGGCCAAGTTCCCTCTCCGGCTGATGCTATTTGAATAGGACATCACATTAGGTTGTAGTTCATTTGTCAAAGGACTTCGAGTCACGTGGCATCTCCTGGTTCACCGAAGGGTCGAGAAGAGGAATAGGCCCCGGGATGCGTGGAAATTCAGGGACAAGGCAGAGAGGATGAGGGTCTCAGGTACCAAGCAGGCGTCCTGGCCCACGTTTTCCAAGTGGACTGGGGAGGTGAGACACCAAAACCAGTAGCAAAGCTGGAATACAGTCTGCTTTTTATATTGGAAGGGAAATAAATGCTGTTGCTGAAAGTTTAAATACAAAGGGTAGAAGGCAAAAATACAAGAGCTCTTCCCTAAGTCCTGACTAAACATCTTGTCTATTTTCCTAGAATATTCTATGAATCTATGAACATCTATTAATGGAAAACAGGACTGTATTAGAAGAGCAGATGAACAGGGGTTCTTTTCACTGAAGGCTGCCTGCTGGCCATCTTCCAAGGTGTGTTTCCTCATGGAAACCTGGGGTGTGGGGTGTGTTCAGCCTCGGGGCCGCCGGGCTGCATCCACATTGAATGGGGGCATCATGGGAGTGTGCGCTTACCAGGGCTAATCTTGGGGTGCATGGACTACACTACTAATGTTTAAACTGTTTATGCTTCCCAGGAAATGTCACGAGAACATCGTCCAGAGAAGACCAATGAGTCCATAGTAGAAGACACATTTTTTTTGTAATTTTACAATGTGCTTTTAAACAGTTGTGTAGTATCAATTTTAATGTCTGCGAGAACGTTGTCAAAACATGCAAATTACGTATAGGAATGTCGTGTGACCTACACAACTGAGAGGAACGTGGGCTTTGAGCTCCACGTGGCCGCATGCATCTAGGTGACCTCACGGTGACCTTGATGGGGTGTCCTGGCTTCGTGCAGAGCGAGGTCACCGCACTTCAACCCTGTAATCTGCAGCTGGACATGACGTCCCTGGGCCAAGCTGGCATCAGGGCTGGGGACTTTCCTTAGGGTTATACAGTTTGGATTACATGCAGATGTGAGGCTGGACCTCCAGGAGCATGAAGATTGGGTCTGCTCGTCCCTTAGAGAGCTAGAAGCTGCTGGATTTCCTCATGGGAGGTTTTCCCAACTCCAGAACTAGAGGCCACTAAGTTTAGTGTGGCGTCTGTTCACGTGGGGGATCACTGCCCTTTATCCTTCTTCCTCCTCTGTCCTGAAGACAATGGGGGTTTGCTTCCAACTATTTGTTAGGGGTGCATGTGACGTCTGCGCGTAAGATCTGTCCTTGTTCTTTACTAAGATGATTATACTAGTGAGCAGTAATATTTCACACAGTAACCCACTATCTTCCAGGAGGAATCTGCTTGTACAATCGTTAATCAGTTATATGTGTAAATTAGGTATGTAATTGTATATTAATGTAAATGTATATGTATATCATGTATATTATGCCATGTATAATAATATAGATGATGCATGTTATATATTGATGGAAATATTTTAAATATTTACATATATGTAAATGTGGCACATCACTTCCATATTATTCTAGACATTCTTGTTGCGCTGGCATGTTTTTGGTGACAACCGGAAAACCACTTACTCTAATTGTACCTCTGTTACCTTAATCGGTAAGAGAGTGGACCTCTCAAGTTCCGTGCAGAATCTCTCCCTGCTCACGCATGGGTTCCTTGTCTGGACAGCACCCGTCAGCCCCGAGCCAATGTCGTCGCACTGAGATCCACATCCACACTGCTTCCCCGGATAACCGGGTGGCCCAGCACAGCTGTGCAAGGTGCCTGGGGCCCTGGTTCCCAGGTTGGTTCTCAAACTTAGCTTCATCACTCAGGGGCGTCAGCACGGACAAGCCACCCCAGCCCATGCTGAGCAAGGCAGTTCCCTGTGTGGGCCAGGGGGCCTCTTCCAGCCCTTCCTTAGCTCCAGCAACCTTCTGCCTGGGCCGCTCTCCCTGTAGTCCATGTAGGGCTCATTCTCCACCCTGCCTGTGCAGCAGGACTGCCCAGAGGGCTTTTCAAATCATAGACGCCGGGGCCTTACCTGTAGGTATTCCACTCGATTGGTCCTTGGCAATGATGTTTTCTAAGACTCCCCTGTGGGTGGAGAACTGCTGTCTTCGAGAAACCTGCCTAGCTCAAGAGCTCCGTGCGGCATCCAGAGCCAGGGTCCCCTCCTGTGCTGCCTGCACCTTGGGCCGCTTTTCAGAGCCACCCTCCCATAGCAGTGGGACTGGCCCCTCCGTTGCTATCTCCCCAGCCAGGAGGGAGGGACTCAAGGCTGCTGCTTGCTGGGTCATCTCTGACTGCCCCCCACTCAGCAGCGAGCCCAGCGGACAGAAGGCACCTAAACAGGATTGTTACAAAATACCCTTGGGGTCCTGTGATCTCTACCAGCAGCGAGGCTGCTTCCCAGACTAAGTTAGCAGATGAACTTCTACTTCTGTCTCCCTGCATTTTACAACTCGGCTTGAGTGTTCTCTGCAATATCCATGGTAAATTTCACAAGCACATGGAAATGCATTTGCAGGATTGATTTTTTCAAAGAAAGTGTTCTATTGACAAGAGATTATAGTCCGCACTCACCCACCCCCAGCCACGGCAGCCCCCTGAGTGAGTCTGCAGGGTCCCTCCTATTTTGTTCATGCTGATGTCTCTCTGTTAACCTTCTGCCCAGCTGCTTTCAAAGCAAATGAATGAAGCCTCGGGTCCACATAGAATTTAAAATTTTCATAAAATATTCTGCTCCAACATTTAAAGCAGTGTATAGAATACTTACACACGTATATAATGGAGTGTATAATCTATGGAGTTTATGCATATTTTGTAAATATTTTTGTAAAAAAGTGAGAGGATCCCAATCTTATGTGAAGAGGAAGTGTCGCCATCTCGCTGCTGTCCAGGGTGATCTGATCCTCTCCTGCTTCTCAGCGTCTACACTGGCTTTGCTCTAGTGTCTGGACCACCTGTGCCGTGCTCCTGGCGCACGTACTGTGGCTATGCCGAGTGCAGCCCAGTCCCATCCTTCAGATAGAGATGCTCACCCTTCCTGTTTCTCTGTCCACCTGCTCCAGAGGCCTCAGAGGCCTCATGGGGCAGCGTGCTCAGAGCTCCCGCAGTCCTAAGAACTCTGTGATCAGAGGGGCAGTGGCCTTCCCTCGGCCCAGCGACCATGGCCACTCCAGCAATGGGTCAGGCTTGTGCAGTGATGAGATGCATTGGGGCTAAATCATTAAAGCGTGTCTTCAAGGGACAGCACTTAGCGGGTATGTGTCCGCTGAGCTGTGATCAGGACATCACGGCTGTTCTTCAGAGAAAGATCCCAGCCTACTTTCATCAGTGTGTGGTGTCTGAACCATGTCTCATGGACGTGCCCCACAAAAGTCAACAAGTGCACCCTGGTCAGAGGAGAGCAAGGGCACAGACAAGAAGAAGAGATGGACAGGAACATGGGGGTAGTGCTTGGATTACCAAAGTAGTTTCCATTTTGTAAAAATGTTGTTTTATTCTTGTAGCTTTTTAGCTATTTCTTTGCTCATTTAACCATTCACTAATCTTGCAGAATTTACTGTTCCAAGCATTTGTTAGATGTTGGGACCGAGATGAACAAGGCGAAAATTCCTGCTTTCCAGGAGTTGTCTAGATAATGGCAGGAGTTACCTCAGAGAGTTTGTGTCTGCAGTCTCACAACGGACACTAGCTGAACGTGCCACGTCCATCGGGCAAAGGTGTGCAGGGCACTCCTGCATTCCACTGGGAGGTTTACCTCGAGTGGGAAGAGCCTGGCTTGCCACACAGCCTTCTCTTGCACCGGGGTTCTCCCAGCATCTGTTTCATCCTGTTTGAAAGCCCATCGTCCATTAAACACCCTTGCATTTTGGCTGCAGACACCCTGCTCCGTGCTGAATTCTGCCCGAATGCCCCATCCGACGGGCACGCTCAGGTGACAGTGACATTTGTACTTGGCGTTTTGGTTTATGGCCTTTTTAATTATACCCAGTCCCTAAAGCACTTACACAATGCTCTTAAATATAGCCGACCCTTTTTATTTAATTTCATTTGCCTGTTAGTGTTTGGAGACTATCCAGCAAAGCACTCAGTAAATTCAATAAAGTTCATACCACAATTAATACAGAGCCCAATGACAATGGAGGCCAGTCCCTTATAAGAAGCATCATAATTCGACTAGAAGCACAAATATTTCAGTGAATTAAGTAACAGAAATTGGAGTGAATAGATGAAATAAAATATTATATTTTGTCTAATTAGTAACCTCAAAACGTGGAGTAGTTTACTACCAGATCCAATCAGAAAATTTTTCTGGAGCTCTACACGACTGCATTTCCATTGTGAAGCCAAGAATTTTGTGGGAATAAATTACTGATTTCCCCCGATTCCATCACATAAATTGACATGATGCAGAGTTTGACTTCAGATTTTGGTTCTTTCTTCCACTTCCGTGCTCACTGTAATTTGGAGCTGGTGGGATGCTGCGCATTTCTATATGGACCGTTCATAGGACTTTCATTTATGATCCTAGAATGAGGTATTTCTTTCCAGAATCATCTTTACTAGGTATGGACGATGTGGTTTGAGGGAGCTCTGATTCAAAATAATCAAGGTTTACTGAGTTAAGTAGGGTGAAAAATAAGGTTAAAGCAATATGGCGCCAGCCACGGTTGCAGGCCAGCGCGCCGACCCCTTACCACTGCCCACACGCCCGCCTCTCCGCTGGGCACGCGCATTCTCTGCCTCCTCACAGCAACCATCATCCGTCCTCAAGAAGCTCTAGTCAGAAAGTGAGGATTGAGGGGCGCCTGGGTGGCACAGCGGTTAAGCGTTTGCCTTTGGCTCAGGGCGTGATCCCGGCATTATGGGATCGAGCCCCACATCAGGCTCCTCCGCTATGAGCCTGCTTCTTCCTCTCCCACTCCCCCTGCTTGTGTTCCCTCTCTCGCTGGCTGTCTCTATCTCTGTCGAATAAATAAATAAAATCTTTAAAAAAAAAAAAAAGAAAGTGAGGATTGAGCTCCCGAGCAGAAAATAAACCACACAATCCGCTTGCGTCCTGGGTGCTGCTAATATTACTTCATTAATAATGCATTTGGGTTGTCAGAAACAATCATCATCGCAGTTCTTTCCTACATACTGTTTATTATAAATCACTTTGCAACAATACATTATTTTGCAGAGAATGAAAAGCAAAACCATTCTGTGACAGTTGGAATTAACAGTCAGGAAACCATAGTCTTTCAGGAAGGGAAATAGGTAAATTAGCATATGGAAATCTGCCTGTGCTCTGACAGAGGAACAAGAACAGTGTGTATTCAAGCACAGAGATTAAAGTTATTTGAAACATTTCCTAATTGTTCTTGTTGGTTAGTAAGAAAGTACTGTGTGAGTAACATCAAGTTGTTGCTGTTTTTTTGTTTTGTTTTGTTTGTTTTTGTTTTAAGCTCAGTGGGGCTTGTACCACATATAAAATAGGTATTTCATGAGGAATCCTCTCAAGAACTCAAAATTGTTTAAATCAGAACATAACATTATAACAAGATGTTGATCCTATTCTCAGACCTTTTAAAATCCCGTCGTCTACCAGTTACAATAAGATTTCAATTTACATGTGATGTTTATTTACGTGGAGGGGAGGGGGCGCCTGATGAGAACAAGCCCCTCCCACGCCAGCCCAGGTGAGCTGGACCAAGTGGGAGGTGGGGGTGGGGTGAGCTGTGGGTCCGTCTTCCCTGTCCCTGAGAGCCGGTGAGATGACCCTTCTCCTGGGAGTAAATGGGGTGAAAATGTGCCCACTGCTGAGTCCCTCTGCTTCTCATAAAATGAAATCGCCCCAATTTGGACACATATTTCTGACCTTGCCACCTCCTGAAACAGACAGGCCTGCTGGGGGTCCAGTTTGTTCAGCTAAAATGTTGAGTAACTTGCTAGAACTTGTCTGCCGGGATGGCTGAGTGAAGTCACCGCTGGGGTGTTTGCCAGAGTGCTGAGGAGCAGCGAGCGCAGGCTGTGACCGCAGAGAGCTACTGCTTGTGGGGGTCCTCCCGGGGGTCACGGAGTCCAGCCCTCCAACCAGGCTCCAGCCGGCGGCCATGTGAGTAATGAAGGAGTCAACTCCACTCTTGACTTGCTGGGAGCAGTAACAGGTAACACCCAATCTTACAACGGAGAACACATGGTTGTCATTTCAAGAGAATTCATTTTTTTATTTTTTATTTTATTTTATTTTATTTTATTTTATTTTATTTATTTTAAAGATTTTATTTATTTATTTGACAGAGACAGAGACAGCCAGCGAGAGAGGGAACACAAGCAGGGGGAGTGGGAGAGGAAGAAGCAGGCTCATAGCGGAGGAGCCCGATGTGGGGCTCGATCCCAGAACGCCGGGATCACGCCCTGAGCCGAAGGCAGACGCTTAACCGCCATGCCACCCAGGTGCCCCGAGAATTCATTTTTTTAAAAGTCAGAATCCGGGGAGGGTGGGTGGCATATTCAGCTCAAGTATTACAACAGACCACCTTCCTTGACCCTCGCTCGTTGCTCAATAACAACATTGTTCCCTATCACCGTTTAGTTCAGACTGACAGCCTCACTGGGGAGACAGAGAGGGAGGAACAGATGTGAACACCCAAGACAGCATCCCTGCAAATTTTATCCACTGTCCAAGAGAAGAAGCAAGTTGGGGGGAACGTGGCTTGTCTTGTCTCTCAGGGGACTCTGCAGGGAGGACTGGCAGAAGAGCAAAACGCCCAGCTCCAGGCTCAACATCACTGTGTCATGCCACTGTGGGCCTCTGGGCCGCCTGGAACGTGGGCTCTCAGGAGACCACGCCCTCCGATGACCCATGGTGGCTACGCGCAAGGGCTTGAGGGCAGCCGCAGCATCGGGCCTGTGTGCAGCAAGCGCCCCGTGCGTTTCCCTCGGGATGAACGCAAGAAACGGCGGGGCCTGTGGACTTGCAGGGAGGAAGCCACGGGCATGCTGCAACCAGGGGACAGGAGCGCAAGGAGCACACTGAGGGAGCAGAAGACAGGTGCCTCCCTGCCTCAGTACCCCTGCTGCCCGTGTTTCCTTTGCTGTCTCAGCCAGACCTACTCCAGCTCCAAGAAACTGCCAGCGGAGGCTCTTCCTGCTGACCCTGACCGCACCTCATCCTGTGCCTTTCCCTTCACCCAGCCCTGAGGCTGCTTCCTGCTGCCTCACCACCTCTTCCCTGCCCTGGTGCCACACCGCCATCATTCCCGGGATGAATCTGCTTCCTCCACAGTACGAGTGTTTGCCAGCTGGTGGGGACAAGGACAGCAACACCGCTCCTAGAGTACCAAACATGCTGCCCTGGGCAGAAGCACCAGGGCATCCCCTACCTGGAAATCTCAGCCCCGGTTGGCCTGCCCTGGTTGGGCGGATGCTGTTTGGCAGACACACAGGTAATCCTCTGCCTCCAACATGGTGGCCGGAATCACTGGATGGAGGAAGCGCTCCCACCTTCATGGCCCGAAGGGCTCGCTGGCAAGGAAGGCCTGACCCCAGGGCGCCCCACTCACCGTGCGGCACTTGACCCGCAACAGGCCTTTGTCCTACTGCAGCCCGTGCTCCGGAACCCTCTGGGGACCTGGCTGTGTTCACCCCATGCTCTCAGATGGAGCGGTGAGCTGGGGAAGCACACAGGTCTCGGCAGAGTGGGAAACCCTGTCCTTATCTTCAGTCTCAGCCCTCGGAGCACCTGTGCAGGGCGGGGTAGGCCTGGAATGCCTCCGCTATGACTAACACTCTCCTGTCTTGTTGACAAAACAGCTTATTTTGCTCTGGAATTTGCTTTTCCCCGGCCCAGCCCACCTTGTTCCCAGGGGAGGCGTCTACACTGGGATCTGTTCCCATCGTGCTTTCTTTGGAATGTCCCCACTTTGGAGGAGGCTTCTAAGACATTTCAGAGAGAAGTTCACTTTTTCTGCACCTGCAGCCCCGGAGCCTGACCAGACCGAGCTTACCAACACGGTTCCAGAGAAGTTTCCAGGGGTGCCCTGCCAGCCGTGGGATCCAAGGAAGGCCTCTGGCCCTCAGCGGTGGCCGTTCCTGCATCTGCCTGCTGCATTGTGGGACATGCTTGGGTCCCTCTTGGTCCCTGCAGAACACCCTCAGGTTGACTCAGGGATTCCTGGTTCGGGGGACAGGGTCCCCAAACCCGGCCTCCAATTGCCAGCATCAGAGGTCATCTTCAACCTCATGGGCAGGATCTTTTGCCTCTCTTAGGAAGGGACTTTGATTCTGAAGGATTCATAAGTGAGGTTTTACTACAATAGTATAGAGAGCAGTCTATGCGGAGTCAGGTATCTGATCAGAATATTCTGTAAAATCTGTATGGTTCTGTGCACAGAGAAAGGATGACATAAGCCAAACTGGGCATGCTCAAATGAGACAAGGTGCTTGCTATCTTCTGTTTGGGGTAATGGAACAAATGTAGCAAGGAAGTGTCCGAGAGCAAACTGAAAATATTCAGAAAATCTACTTGAAGAAGAATGACAGTTTACTAATTTTGAGAATCTCACAATTAGTAAAATTAACAGAAACATAAATCCTATTGTTACAATAGTAGGTAGGGGTAGAACCCTCCAAGAGGGCTTTTGGTGAAAGGATTTGGCACCGGATGATGCTGTTCCTTAGGTACGGTCACTAGAAAGATTTTGCTGCATCACATTTCTTTATTTCCCTTGGCTTTTTGGTTGTTTTTGATTTTTTAAATAAGGTAAAACTCTGGCAAGTATGACCTTCATGTCTTGCTGTTTTTCTTAGACTTCAGCGTACGTATTGTAATCGTGCACACGCATTACGTGTCTTACAGAAACATTTGAGTTATAATTTTTCCTCTGAGGATGGCTTTAGCCATATTCTCTAAGTTTTTAAAGTGAAATTTTCTGATTTTTATTCATTTCTAAACTAATCTGTAATCTCAGATTTCAGTTCTTTTGGCTCAAGGGCGATACAGGAGGCCTGTCCATGGTCCAGATACATGTGTTTGGCCCTTTCTTAAATTGTCGAGATCTGTTGCTTTGTGATAAAAGAACGCAGTCTGTACTCTGTACTTGCGGAAATTGTGAAGTGTTCTGTATGATTAATATTTGGGTTATTTGACTTAACACAAATAGTGTCTGTGGAATGTAGACTTTTTGATGTATTAATCTCTGTTGGATCAAGGATTTTCATCATTATTCAAAATTAAATGTGTGTGAGAGTGTGTGGGCTGTAGTTGTCATTGTGACGATTATTGAATTATTTGCTTAAAATCCAAAGAGGTGTAATAGTTTCCCAATACGATTATAGTTTTTCAGCCTCTTCTTGGACTGCATTTGTAACTGAGTTTGCCTTTTATATTTTGCTACCATGTTGCTGAACACATGAAGTCCATAATTGACTTGTTTACAGATCATGATATTTGATGCCATAAAGTACCACACCTCCCCCTGCCAGTACTTCAGAAATTCCATTATGTGATACTCTCCATGTGTTTTCTTCCCGTTGTTTAATGGGACATTGGTGCCTGCATTCCTTCTCAGCACAAACATGATACAACATCGTCCTCTCTTCCTCCAGCTTCCAGAGCTCTTTTGGACCAACTTTTCCTTTTCTTCCCAGTTTGTGTGGACTTAAGTGAATTGGAATGCCAAAGCAAGTACTTTTTATTAACAGCTTTTTAATCTATTTATACATTGATTTCCTAATAATTACATTATAGTCCAGGACTACATTATGAACATAGAGTTAAATAATTAATAAGTTATATAATTTTAACTCGTATGACCTTGTCCTGGATACTTCATTTTTCTCTGCAAACAGAGACACTTTCACTGATTCAATTTTTTATTGGGATTAAGAATTTTCTTACCTATTTTTTCCCCTAACGTTCACACAGGTTTCTAAAACCACTTTTCACAAAATGCCGTTTTTTTCTTTATTCATGAATAATAACTAGGATGGATATGGAATTCTATGGTCCTGTCTTTGTTCCACTCTAGGTTTCAGTTTTGTGATTGGAAGTCCAGAGCCCGATTGGACTGTGGTGTGAGGTAAAGCAGACGTTACCTATCCTTCTGCACCATTTGTCAAGAAGATAATGTTCTCCCGACTGAAATGCCCAGTGCCTTGCTTGAAAATCAATTCACCACGTATGTGTGAATCCATTTCTGGATTCTCTACTTTTTCTCATTCATTCACCCTTTAACCTCTATGCAAATACCACACTATCTTGATTATAAATTTATAATAAATTCGGATTTAAGGTAGCATAAATACTCTAAATTTGTTCTTACTCAAAATTGCTTTGGTTATTTTAGGTCTTTTACATTTCCATATAATTTTAGAATCAACTTATCCATTTCTACAAAAAAAAATTCTGCTAGGATTTTTGGCTGGATTTGTGCTGAATATAATGATGAATTTGGGAGGAATTGGTGTCTTGATAATATTGAATCTTGTGATCCATGAGCATAGCGTATCTCTCCATTATTTAGATCTTTCAGTTTCCCCAGCAATGTTTCTTAGTTTTCTGCTGATAAGTCCTACACATTTTCTGTCAAGTTTGTCTCCATTTTAAAATATTTTAATGCTATTCTAAATATTTTTTTCAATTTCTGATTTTTTGTTGCTACTCTGTATCCTGCAAACTAAATTCACTTATTATTACTAATATCTTTTTGTACATTCCTTAGAATTTTCTGCTTAAAAGATCAGATTTGTAAGTGAAAGTATTTTTGCTTCCTTTTTTTCCCAGGTTGACATTTTTTTTTTTTCATTTTATCATCATGTCACTGCTGGGACCTCCACAATAATGTTGAATATAACACATGAGAGTGGAATATTTGCCATTTTCCTGTTATGTAGAAAATATTCAGTGTTTCTTTTTTGTTTGTTTTTGTTTTTTGTCATTAAATATGGAGTTAGCTCTAAGTTTCGTAGACTCCCATCACTAGGTTGAGGAAATTTCCTTCTATTCCTGTTTTGCTGAAAGTTTTACAATAAGAATATGTTACCTTTTGTTAAATGTGTCTTTCTTCATCTATTGAGGTAATTCTACACTTTAAAAAGTATATTAATTACGTTGATTAATTTTCTAACAAAAATCAACCTTGCATCCCTACTTAGTCATGATGTTTTAACATCTTTATATGCTTTTGACTTGATTTAATAAAATTCTGTTCAAAGTATTTGCATCCAATTTCCTGAAAGTTATCAGACTATAGTTTTATTTCCTCTCCTATTTTTGCCTGGTTAGAGAATCAGGGTAATGCTGGCTTCATGCCGGATGAGTTTGTGGAATAGGTATTATTTCTTCCATTAACATTTTCTACAATTCACCAGTAAAGCCATCTGGACTTGACTTTTTTTGTGGGAAGAATTTTTAAAACTTTAATTTCTTTAATTTAATGTTTTTAAAAGATACAGGGCTATTCAGGTTGTCAGTTTCCTCTTGAGTGAACTTTGCTATTTGATCTTTCAGTATTTTGTGGTTTTCACAAAATATGTTCATTTCATCTAAGTCCTTAAGTTCATTGACATGGAGTCATTCATAATATCCCGTTATATCTGTCGTTCATGATATCAGTAATTCGTGTCTTCTCTTTTTTTCCTATTTAGTCTAGCTAGAGACTTGCCAATCTCATTGATCATCCCAAGTAATCAACCTTTGGTTTAAATGATTTTCTTTATTGATTTTCTGTTTTCTATTTTATTGGATTTTTTCATATGCTTATTATTTCCTTTCTCTGCTCTCTACTTTGGTGTTAGAATTGACCTCTTTGTTACACAGGAGTGGACCCAGACACCAGCCGTTGGTTTCAGGACCCCTCTCCCTCCTCACTCCTTCACCTCTTGGAGGGCTTGCTCCCTTTCTCTCATCATGTGAGCTGGCATGTTGTCATCCTTGTCTTGCTGAGCTGCCTGTTTTGAGGTGGGGCTTGCTTTCCTGAATTGCTCCCAAAGCAATTTCCCTTGCCTGATTGACATAGTTTTCTCAAGTTTATTGGGACACAGAAACATGGAAGATAGTCCAGAACTGAAGACTTTATACATTTATTTTTGAGAATTATTACTTAGTAAAAGGGCATGAGCCACACATTGTGAAGACCTGTGAATACTGAGGGATAATGCAGAGTGGTAACTATTTTAAATTAAAAAATTTATATTAAAATCAATGTCTAAGTTAACTCACATTTGAGGCGAATCACTGGTTATAAATGGCAAGCTTGTAAATGACTCAAATTTGTGTCCTTTTACACAGAGACTTCTTGGGACTTGCCAGGGAAGGAGAGTAAGAGCCCTTCCCTGCTGTTATCAGAGTAGTGGCTACTGCCATTATCTGGGAGCTGCTGTCATCCCACCTTCTAGACACCTGCGGGCTTGTCTTTCCTGCTGGAAGTGAGGCTCTGGGGTCAGTGTGGTCTGATTCAGGGCAGACCCTCTCTGGCAGCAAAAAGCAATTCCACCAGAATGTGCAGGGGTTTGGCTTGGACATCACACTCCAGAAATAAACTAATGGAGGAACTTAGAGAATTAGCAATGAAAAACTTGAAATTGAAATGACAAAATATTACTTACAATAGCATCAAAAATGCAAGTTTGGGATAGATAGGGCACAATATATGTGAGATCTCTACTGAAAACTAAATAAATGGAGAGATATACCATATTCTATGAAGAACCTTTCTATTGGAAAGAAAGACAAGGGGAGAGACAGCGTGTGAAGCTTAGGAACAAGGCCATCACCTTGTAGGGTCTTGGGTTCAGGACATGAATGCGGGACGTGGTGGGTCTGTTGATAAGACTAAGGTGAGGTTGTGGAGCATGGAGCCCCCAGGAGATCAGGGGTTTGGGTTAGGGGTTTGATATGGTTCACTAAACTGAGGCAGAAGGAACAAAATATCATAGCAGGTGTCCTAAGTAATAGTGTCCACTCCCAGGGATGACCTGGGAAAGGCTCAGAGGCTGCCTGCTGTACGGTCCCTCCCTCCTGTGGTCGATTTCCTGTAGAGACAAGGTTGTTCCACCCCGGGCTCCTCCCCCACTTCTCTGCTGGGAGCAGGGGCTGCAAGGGGCTTCCTCTCATTCCTGACTGTGCGACCACTGGAAGAAGGCTTGGACAATGTCTCTTCTTCTCACCTTGGTCATTTCCTCACATGTGCTAAAATAGGCATATTTCTCCTTCACTTGGAAGAAGCCCTATAACCTGGAAATAATGGGTGGAAATGTGCTGAGTCCTCCATGTTCATGCAGTTGAGGAACCCATGGGAGTCCATCTGTCTTTCCAGCATTTTATCCTTGATACATAACGTGGTGCCCAGGGTGGAGCAGCTCCCTTATGAATAAATAGTTAAGAAACAAAAGAAAGCTGGCAGAGGTGAGAGAAGGAGCAAACTAGGAAAACAATAATGTAATCTGAACTCTGGGAAACAATTAACTGTAGGTACAAATCAGAATATATTAAACTCTCAAGATTTTAAGCCCTTAAGTCAGTAACAGTTGAGTCTATTCAAACTGTGTATGTATATATACATAACCAATATCGAGTTTTTGATAGGCATCAAAAACATATGATTTATTTCTATGTAGTGTCAAATTAAAGAAATAGCTATTTCCATGTAGATGTGAAAGTCTCCAAATGGTGTGTAGCTTAAAAAAAATATTAATGTTTAACACCATTTAGTTGCTTTGCTAAACAACTTACTATCCTTGAAAACCACAAAATTTCCACTTAGATTTGTGAGGGGAAAGGGTCTGCCTAGAGAGAGAGGATGGGAGCTGACATTTCTGCAGACCAACACGAAGGCACAGACTTTGTAAGACGACCCAGGAGCACTTCTCCTAGCTATCCACTCTCCCTGACTTTGGATTCAAAGAAAATGTAGTCAATGTCAAAGGTTTGCTGCAATTAAATATATGGTTTTAATAAAAGGCAAAGCCCTGGATACAATGAAGGCAGCATTTTTTGCCATGTGGAGGGTCTCCCCATGTCTAACTGGATGCACGTGTCCAGGTGGTGGGTGGAGTGGGGCTCTCCCTCCCATAAGACTTGCTTTCTTCACAGAGCTCAGGGTTAGATCAAGCAGCCCTAGATCTTGGATAAACTCCTCTGCTCTTGACTATTCATTCACTCCCCATAGAAAGCAGGACCAGAACATCAGGTGGGTTCCTGGGCTGGAATTCAGAACTTCAGAATAAAGCAGGACAGTGTTTGCACAAGTATAGCCGGGGTCTTCCTCACTCAGATAGATATGTGCTCTGCATAGTTACAGGCACATGCACGCATGAAAATACTCTTTGAGTCCCATTCATCTGGTTTTATTTTATTTTTTTTTTTGAGGTTCCGCACAGACTTTTTAAAATTTAATTTAATTTTATTATTTTTTTAAGATTTGTTTTTTATTAATTTGACAGAGAGAGAAAGAGAGAAACGTGAGCACAAGCAGGCAAAGTATCAGGCAGAGGGAGAGGGAGAAGCAGGTTCCCCGCTGAGCAAGGACCCCATCACGAACTCGATCCCAGGTCCCTGGGATCGTGACCTGAGCCGAAGGCAGTGGCTTAACCACTTGAGCCACCCAGGTGCCCCCCACACAGACTTTTAATCTGTGCCTGTGTCCTTGAAACAGTGTTGGTTGATGGATGCCTTCCAGGACGGTATGTTTCACTTCTTAAGGTATATGGCCCTTTCCTCCTGCTTTCCTGCATAGGTTTCAAGGCGCAGTACCTGCTTCAAAGAGAGTAGTGGTGGGATATTGTTTTCTAGGCAGTGTGCCCTTTCTAGCGAAGGGTAAGGCTATCGATAACCCTCCACGTGTATTCACAAGCACACTTCACCGTCTTTTGGGAACATACTACTTGAACGACGTGTTCTCTGCAGTTTTTGCTTCTGAATACGGAGATGGCATTTTCCTTGGGTTCAACACATACGTTTGAATACGCCCCACCCACCATGGATCAGGATTTTGGTGGATGCGTGGTTTCTCCACAAATGTGCTTCACTACACTCAGCAGTTGCCCTTTCAGGATGCTTCCACATAGACTTTTCAAACACCTTAACCTTTGGTGAATCAAGAAGCTAGACTGAGCGCTTTTGTGTAGAGACTAGTTTCTCTGAAAGAAATAAATGGATGATACTTTCCTTAAGAATCCACATACATATTTGAAAATGTTTCTGTCTGCATAAAAAGAGAGGTAGGTGAAAGGTGCTTTCCACACGCACTTGTTTCTCTAAGTGTATGACTCTTTCGTAATGATTCCTCTCAATCTTTTGAAAACACTTCCTTCTCCCAGAGAGAAGAGTTTGGTTGCAAGACCATTCATCTGGTTTTAGAGCCAAAAGTCCATGACAGTGAGATACTTGCTACCCCTCTCTACCCACCCTGGAAGCCCATCCTGAGAAAGAGTGCATGGTGAATGGCAAATTAATGGGTAGAGGTATTCCAAGAAGCACTGTGTCTCTGGAGAGTATGAAAGGCATTTTATTTTCAGTTTTTGTTTTCTTGTTGTTCCTCTTTAAGAGTGCCTCTGGAAGTATTTTCAGCAGGTGGGAGCAATAGGAGAAAATCATAGCCTTGCAGCAAAGGGGAGTGTCATTAGCCTGGAATCTGGGAGACCCAAGGAGGCTGGTGGTTCCCTGGCGGTGCTGGGAACCCCGTTTCAGTCTCTGCATCTCACCCACCAAGAGTGGGGTTGGACCAAAGGACCCTTCAAGGTACAAGGCGGTTTGGAAGGAGGTGAATTTGACAGAAGTGGGCAGGATGGGAGTGTGTTCTGTGTGTTCATTCCCATTCATCCTCTGAGGACAACACAAATGATTTTTATGGCTCTATCAACCATCTTCAGGGCAATAGCTACCCAACTAAGCTCCTTTCTCCTTTCTTTTTATCCTTGAAACATTTTTGGTGAGGAGGGTACTGAGGAACAACTCTGACAAGAAAAGGGAAACTCACGTGCCTCCAGAAGGCAGTATTTGTGCGGCCAGCAAAGAGAACCATGAATGGCAGGCCCATTGTGTTCCTCAAAGCTAAACCCCCATGACCTAGCCAGTTAGGATACACACTCCTGCAACCTCAGCTATCACCTGCCACTTTGTGAGCTGTTTGATTGTTCAAATAAGGACACTCAGAGCCTTCACATTTGACTTCACTCCTATCTACAAAATCAAGTAGAGAGAGACTAAAGTTTTGGTGCTAACAAGTGTCATTAAAGGGCGTTGGAAGACGAACTAGGAAACCCTGGTCTACACCCTGGTTCTGCCACAGGCTCACTCTGTGATCTGGAAGACTCCTCTCACCTACCTCAGTCCTATTTTTTAATCCATAAAACTGAGGCAGGTGGACTCAGGAATTAGCAGCGTTTCACCAGTTGGAAAAAACCCCAAATCCCATGTCTTTATGACTTGGACGTGTTTGTTCCAGAGAAAGTATATGCTTATGAAACATGCCTTGCTCGTATATGAAAGAGAAAAATGTATTTTACTTTCTAAATACTTACCTACACTGTTCACTGAAACATAAGACTGCAGGAAAAGGAAATGTTCGTCCTTAGAAATAATGGCAATCTTTGGATAACAAAGCAGAATGGCAAGGCTTGGGCCCCTACCTGTCACAAAGTCCAGTCTTCAGATGTCCCTCCCCTTTTTGCCGAACCTGAATTATGGACACAGTGATGAGAAACACTGCAGGGCTGGGTGCGTGGTGCAGGGCACTGGGCCACAGCTGTCCGTCCTTGGGAAGATAGAAAGGAAAGCTGTTGTCTTCTTAGCAGAGTTGCCTGAGTCATGGCAGCCTTCTCTCATGGCTGTTACCCGTTACCTGACACCCTTCTAGAACCACGGACATCAGCACATCTGATCTGAAGGAATGGTGTCTGATCTTCTGAGTGAAGGCTTTGTGGCTGTCGGACTGGCGATAAATCAGCACATCGTGTCTGGAAATCAGATACCAAGAGGGCATGCAAACAAATTGAAACCTCTTGTGGGAAAGAATTTTGCCAAATTGGAGCATTCCACGCCAGTCCATGGAACGGGTGGCCGTCTTTGATCCCAGCTCAGTAATTCTCCTGAGGACCCCATTAGACATATAAAGAGTGTGAGGACAGTGGAAGCCTCAGAGAGGGGGAAGCAAGACATTCACAGAAGATCACTGTTTTTCTAGAGAGTTCACCCAACAACCAACCGAGGACTACGGCCTAGTCAACATATCGCGGAGCAGGAAGGAGAGATGAGGGTCTGAGGTGACTCACCGCGCCATCCTCGTGGAAAGCACCGTTTCATTTTCTGAGTGAAAATATGCATTTGGATTTTATTTGCCAGGTCAATGTCATATATTCCAAACTAAAAATAAGAGTGTTTTCAAGAATCATGATCACATGCATGGATGGTCTTAAAATGTTCAGTCTGCGCAACACCGCTCCATGCTGGTCAAATAACTAAGCACTTTATTCTGACTGAAAAAGACGATTGACGTAAAAAAGCAATTGCACGATATATATCTGTGTAAATCAAATTGTGCATTAAATAGCAGAGGAATAAAAAAAAGGGGGTAGGTAAGCCCGAGCAGTTATGACTAACATCATTATTCCAAATCTTTCCATTTAGTTTTCTTTTAGTGATAAAAATCAAGGACTCTCTTGCCTCACAAAATTAGTAATATTTACCACATGTGACTAAAGGAAAATCACATTAGATAAGGTAATATTTACCATGTCCACAGCACTTAACCAAGTAATCCATATGGGGCATTCAGCAAATTATTACCTTTCCTTTTAAGGTCGTTACGTATGCTGTTACATATAATATTTTTAAAAGCCTCGAAATCTAACCATGACACGTGCTTGCCAAGAGCAGAGAGAACCCACTGACATGAGCAGCTTCCAGGTATAAAGAACAAATCACTACATTCCCATGGATATTTATTTAAACACGCCTACTGTCCTTAATCAATACAATTAATAGCAAGGAACACACATTTATCCTGAAGATGGCAAAAGTCAATTTGTCCTGAAGATTCAGGGTGTCCCTAGGAGATCGGTTTTCTGCTCCGTGTGGGTTATCACACTCAATCATATTAAGAAGTGGTTTTCAATACATTTCTCAAAATTCCTCATCTGATTTCTCATGTTAAGGGGGAGTCTAATTGGATTTTTAATCCTTGGCTAATCATACTAGGCTGGGTTTAGGTGGAAACTGAAAAGTGCTTTCCACGAACCTATTATTTTAAGGCAAGCTCGAATGTAACCCAGATCAGTAGGAAAATAATGCAGTAAGCTCTTTTACTGTATAGATATTGCGTGAAAACAATACACTCCTTTCTTCACCATGAAGCCCGTCCCCTGCCTTTGAAGCAGCTCGGAAATAATGGACCGCCATGGGCTATTTTCTTCTGGTTTCTATGTTTCAATACCCGGCTTGTCTCCTCTGTTTGTTTTTAGCTAATTGCCTCAAGATCTAATAAGTTAGTGATGATGGGTGATACGCGCCAGTGACCCCTGCCAAAAGAAATATCATGTCGCACCCAGTTGAGGGAGCAGCCCTGATGGGTCAAGAATGCTTTCTCTAAGGGGCTCTAATTTCTTGAGTGGGGGTCAGGAATGGCATCAGTGATTGGATTGGGTCCTTTAAGTGTCCGCACAAGGAGACTTCCTGGAGAGGGAGACCAATAGACACGCTTGTCACCGGCTGTGTGGGGTGCTGCCTTATTGAAAAGCAGCCACTGTGCGTGGCCCCGTCTTCCGACAGAGCCATCACGCTGTCCTTTCTTGGACAGTCATTACAGGAAAATTCAACTTTGATGAGAAGTTTAATCTGGTTCCCGTAGAACACACGCTCCTCAAGTTTTATCCAATGTTCTTCCCTCCTCAGGGCAACTGAGCCAAATAAAGGAAACAAATAGCGTTGGTTGCAAGGAACATGTCCATCCCGGAAGCCGTAGGAAGCACACTGGTCCACATGTGATCGGCACACTCTCTGCCATTACAAGGAAAAATCAAGGCTCCTTAACACGACGACGGGATAGTTAAACACACACGCACAGCTCAGGAGAAAGCAGCCTCTGGAGCAGTGAGAGAAAATCAGAGCTTATAGTGAGCCAGGCGTCGAGCGGGGCTGTTGTGTCACTGCCCCTTCTGTTCCCAGATGTGCATGCGACATGCCTTCCCAGGGCGGCCATGGCCAAGCACCTCAAACCACAGGCTCAAAACCGCAGAAATCTGTTGTTGTCTCCAAGTCTGGAAGCCAGAAGTCTGAGATCACTGTGCGGCAAGGCCGAGCTCTCTCTGTTGGACTCCTTGGCTTAGGATGGCATCACCCCACCTCAGCCTCCCTCCCCAGCAGGCTGCTGTCGCCCTGAGCAAGGTCACCTTCCCATGGCATTCTCCGCTCTGAGTCTCTGGGTCCAAATTTCCCTCATCTTACAGGACAGCAGCCACCGCATTGGGGTCCAAAGGATCCCATGTGGACATGAAAGTGATTACCTGTGCAAAGACCTATCTCCAAGTAGGGTCACAGTCAGAGGCACTGGGGGTTAGGATTTCAAATGACCTTTCTGGAGGGCACAGCTCAACGACAACACACACTGGAGGAAACTGTTCTTTTGCACAGAAGCCCTGCTGAGCTTCCAGGAACGGGCCTTGGCGATTCCCTCCCCGGCTGCCTCTCCCCACTCAGTCCCCGCTGGCCTCCCCGCGGCCACACCCTGTGGGTTCACTCTGTCTTCCATCTGCATTCAGGGTCTGGGGAGTGCTGGGTTGACGTGGTGGCACATCTCTATCTGCCTCTACTATAGGTTCTCAGGGGAGTCAGGGCTGTGATCAGAGTTGCAGACCCTGTTTCACATTTCTGGTCCCTTAGAGACACCCCAAAGTGTGTTTTCTCCAAAGGTGATCAGTGGAGACAGGTTGGCAACACAGGGTTTAACTGCACCGCCAGGAGTGGTCTCCAGGAAACCTTTTCTAGGCAAGTCGCACCTGCTCCTGCTGAGGTCATGCTCCCCGCATGCCCCCTTCAGGTGTCCCTGCCCCATGCCTGTGCCTTCCCTGCTTTCTCCTTCTCCACCTGCTCATCAAGCCGGTCCTGCCTGGGCCCCCACCCACCCACACTCACCATCGCCCTTCCGGGCATTGCCATGCCCAGCTGTGGGACTCGGAGAAGCCCAGTGGAAGGCTCATGGACACCTGTCTTCAGGAGGTGGGACAGGAGGAAGTTATAAGTACTTACAATTGCTATTACTTTCCTCCTATTACTCTTTTTTTTTTTTAATACTCAAAAGCAAAATTATTTTCTTTACCTGACCAAACTGGTAAAACTGTCTTAAATATGTAGATGTAAGAAGAAAGGTCAAGAAGACGCCATGCTGGTGAGAGAAACCCCAGGCTTCAGATGGGAGGGCAGAGCTCCAGGGGGCGTGTAGGAGAAGGGCACGGAAGGGGAGGAAGAGCTCCGTGAGAGGAGCCTGTCCCAGGGCAGGGGGTGTGGAGACCAGGAGACACGGAGCAGAGCCCAGCCACCGAAGCAGGATCTGGGGGACCAGGCCACGGGCCGGCCGAGGAGCCACAGTGTCAGGCAGCTGCAGAGCTTGGACAGGTGGCCCACAGCATCCAATTAATGCCGTGCAGTTTCTATGAGGAAGACAGGGTCCTGTTTTACTGATGAGGAGGTGTGATTCGCACTCAAAGTAATTTCTTCCAGAATCCCTAGGCTGATCAGGGGCGGAGTCAGGATCCACCAGTTCAGCCTGGGGCCAAAATATATGTTTGTTCATTAAATACCCAGACAACTGTTCTGGGCTTAGAGGCCAAAAGAGATTGTCAGATCCAGTAGGAAAATACGGGGATCTCCTTCCACTGGGCTGGGGTTCCAGGCTCCACTGTCCGGGGGCACGAGGAACACTGTCCGCCCTGGTACTGGGGTGCCGCGGGAGGGGAGCTGGTATCCGGACGCGGGAGATTCAGCCATATTGAAACTGTTACCTGTGCTATGATTCAGCCTTCCACCTACTCCGTCTAGTCTCCCAAGTTGACAAGTGATCAGTTCTCAATTCGGTTACCATTTTTTCCTCAGTGTTTTGTGTATACTTAGATTTAGATGCCCAAATTTAATCTGAAATGTTTACTGAATGAAATATAAAACCTTCACATCAAACAATGTGTTTATCTGTGAAGGTTTGGACTGGATGCAGTCTCAGGGAAAAAAATCATTTTTAATAATAGATATTGCTAAGCTTCTTTTGAAAAAAAAGTCTCCAATTTAGAATTTATTTTTGTAGCTTTTTATGTATTATGTCATGCTTCAGAGTGCTTGGTGGTGTAATAAAGTCTCCCCAAAGAAGTCCCAAGCATACACGGAATTCACATGAGATTTGAAAGTTGTATTTGAGGAAGACCTAACCCCCTTTCTGATTGAGATCATGTTTGCAGTTTCCTTTGTTTAAAATATGCCTAAGAATTCTACTTCTACTGCAAAAATAAATGATAAATTATTTATACATACCAATTATTTATTATTATTTATGCAAAGCTTGTCACATTATGCATGCATAAGGGGATTAAATCACCGTTAACCCGCAATGCCTTTAGGGGCGTTATATGACGGGCAAAAGGTGGCACGTGGGTATTACCATCGGCAAATATATGCGTCAGGAGGCTGCACTTTGTTTATGGACATTGCCGCTCTGATATACTTAATAGGAAGGAAAATACAATACCAGAACTGTATCAGCCAATAACACTCACCCAACTACTTCTAAATTCGATTATCTCCGCATTAAATAAATAACCCAGGCAAGAAGGAGCCGTTACCGTGCCGTGTGCATTGTAATGGAGACATAAAAATGCCCGTTAGTTTAAGCTTAAAACTAAAAGAAACAGATGAGCTCAACTTAGGGGGAAAAAAGTGTACTTTTCCTAAGGCGATGCTTTTGTCATATAATAGCGACATATGACAATTGAGAAAGAAAGATAAATCAGGAAAATACCAAGATATTAGGACTTGTCATGGTGCTTCCTGATAGCATTCTGAGTTTCAAGGCAAATTCAGTGAAGGTATTTTTTTTCCCAAAATACTAATGCATATAAATGAAATTATTAGCAGCATTCATTTTTAATAGGAAGCCTAATGGAGGCTTGAGGACGACAGAACTACCCTTTGATCGCGTGAAGGAGCGTTTTCCACTTCCTAGGGCGAAAATTATACCCACTATGATGATGGAAAAAGCCACCCATCTCTACAATCGACAGCTGAAAAACGCAAAGTGTTTTCAGAGTTCCGCTGGAGGGGCGGCCAAGCACTCCAGGTCTGTGGGTGGCACTGGGGTTTGGGCGAGGGCTCAGAAGGAGGCGCTAGAGCAGAGGCTGCAATGGGGTGGGTGCCGTGGGGACCGCGGAACGCCAGCTTGCCCAGGTGCTCTGGAGGGCGTTATCCAGGGCTTTCTCTTGCCCATTGCTATGTGCATCTGTGCTCCAGTGACGTCGAGGGCTCGCTCTGGTCACGTGTGGAGCTGCATTTGGTCACTCTGTCCACACGGGTATTATGAAACCCTTTTTTGATGTTATACAATACTCGTGACCTTGGAAGACGTGGTGTGGTGGGAAATCTAGTAATGGGTGAAACCAGCGGCCATCCCCAACACGTGTCCCAGTCGTGCTCTGTTTTCCGGCCACAGAAGGGATGTCCTTGCCGAGATGCACAGGAAGGCTTCACCCAGTCCAAGCCAAGAATCGACCAGCCTCCCAGCCCTTCCACACACCCTGATGAGACGCGATCCACACCTTCTCTGCGGCTGGGTCCTGTGATTAGTACCCTCCAGAAGCTCTTTCTTTCTTATTTGTAATAATACCGTCTGACGATTCATAATAATATCATCCCTGTTTTCAATTTAAGCTCTGTCTCTTTGGTCTGTCCTCAGACAATAGCTGTTCAGAGGCAGCACACTCTATATTCATGACAGGTACATTCTAAGACCTTTGTGAATTTCCAAATTTGCAAATACCGCTATGGAATATAATCCCCGTCATAAAATGCAATTAAGTGTAGCTGAAAATTTTAAACCATGTGTTAAGACCATCCACGAATGAACAAAGTACCAAAGATATTTATCAAATGATTAGTATCAGTTCTCTCCTGAAAATACACCATACTGCATCACAGCATTGTCCGTGGGACCGTATACAGAACCCTGCCATCTGTGTTTGTTCCAGCCTGTCTGGGTCTCTGACCTGAGACCTGGAAGGAAGACCTGAGTGCTGGGCTCCCTCCGTAAAAGAGGAGAGCAGCGGAAGGGGAGGGGTGGAGGTGACGTTCTTGGACTCCCTCCGGGGGAGCCGCTTGCTGGGACGCTTAAGGACAGGAACACAGGGCTGCACCCTGAGCCCTCCAGATAAGACTCCAGAGGGGTCCCAGGAGTCTGCATTCCTAAGGCCTGGGGATGAAGGAGTGTGTTCAGGAGGGAGGGAGGTGGAGGTGGTGAGAGGGATGGAACAGCTTGGAACAGAGGGGTCCCTCCTCATGGAGCCAACTGTGAGAGTGGCAGAAGGTCCCCCAGTTCACATGGTGGGTCCCAATGACTTGGCCAACATGGCCTTCAGGAGGTCGGAAAAGCCCTCTGTGCTTTGGGAAATGCGTTTTTCCTGCACACAGAACCTGAGTGGATTCTCGTCCACATCCAGCCTGGAGCTGCTGCTCCCCCCAACGTCCCTGCCTCTGCGGGGTCTGTAGAGTGCCCCCGGGTCCTTGCACAGGGCTCAGCGAGAGCAAGGGGCCGTGGGCCGTCCCTGCACCCCGCCCCCCCCCCCAGCGCATCCTCAGTACGCGCGCACGCATCCCGGCTGCAGGAGCGCTCCGTGCGCGTGCCCGCGCGTGCGGGCATGTGCATGTGTGGGTGCACGTGTGTGTGCAGCTGGGGGTGCAGCACATAAAACTGTTGCAAAATACAAACAGGTTGTCATATGTAAAACACAATTCCCCGCGCATCCCGGGCACAGACGCCGATGCTCATACTCGGCATCTTCAAGTCATTTGAAAGGATAATTAGTGTGTGGCGTCTGTCTGGGACCCTCCGAGGGTTAGTGTCCATCCTGTTTGTCACTGTTTCTCTCCTAATCCCCTCTAATGAGGGTTTATGTTAACACGGATAAGCCCTCGCCGGTGTGCACTACCCGTCTAGCCGCGCTGACGGAGGGCACGCTGCTCAAATGTCACTGCTCGGCTCTCCGGCTGCGAGACGTCAGAGGGCGCACAAGCGAGAGGCTGCAGGCGTGAGGCTTGCCTGCGCGGCCTCCTTGGCCCTGGGGTTGGGCAACCCCCGCCTCGCACCCCACCCCCCGGGTCGCTGCAACTGAGCGTGATTGCTTTCAGGGGCCTTACTTCCTTTCTGTGCCGGGCAGCTGGTTAAGGACGCTTCCTTCGAGGAAGGTGCCCTGACCTGCTGCTGCTTCAGGCTCCGGCGCGCGGCTCCTCCCGGAAGACGGCAGGCGGGCCCCGTGCAGCGTGGCTGAGCTTCCCGGCCTTCGCCCCAAAGTGCTGGGGAAGCGGGCACAAGGCCAGGACTTGCCTGGACTTGGACGCCGAAGTCTGACACCTTTGTTTGGAGAAGCCGCGTGGGCCTCTCTTGGCTCCGCAGGGATGCGTGAGGTACCGGCGAGCGAAACGCGCTGGAGACGTACATCTCCGCTGTTCAGACAGGCATGCTTTCTGCAGGCTAATCCTCGCGGTGCTATTTGTCCAGCTCTAAAATGATGATTGTAAGGAAAAACGATGGAAAAATCAGAATTATCACAATTTAATAGAAATAAACATCCACAGCCTGTTAGTGTTTGCAAATCCACATACACACCTGCTATCTATGTAGACCATTCTAGAATTCTGCGTTTGGAGCATGATCATGAGCCTTACCTTCCGTGGGACCCCAGCTCCTGAGCACCGGACGGGCTGAGGGTCTCTCCCAGGGTCACGCGCCAACGAGGGGCCTGCAAGGCCTCCCGGAGGGCTGAGCGGGGACGTCTGGAGCAGGGAAGGGACTGCTGTCTCTGGCAGGGGGCGAGTGTGCTGTGGCTGCCATGAGATGTGGCACGTGGTTGCAGCACACACACGTGCCCGCTCTGCATCCGAGGGTGGGCAGCTTTGCTGCCTGCCCTCCTCCTATGAGCTCTTGCCGAGAAGAGGGCTTTTTGGCAATTCTGACCAAGTGCAGAAGGACAGGAAGGAGGAAGAACTTCGCTTGTCCTTGGAGGATATTTGGTTTTTGGAGGGAAAGAAAAGTTATCTGTCTTTCATGTTGAACTCCATTTTCCAGGAGTAGGGTTCCTGCTGGCCTGTGGGTTGCGGTAACCGCTGCCACCCAACATGGGGTGAGCAGCATGGAAGACACCAGTTAGGACTCGCTGAATGAATGAATGAATGAATGAATGATCTGGCTAAGTTAGGGTTAGTTCTGGGGGCAGAATATGGCTGTATTCACATGTGTGCACAGTCACATGGGTGGGTCTGTTATCAACCATCACACAGGTGTGAAAGCCAGGGCCACAGGGCTGGAGACACGGGCAGGTGAAGGGTCCTGTGTCAGATGTGGTCAGGGCCTCCCCGTCCCCTCAGGGCTCCCCATGCACCCCTGCTGGCCTGTCCTGGGGGCTCCTTCTGGCTTTGAACAGCTCCCTGGGTGCAGCTCTGTGGAGAAGTGTCCCTTGCAGCCCTGAACCCATGACAGACGGACTTGGGCGCATCTGTTCCCTGTGGCTGCCACCAAAGTGCCACACGGAGAGGGGCTAAAAACGACAGTCAGAATCCAGTGTGTCAGCAGGGCTGGGCTCTCTCCACAGACCTGGGGGATCCTTGCTAGCCTAGCCAAGCTTTGGGGCTGTTGGCCATCCTTGGCCTGTGGCCACGCCACACCAAGCCCTGCCTCTGTCTCTGTGTGGAACACTCTCTTCTGTATTTCCGTGAGCCTCCTCTTCTTATAGGGACATCAGCCGCAGCGATGGAGGCCGCCCAATCCAGTGTGATGTCACTGCACTAATAGTGTCTGCGAAGACCCTATTTCCAACAAAGTCACATGCACAGGTGCTCCGGGGGTGGGACTTGTTTTGGGTGGACACGATTCAGCTCGCAAAAATGAGGCACTCCCACTCCCCCAGGCCTGGTGGCTGTCCAGGACAGTCTACTCATTAGCAGCCCCGCCAGGCTCCTGACTTCCCAGCCTCAAGCCCCACAGGCTGCTAGACTGGGGCTCCCGGGGCTCCCATCTCCATAAGAATCCCTGTCTCAGAGACTGATAGGGGGTACCAGAGGCTTGCTGGTTTACAGGTGAGGGTCTGCGGCTGGCTGATGACCCCACGGCAGAGGCACTAAAATCCCTGGCACGGAACAGAGTGATGGCTGTCAGGCTCGGGGAGGTGGCTTTCACTGCACAGGTGACTCCGGCAGCGATCCCTGCAACTTCGCCTAATAGCTCCTCGTGGCCAATGATTATGTACGTGTCACCCACCTAGCCCACAGCACCTGGTGCCAGGTTTGGGGCACGGGCCCATCGTCCTGGAATCCATGCCACTCCAGGAGTGGGGCACTGGGGGCCGAGCTCTGTTCTTCGGTAGGACCGTGACTGTGGCTCTGCCTCCCTGTCTCCTCAGCTTGGAGTGCGGTGCCCGGGTTTTCTGCGGGGGGACACCATCCTCATGGGGCATGGAGCATCCTGCCGGCTCTGACTCTCCCCAACTCATGCTCAGAGCTTCAGAAATGCATGACGAGGGGACCGCCTCTCGGGGTCATCGCAGGCACCACCAGGGGACTGGAACAAAGGCTCTGCCCTCACTGAGGACGAGGGAGAGACCACGACACCTGCATTGCCCTGCCAGCAAGGACACCCCTTCAGACCAGCTCCTGTGCTGCCCACGGACTCTGCTTGCCGATTAAAGAAAAGGAAATGCATTTCAGGACCAAAGCCTTTCTCATGGTCCTATCACGGCTGCTCACATTTTTGAAGGGAAACACACAAATAATCCACACAAGAGTTTCCCACAACAAAGTCACTGCTGTTTCCCGCAGGGGCACTGCCCTCCCAAGAGGGGGCCTCCCTGGCTGGCAGGTGGGGCTCGGCCAGAAGATGGATGTGCACGCAGTGTCCACCCGGGGTCAGGCTCCTGTCTCGCTCTGACAGGCTGTAGCGTGTGGGACATAGGGACAGGCCTCCCTCGGCTTGTGTAGCGAGTTCTCTGCTCTGACTCGGTTGCTGATTTCATTTTGGAGAAGGGGCCAGATTAGAGGGCCTGGACCGCCACAGGGAGCTTGCGTCTCTCCTCCGCTCTCATTTTCTTGGCCATGGATCATCTTCGAGGCACATAATTTTTAAATGTGTCATCCCGTGTCACACGCAGATAGAGCTGTCCATCAGGGATAATAGAGTGTGGCCGCAGCCTTTCTCACTTCCTCCCTGGCTTCACGTGACGTGGCAGCAGGTGTGGGAGAGACGGTCTCCAAGCGAGGCCACGGCAGTAAACCCCCGCTGTAGGGTCGGGAGGGGACCCTGACCGCCTCGATGTCCCCATCCTCCTGCACGCTCTCCCAGGAACTCACATGACTTCCGAGAACCACAGGAGGACGTGAGGTGGCTTGTCAGTGGGCAAAGCCACGAAGGATACCCTTTCATCACACAGAACATATTCATTTTAAGAACTATTTAACATTGAGTTCATCTTGAGCAAAATATCCATTCTCCTGAGTCTGGACAGGAAACGCTGAGGAACCTAAGTCCGCTAGTGCGTCAGAGGACGTCACTGTGGCCCACCCCCAGCGGGTATAGCCAGCCCCCTGTCCTGGGTTGGACTGTGTCCTACAGATGCCCATATGGAGAAGCCCCAGCCTCTGGGACCTCAGAATCTGATCTGATTGGAAATCGGTCATTGCAGATGTAATCGAGTTCAAGTGAGGTCCTCACGGTGGGTGTTAATCCAGTGACCAGGGTCCTTATTATGGAAGGGAGAAAGTTGGACCTGGACACACTCACGGGGAGAACACCACATGGGTGTGAAGGAGAGGTGGGCTGATGCCCTTAAAAGCAAGGAAAGTCACATGCTGTTGGTGGAGAGCGGCCTGGAGCAGACCCTCCCTCCAGCCTGAGAAGGAACAAGCCATGCCAACGCCTTGACCTCGGACTTCTGGCATCCAGAGCCAGGAGACCATACACGCCCACGTTCGAGGCCCCCCAGCTTGTGGGGTATGTCACGGCAGCCCCGGTAAACTAACACACCCGCCACGAAAATGTAAACGCATCTTTCGGCGTGTCAGACACTTTCGAATGTTCTAATGGGTGTAAATCCTCCGCTTGGGGCCAGCTGGTATGCCGAGTGTTGGGAGATGGCGTATTAGGGTCCGATCTTGGCTGACACAGACTCACGGGCAGAGTGGACAGGACCGGTGTTGAGTGTGCGGGGAGGACTCCAAGGGCTGACTCTCAGATTTGACAAACGGAAATACAGGACTCTCAGGGAAATTTCAGTTCAGAGAAACAGCAAATCATTTTTCATAGGCTCGTGCCCCATGTGGTACTGGGGACACATTTAGATTAAGCAATCATTTGTTGATTATCTGCAATTCAGATTCAACCGGGCATCCTGGTTCGTCTAGCAGTTCAATGTGGGGGTGTCCTGAGGTCATATGTTTAAAACAGGGACACACAGCTAGTGTACAACTCGGGAGACTTGGAGTCTTCGGCTCTCCAGGTAGGTGAGCTCCGTGGGGCCCCGGGACCTGAACCACTCGACCAGAATTTTTATGTGGACCCCACACCCCACGAGGCTGTCGCCACGCCGGCTGTTGGCACAGTTGGAGTCACATGGGCAGAAAAGTGTGCACACAGGTGGGGCCGCTCTCCTCGTGGGGGAATAAATCACCTCTCCAGCCTTCTGAGTTCCGGTTTTCTGCTGAGGCTGCAGCAGACGGTCAGATTTATGCCCTTTCTGGGTGTGCTTTCACGGGCATCTCTCCATCAGGGGTTGTAATCAGACCTGCTCATGCAGACCCCGAACCCAACAGGGGCTGAGGGCCTCGTCAGGAAAGACTAGAATGCTGAGTTCTGTGGGGCCTGAGCTGGCAAAAACCTCACAGAATGTCTTTTTGTCCAATCTCTTTAAAAAATATGTATCAACCAGTCCCTTTAAAAATAAAGCAATAAAACTACACTAAGCATGGATATAAATGGGTTCTGAACCTCAGGGGTAGCAGTGCGTTCAGAGCTGGCTGCACAGAGTGGGGTTCAGGTGGGGCTGGTGGAGCCTCCGTGCGCCCCTCACCGGTCACGATTTAATCCATGCCATTTCCTATCAGGAGACCCCACACACTGCGGCATGCATGGTTTCTTCAGCCTAGCATAAACTCATACAATACAATTATCAACTTGTTATTCAGCACTTTTATCAGGAATTAAAATGAAGTTCCTTTAGCTTATCAAACATTTGATGGACATGCAACGTTTCCACAAGTGCTAAATTCTGTTCCTATTCATGCAGACGTCCACAGCGAGGTTGTGCATACTTGCATCACGAAGAAGTTTAGCTTCCCGCATTCTAGCTCAAGCTTGCATGATGGAATCTCTTGGTGAGAGCAAGCATGATACAAGGAGCCCTTGCACACGGTTGCACCAGAGTTAATGGACAGAAAACAGAATGCAGAAATCAGAGATTTAGGAAAAAACTTGGTTGTCACCTCAAAACCTCACCATTTGTTGGCATTTGTGCTTCCTGAGGGTCAACCCTGATTTTTCCTTTCCTTGGTGAGATGCATTCACAGCTCTCTACCGTCCTGGTAGAAAGACCGGTCTGTCCTTTCTGCAGGCTCAGGGCTTCTTCCCAGGAGGGGACACAGCAGAGCCTGGCTCAGTGGACCCTAGGCCACTTCCTCTGACAAGGCTGTGGCCCATCATCCAGATGCACCGGCCGCCAGGGCGCTGCTGTGAGCTGGTCCTGGACGCTGCGGTGGCCTCGCTGTGGCCTCGCTGTGGCCCTGGTAGCTCAGCCGAGGTGAATGGGGCGAGCGGGTGGGATCAGAGGAGCTCTGTCTTCCGCCTGCCGGTACTCATTATTAGGGCTTGCCGGGCCTGCCCTCTTGCCTACTGCTCAGCTGACCCTAAGCTTCTCAGGGCTCTAGAACCTTTCTTCTAGATGGCTGACAGAGAGTTCCTTCTGGGTTTGGTGGGTGCCTGCTGCATCAGTAGGATTCTCCTGTCTGGCCCCTGCAGGCGAGCTCCAGCTCTACCTGGGGCCCAGCCTCACAACTTCCATCTCTTCACTGGGTTCTTGGGGACCATCTGCCTCTCAGGCTGCTTGGGGAACCAGCAGTCACTCCCTTGCTCAGCAGTCACCCACTGTTCCAACACGGCTGAGACGAAGGCATGTGCACACACATCACACCCAGAAAACCCCTCCCACGCAGTGGACGGAGCCCAGGTGCTCTCTGGCAAGCCCTGTCTCCCCTTCTTCCCGCACCTGCTCTTGCCCATTTCCCCCTGGGCGAGGTGCTCCGGGGTCCGCTGTGTTCATTTTCCAGCCTCATTCCCAGTGATGTGGCTAACACACAGGGGCAGTGGTAGCAGCGGTCATTTAAGCCTGGTGCTTTACGAAGTGTTACAGATGTTGTTGTTGTGGTTTGTTTGCTTAGCAAAGATGGGTCATAATTAAGAAAAAATGTTCACATAGAGTTCAAAATGCAAAATGTTACAAACTCTGAGAACTTGTTATATCTGCTCAGAGAAGTGAACTGTGAAATCTGTAATGACTGATCTAATCTACACCAAGATCTTTCTTTGCTAGATCATGCCTGAAACGTATTATCTTGCTCCCAGTGTTGCAAGCTTGAGCCACAGATAAGAGAAGTACCTCTCAAAGAACCTTGCCCACGTCTTGACAGTCAGGAGTGTCCGTTCTCTCAGCTCCACGACAGTGTCCGACAGGGTCTCCTGGGACCAGATACTACCATGGATTAACTGCACTGGAATGTTACTGGGGGAGACGCAAATGTAAACAAACTTGGGAGGGGTCCAGGGACAGCTGAATGAGCCACTGGACTGAGACAGAATTCTGACCCCAAATGAAGGAGGGAGAAGGGAAGGAAGGTTTGGTGGTCACATCCCAGACTGCCATCTGATCTATGGTTCATGGAAGCCATTGGCCAGTCTTCCAAGACCACCTCTGCCTCAGTGGCCCCACTGTGCCCAGCATGGGCTGGGAGCCGGCTGGGGGAGGCCCCCTTGCTACCCCTAACAGTGGGATTCAGACTTCAGGGCACAGGGCAGCTTCTCTTCCTGCCCTTGGACGCTGCAGGAGACACTGCAGGTTTTTCCTGGCTCTGCAGGGTGGTGGATTCAGTGGGGTTATGAAGGGAGGGGCTCCCATGGTCAGGACCCCCACTCATTTCTTACAGTGCTGCAGGCAGCATGGGGGCACTGGAGTGTTTGGAGACCCCGGGGCTGCACTCTGTGATCCTGGGCCTGCGGAGTCCAGGAATTTGGGAAGTTAGGGTTGTTGAGGGTGCCTGGCGTGTGGGCTGGGGACTGTGGGTGGGGAGGGGACCAAGGCCCTGACCGGGAGGGTGCTCCCAGCTGGCTGCCTCTGTCCCGGGATCCCTGGATGCGGAGGGGCCTGATCTCACGGCACCCCGAGGGCCACGGCGGGGACCCAGGACAGGCATTGAAAGCTAGGAGGTGCAGGGTGGGGTGGGGAGGCTATGCACCGGGCTCTAGGAGGGCGCAGGACAGTGGGCGGGGGAGGCGATGGCTGGTCCCGCTGGGGAGTTGTGGGCAGGGAGGCTGCGCACATGGCAGGCTGTACACTCTGAGCACAGGTGAGCATGCAGGCGGGTGCACGGGGCCCTGCGGGGGAATGAAGTATGCAGGGAGGGTCCCCTGTGGCTGTGAGCTTTCTCCCAACTTTCAAAGCTTTGGAAGATAAGTGCTATATTCATCACTGAAAAGAAGAATAGAGAAATAAAACTTAAAAAAAAAAGTAAGGTAGTGTGCTGGAGGCATAGATAGGAGAGAAGTGAGAGGGGGGAGAGAAAGAGGGACAGAGAGACAAGGGAGGAAGGGAAGGAGGAGAGGGGAGTGGGAGGAAGGAAGGGACCTTAAGTGAAAGGTGTTTTAAGAAATGGAGCAGATTGAACAGGCATGGAAAAATAGAAATATAAAGTGTTATGAATCTCATGGAAAATCCCCTATGTATTAAAAAGACCAACAGTTATTGAGATATTTTTTTCTACAAAAACCGGAGGCCCCATTAATGGAGACCACTGGAGGGCAGGTGTTTCTCCAAAGCCTCGGCTTACCCCTCTCCAATCTCCTCCCTGGTTCCTAGGTTTATTGTAAATTGAGAGGAGTGTGTGAACCATGGCGATCCCAAACAAAGAGGTGTGTTCCTTTGGGGACAAACGCCTCTCCTGAGCTGAGCAGCGACCTGGGAACAGCCCACTGCATACATGATGAGTTCTCCCTTCAAGCTGTGAGATGATCCCCCTTGAGGATAAAATGGGATGCATTTTCCAGTCAGCTTTGCTGACTGCCCCAGTGGGACAGGCTGAAGTCACACACTGATAACTCTTATAATTTCCATACCTTAAATAATTTAACGTGAAATCACATAAATAAAATGCTATAACTGAGCATAATTCTTTATACATTTTTTCTAATAATCCTAGCCTTTTAAATTAGCATAATAACACTTAGAATAATTGAAGAATTTAATTGCATGGAGCACTGGAATATTATCTGCTGTGCTGGGTGCCACGATGAAGCTCTGATTAGCTTTAATTTAGTTGGTTTTCTCAATTTAGTTTTCATATTAGATATTGCTGCAGAAGGTAGGGGCACACGCAAATAAGCCATGGGATGCGTAATTGTTCATAAGTGTCTACATGCTTTGCCGAAAATCTCTAGACATGCCATTGTTGACCTTAAAATAGAGGAGAAGAATTAGTGACTTGAAATGTGAACTATTGTTTCCTTTCTGCCGTGTGCTCATAATTGTCTAGACATACTGACGTTACGTTCCAGCATGCTCTAGGGTAGAAGCTGTCCCCGAGTTTCCCTCCCTCCCTCCACCTTTCTCCCCCTCTCGCTCCCTCCCTTCCATTCATCCATAATTATGTAAGGAGGGCTATGTTCAAAACATTCGAGTCCATTTTTTTTTCTTTTTACAGCAGACCTTTGTGGTTAAGGCAGGAATAAATTGTATTCTGCACACATTTCACAAACATAACAGGAACAAACTATATTCTGCATGAATCTCAGATGTACAAATACAGATTTTAAGACCATTTCAGAGCCTCATGAGAAATAGACATCACTGATGAAAAAGAAGATTTTGCTATAAGAAAAGTGAATTTTGAAAATTTGGATTCCCAAAACAGATCCATTAGTGAGGTCAGCATATTTTCGGTTTCTAGGAAGATTTAACCCAGAATTCCTTTAGTGATCCATTTTTCAAACACATTTTAAAATCATGCCAGTGTATTCATTTTCTACTGCTGCACGAAAAATTACTAGGGATCTAGTGGCTTAAAACAACATGTTTCTATTATTGCACAGATGTTGTGGGTCGGCGTCTGGGTCCTCTGCAGGGTTGCATAGCATGCTGGCTGGGCTGGAGCTAATCTGGAGGCTGGACTGGGAAGGAGCTGCTGGAAAGTTCACTCAGGTTGTTGGCAGATTTCCCTTCCTTGCTGTTTTAGGACCGAGGCCCCGGGTTCTGGCTGGCCTTGGACAAGGGCTGTCCTCACACTGGAGGCCCACGTGGGCTTCCAGTATAGCCATGTCTCCCTCACAGTCAGCAGGGCACAAACTCTAGAGTGTGGCTGTGTGGGGGCCAGAGTTTGCTGTAGCAGAATGTCCCATGGAAACCCCATCATGGTGCCTTTGCCTGACTCTGTGGGATAGGTCAAAGGAAGGGACTATACAAGACAGACTCCAGAAAGCCAGGGTCTCAGAGGCCACCTTTGGGTCTATGTACCATGTACATGCAAAGCGTGGTGGACATCCCTGTCTGAACGCCCATTTGAGATTGCAAGCCAAAGGAAGCCTTGTTGGTTTTCTTCTAAAGAAGCTATAGAGGTATTCCAAGTTCCGTTTTCTCAAGGTTATCATACTTCCAATGTCTAACAGCCATTTCCAAAATTCGGAGGTTACACATATTTGCAAAGAACAGAAAATATACCTCTAAGCTCAGGCTGTCTTTTTCTACCCAACACAGTATTTCTGATTGAGATGTATGTACACGCACACACACCACAATGCATATGCACACACATCCACAGACACACAGACACACCTGTGCAGGCAGAAGGGCTCACAGGATCATTTCTCCCTGCCCTTGACTCCAGGATTCCTGGGGATTACCGCGTGGCTCCAACAGAAGCCAGTGGCACTGTGTTATGTGTGAAGCACGGAGGAGCTGTGCCTGGCTCCCAGGTGTGGGTCCCAGCCCCCTCTCTATCTGTGCAAGTGCCTTTGGCTCACTCACCCTTCCATGGTCTCCAAGCTGCACATGGCACCCGCATTTCACAGGCTCCTGCTTTCAGAGCAGTACGCATCAGATATTTTTCCAGCAGCGTGGGTGGTGGTCTCCACACCTGGACGTGGACTGTCCACTTTATACCATGGGTGCTTTGTGGTTTGGTGGGTAGAGATGCTGAGCCCTGGGGCTGACAGGTGCTGCCCAGGTACAGGTCCAGTGACTTCCCCTAGTGTTGACTTTCATGCCAACAATTACAAATGAGCTGCAATTCTTACCCCATCGTATAAATATTGCTAATGAGGAGAAGGCCATGAGCTCCAGTCCAAGAGGCCAGTCGTTGGCTTTGCTGGATCCTAGCCTCACTGGCTATACACTGCTCACTAATGGGATACCTGCAAGGATGGACCAGGGAATGTCAGCGCCATAGAAGGAAAACGTGGAGAGCATGGCCTGAACCAGTGCTCTTACCAGAAAACACAACTTAATCCATGCAAACCTTCATCACTCATGCATCAGCATTAGCTTTGTGCCGGAAGGGCTGTGCACGGTCCTCCTGTGTGACAGCTCAAGTCTGCAGACTCCTGGCTTCAGAGATCTGCCACGGCCCACTGTGCCCTACTGGGGGGTGTCTGGTCCAGGGAGCGTGGTCCTTGGGGATGCTGGGGGACCCAGGTCCACATCCCAAATGGAGGTGTTGGCTATCATGGGGAAACACAGCATGAGAACAAAGCGGGGGGCAAGGTTTGGTGCTGGTACCTATTATGTGAAGGCATTCCTGGCAGACCCTTTATCTCTGTGGGTACTTGTTCTTGGCTTATCAATGACAAGGCCTGCAAACACTCAGCCCCTTCTAAGTAAAAATCCTCAGCTCATGGGCATGTTTTGTAAACTGAGACTCTGCTCCCACCTGTTCATAGTTGTATGGTCCCCCCAATTCATATGTTTAAACCTAGCCCTGGATGTGATGGAAGCCAGAGGTGGGGAGGGGATTAGGTTGTGAGCATGGAGTCTCCTGAATGGGATCAATGTCCTGTTAGAAGAGACCCCAGAGAGCCCGTCACCCGTTGTGCCCCATGAGGACACAGCAAGAGGACAGCCCTGCGTGAAGCTGGAAGTTGGTCTGAGCCACGCATGAAACCTGCTGGTGCAGGGCCCCACAACCGGGAGGAGTACATGCATGTTGTTCACAGCCAGCCAGCCTGTGGCCCTTTGTTACTGGGGCCTGAGCAAAAACGTCTAGGCAGACTTTGGCCTTCATCATGACGTCTTTCATCTGTTCACTTGTGAAGCACCTACTGTGTGTTGGCATTGTGCTGGTCCCCAGGGATGCTGGGCCTTTCTCTTGAGGATTTGGAGGATTCCCTGAATGAAGTTCCCCTCCGTGAACTGAAAGGCAGAGAGAGAAGCCCAGAGAGTCAGTGGAAGGAGAGGGTTCCTGCCCAAGTAAGACAGGGATGGAGTTCTGAGAGACAGGGGTGGAAGGTAAAGGAATGAGAAGCAGGGGACCAATGAGGAATGTGGCAGTGGGCCTCGATGTGGTTTACAGTGCTGGAGGCCAGGAGCCCAGGGTGCCCCAGGACCAAGCCTGGCCAGGGCTCCAGGGAATATCCTTTCGGCCTCTTCCAGCTCTGGGCGTTCCTGGGCTTGAGTCCTTCTATCTTCACCCCCACTGTCACAGGGCCTTCTCCACTCTGTGTTTCTCCTTCAGGAAGGTCATTGCATGTAGTCCCACTCAGATAATTCAGGATGATCTCATCTCAAGATCCACCACTTAATCACAAAGACTTGCCCAACTTGGGCCATGTTCACAGGTGCTGGGGATGGAGGGCTACCACCCAGTCCTGGTCATGAGAAGGAAGACAGACAGATGGAAGGGCCAGCAGCAGAGTCATGCTGGGCCAGGGGGATGGTGCAAGCACAACCTGTTCACCCTGCATTCCTGTGGGCTCCTGGGCACCTGGAGCTTGGTGCTTCTTCTCTGGGTCCGGAGCCCCACATTCACCATCTGGACTGCTGATCTTCCACCTCTGTCCACCGGAAGACGCTCCTCAGGAGGACAGATCAAATCAGGGCTCGGCTTGGAGCCCCACCTTGTGCGTGCAAAAATCCCAGTGTGCGTCCTTGGTGGGTGACAAGCCACCTCTCTGTTTCAGGTGAAGAGGGCCCAGCCCTGGGCTAGATGGCCTGGGAGATCCACAGATCAAGTTAACCCTGAATGTCTGAGCTTTTCTCAATCTCACCCAGAGATCAAGAGAACATTCCCGGAAAACGCAGGCACTGGGGCTGCTCTGCCTGTGGACTGAGCAGGAGACAGTAAGGAGAGGGGAAGACGGGACGGTCTCTGGATTGTAAGGCCTTTGCTGTAAAATGCAGATGAAAAGAACAACAGCCTCTGTGATCTTATCTGTAATTATCATCCCTTCTCTGTCTTTACTCCCATAGGAAACATACACAGGCTCACACATGGCCACACACGGGCACACACCTGGAATTAGGCTGTTTCTCAGGAAAGGATGGAAGGGTGATACCAGGGTTGGGTCAGGCAAGGAGGCTGGTCCAGGCAGAGTCCCAAGGAGGTGTGGACTCTCCCCAAGAAAACCTGCAAAGCCAGTGATGGATTTCATCGCCTTAAAACCCTGTGGGTTTGACAACCAATTACAAGATTGTTAATCACCGGTTTACTGTGAACGCTGGGTGTGCCCCGTTTCATGAGAACCCTAATTATCCCGTCTCCCTGGTTGACAGGAGGCTGGCTAACGCCTCCACTGTGGGAACTCGAAGATGGGACTCGGCTTGGGTGGGACAGTAAGCCCCGCGCCTCTGTTGCAAGAAGCCCACGTGCTTGTGTTCACATACCGGGAAGTCCCAGAGTGAGGAGAGCCTGGCCTCCCTGCCTCTGCTCTGCAGGGTCTGGAGGGTCACCTCGCTCCCACCTCTGTGTAATTATAAGGTTTGGAAGCACAGACGAGCCCTGTGACTTAGTCTTTACTCATTGGAGGCTACTGGAAGTTCCGTGCGATGAGCGGCTTGGGGAGAAATGATTCAGGACCCTGGCTGCTTTCCCTCAGAGGGCCCGCGTGCTCACCTTATTGACAAGAGGCGGGCCTGGGGGCAGGACCTCCCCCTGAGTGTAGACAGACATCAGCATGCCCAGCACAGACCAGGCGGACCCAGCATCAGACGCAGGGGAGGGACCTTCTGGGGCAGCCAGTCATGTGGGACAGACCTAGGCACAGGACCATGATAAGGCGAGATGGGGCAGAGCACTCTAGGGGGACATTTCCTAACACAAGAGCACAAAGAGGCTGTGCCGGGGAACGGGGAGGGCTGGCTGTGTGCACACAGGTCGTGTCACTGCCGGAGACCCTGGTTTAGCTGGTCGTAATCATTTTGTACCACTCCCCCTTGTCATGGAATCGAGGAAAAGTTAAGTTTGGCCGTGCAGGACACTTGCCTCCCAGAAGCGCAGCTCGCTCCTCCTGCAGCACCAGGCCCTGGAGGACGTTAATTCCAAGGTCAGGTATTCAGAGTGTCCCGGCTGGGGCAAAGGCAGCGCTCCGTGGGGGGGGCCTCATCAACAAACAGCAGGTGAGTGGCCTTCCGTTACAAGACAGTGATGGCCATCTCGCATCAAGGCAGAATCCCAGCAGACCGGCTGCAGGAGCAGGACCCTGTCTCTGCCCCTACCACGCCGGCCCACAGTCCGTCCCTTCTCGGACCCAACCTGCACCTGTGCCCACCCATGACAGTACACCCTACCACTTCTCTCAAATGCAACTTTCAGTAAAACTCTCTAGTGTCTCATGTTCTTGTGGCAGAACGGATTGGCCCCACGGTGCATCCGACAGCGGGCTCAGAAGCAAGTGTGTGGGCTCAGAACAAAGGCTTTCGGCTCTGCGTCCATTTCCCCCAGCTGCAGCTGATGCCCCATCCGAGGTACAGGTGCGTCTCTTAGCCCGGCCCCACTGAATTCTCCGTTGACCCCGCTCTGCCCTCCTGGAGCAGCCTCTGATGTCGGGCCCTCTCCTCCATTGTTCCCCGGGTTGCTGTGTTATAAGTCTTTTCTTCGTGTCCCTGAGCATTTCAGCCGGAGGAAGGGAGGGCAGTCGGTGGCATGCTGCTCTCCACTGCACTGCTCCCACCGCCCCTTGGCCTCCTGCACCCCGGCCTCCTCCTCTAGGCATGGTGGTGCACACGGGTTAAGACTGCAGGTTCGGGACCAGACCCTGCCACCCACCCACAGTGACCTGGGGCAACAGAATCAGCCTTGCTGTCCTTCCGTCTCTTTATCTGCAAAATGGGATGGTGAGCGTAGTACTGAGCTCAGTGACTCACCGTCAAGATTAAATGGGATGATAGATATGGAGACACTTTTTAGAAATGCCAATACATGTAAATATGAGCACAGCTGCATTTCAACCACTGGCATCTCTAAAAAGGAAGTCTCTCCTCTAGTGGGATATTTGCATGGTGCCAAGTCTGACTCCAAAGCTTGACGATCATTGCAATGGGGAAAATGCCCCTTTCCCAGGAGGGCCTGCTGGCTCCTCTCCACAGCCGACCATGCTCAGGGGGAAGCCTGACCTGTGTGCTCTGACATAATGTAGCGGGTGTTGCAAAATCATCTATCCAGTATTTCGCCCCTAAAATATTTAAACTGAATCTAAACTCTGTAATAAATAGTGCATCCCAAGATTTCACACACCCAAGAATCCTTGGAGGCATTTTTAAAGCAAGAGTTCCCGAGCCCCACCTGGAGGTTCTGTCCTAGCGGGTCTGGGTTGGACCCCAAGAACCCCCTTTTCTAACAAGCTCTGGGGTGACAGTGATGTCACTGGCTGGCCAGAAATACAGGGGACACAGGGACGAGTTACATGCCTCCGGGAGGAGCTCATCAGATACTAAATGCCCTGGAATCTTTAAAAAAGTTAATGTCATGAGAAAAAGGAAAACAACTTGGAGAACTTATGCAAGACAAAAGAAGACAAAGGAAGCCCGACAGGCTATTGTAATGTCTCTTTCTAGATTAGAGCCTGGTGCCCAAACGAGAGAAACCAGCAACACCAGTGTGCCCGGGGCCTCTTGCAGAGCCTGCTTATTAACGGTACTCGTTGCTCCTTACAGCGACCTCGGAGAAAGCAAACCTGCAGGGTCTGGCGGGTGTCCACCTGCTGGAACCGCGCGGACCGCACCCCAACGGTGGGTAACGCATGCGCAGCGACACGGGCGGTGCGGGGCAACTGCAGGGGCCTGCGGCACCTGCCTCCTTCCTGATCAGATTCTTCCTTTCTCCGTGCGCAGGAGTCTCCGCTGAACTGCTCCAGCTCCGTCAGTCTGTCCTGTGCCAGTCAGCGAGTCCCTAGCATAAAGAGGTCATGCCTTCTCTGGGTTGGCCTGTGTCTGGAGATGCGGCCACAGACCGCCCTGCACCCGCCGCCGCACGCCCACGCTGCGCGCCGCACTCAGCGACCTCGCGGCCAGCTCGGCTGCAAACTCATCTTGGGTTCTGCAGAGCCTGGGCTCTGTGTCAGACACGGTGCAGGTGGCCCGCTGGGGTTTTAGAACTGGCTGGTTGGTAGGAGTCCTCCAGGGTGCTTTGTGAATTAGGAAAAATATGTTTATTGGTTTGTATAACTGGAAACAGGTGAAGACATTCCCTCACATTTGCCAAATAACAAAACGAAGCTCCGACAGCTTGCCTTTAACACAGAGTCTGGAAAATGTGTGATTTCTGGAAAACCATCATGTGATAATTTAATAAACATGGAGACCATGTTTAAATTTGTATCGAAGTTCACCAATGACAGATGCTCAAAGCTACAAGCCGACACCATTTCATGTCCATGTTAGAAAAATGAGCTGCAAACCTGGGAGACCACAGTTGCCACATCTGGTTGATGCCCCGGCGTTCCTCACTGGAAGCCCTGCGTCTAGACTGAGTTTCCTTTCTGCGAGAGATAGATGTGCAGGTCATTTTATTCATTTGTCCCTCCCCCTCCCCCTCCGCGTGCTCACGAGATAGATTGGGGTCATATCATGCTCTTGCAGGGTGCTGAGCGCCGGGGGTGTAGGGGAAGAGGGTGAGAGGCGCGTGCACAGCAGGTGCAGGGAAGGTCGGCCAGAGTTGAGTCAGGCTTTGAGCCCTGGCTGCTTTCTTACTGAGGTGAACTGGTGTTAAACCAAACACACGCACGGAAGTGTGGGGGCTGCTTCCACACTAGGGTTTGCCCACATCACCGATTCGGTCAGAGCGGAGCCGCCCCCTCTCATGGGGCACCAGGCCCTCTGGGGTCCTGGGGTTGGGGGGGAGCCCCTGTGATCCGGAAGGGCAGAGCTGGGGCAGGTGACCGGGAAACCAACCCTCAGTAGACCGGGGGCCTGTGTGGCACAGGGCGTATCCCTCTTCTCTGCACGCCTCGGGACACCTTGTCTGCCACCCACACAGGAGGCACAGGTAGAACTTGCAGGTGCAGCAGGCATTAGGGGAGGGGAAAATCCCGCTGAGGAGATGACAAGGAAAGGAGGGGCTTGGGAGCTGCTTCCAGCAACAAGTATCACAGTTATTCTTGGAAAGGGAGCCCCTGCAAACACAGCTCCGTCTTCCCCAGGGGGCATGATCGGCACTCTCATGAGTCTCCAGGTGAGTCTGAAGTCTTCCCTCCAAAGGCAGGGAGGGTGCCCATGTAGCCAGGCCCAGGGGAGAGAGGGGGGTGGACTGACTGTCCAAGTCCATCCTGTCTGCTCCTTCCACCCGAGCACCCAGTCAGCTGCACCCTGGCTCTGACCCTCCAGCCCTCTGCGCCCAGAGCCACCTGGGACCGTCATGGCTGGGAGGAGGCATGTCTGAGCCACCAGCGGGCCTCGGAGCAGAGGCTGCAGCTGCGCAGAGCTGCTGTTGGGAGCTTAGAGCCGAGGGAAGTGCAAGGAAGTTCCTGCCAACGCCTCAGCCCTGTGCTCGCAGAGGTGAGGCGTGAGTGAGACCGCAGGGAGGAAGAAGCCACATGTCACCGTGGGACAAGGAGGGACCTGCCATTGGTGGGCAGCGTCGTGAAGGACACAGAGGTAGGATTTTTTTCGGGTGTCAAGCTGACAAGCTCATTGTGGGAAAGGGCAGAAAGTTCCTGAGTGCCAACATGCAGAGAAAGACTTGACAACTAGGTAACTGTCTCCTAGGCAGTCATCTGCCTCAGCCCGAATCAATGAGATCTTAACCAAAATCAATGAATTAAATTAAATCAATGCATCTTAACCTGAATTAATGAAAATTCGTGCTTGAGGGGTCTGGACATCAAGCTCCGTGGAGTCATGCTCCATGTAACGTGCAGCTCCAGCCCTATTCCATTTATCTGCACGACCGGCGTCCTGGCGGGGTCCACACCATTTCAACATAGGTTTGACATTTTGGGTAAAATGTGGACACAGCGTGGTAGAGGGAAGGCCCTTGGCTGGCAGTTCTAGTACCATTTTCTGCAACAAATTCAGCTCTTTTCCCTTTTCCTCAAATACATTACTGGTTAAATGGATGAAAATCTAATGAATATATTAGTGACAGAAGCAAATAGTGGAGTAATCTGAGCTGAGTGATTTCATGTGTGTAATGCACAAGCACGGTGCGTGTATTCCATGTGCGCACACCCTCACGCACGTGTGTGCACACGCTCATTCCAGAAGAAAGGTCCTCAAATAGAGAACATACTCCAGGTGGAAAGAAAGCAAGTGCAGTATTTTTCCCTTTTAATTAGAGGACCCAAAAATGCTTACCCCCTTCACACCCACCAGAGTTTTCAGACACGTTCTCCAGCATACTTTTGGCCTCAGGTTTACGATTTTAAATGATGTCACTCACTCAGAAACGAGCAGGTTCCTTTAGAGAAACGTGTTTTGCAGTCAACTTTGATTCACCTTTTTTTAATATCAAGAAAGGACAAGAATATAAATGAAGAGATGGTGCTGTCCTGGCGGTCTGAAGTATTTCACGGAGCACTTCACCTCTCGGTGACTGTCTGCATATCAATACGTTTTGTTCAGGCAGAGATGGGCTGGGACAGTGTAGGGGAGGCGCGTCTCTCAGCAGGACTGAGGGAGCCCACACTTTCTGACAGCAGATACTTGACGGTGCCTGCTCCGTCCCATTTTTAATATTACATTTATATGAATTTTCCCATTGTTTTAAAAATTTTTAAATTTAAATTCAATTAAATTAACATATACTGTATTATTAGTGTCAGAGGTAGAGGTCAGTGATTCATCATTGCATGTAACACCCAGTGCTCATTCCATCACGTGCCCTCCTTATGCCCATCCCCCAGTCACCCCATCCCCCCACCCCCCTCCCCTCCAGCAACCCTCAGTTTGTTTCCTAGAGTTAAGAGTCTCTCATGGTTTGTCTCCCTCTGTGGTTTCATCTTGTTTTATTTTTCCCTCCCTCCCCAATGCTCCTGTTTTGTTTCTTAAATTCCACATATGAGTGAGATCATGTAATTTTCTTTCTCTGACGGACTTATTTTGCCATTGTTTTTAGGTATGACCTACAGCGTGGTCAACGGGGCTGCTTCCCACGCTTCATTTTATCTCTGGAAGTTGGAAAAAGGATTGGCTCATAAGGGAAAGATGTCGACCCCAAGTTCTGAGAAACCAGTTGACTCAAACTGTGTCCCTCCGTAGTGATTAGGAAGTGTCTGGATGGGGAAAGCTTGCTTCTGTCCACGTCTGGGCGTCATGGCATGCTGCCGGCCCGGTGTCGGAGCCACTGGCCGCACGCCCCCCTGTGTTTGCCTCCCCGGTAGCTTTTGTCAGCTCCTCCTAGTGTTGAGTGTGTGTGTGTGTGTGTGTGTGCGCACAGCAGACTCCGATTTCTCAACCGCTCAGCCCGTGTTCTTTCGCGTTCACAACTGGCAGTAAATATCAGTCCCAATAAACGTAAGAAACACAGGGGATGCGGCGTCTGTGGCTCAGTCAGTGAAGCGTCTGCCTTCAGCTCAGGTCATGATCTCAGGATCCTGGGATCAAGTCCCACCTCAGACTCCCTGCTTAGTGTGGAGTCTGCTTCTCCCTCTCCCTCTGCCCTTTCCCACTGCTAGTGCTCCTTCTCTCTCTCAAATAAATAAATAAAATCTTAAAAAAAGAAAGAAACATAAGGAACATCTTTTTAGTAATTCTTCTGAATGCTTCCCTGCGTAGTGAGTTGTGTTGGAAAAAACAGACGTGCAGGTCTGTGTGCAAGAGTGTACTTCCTAAGAATAGAGAGAGTGCCCAGTAAGTGTGGACGAACTAGCGAAATTACTGTATATTTTTCTTTCAAAGGAAATTAAGAAATTAATTAAGTAATTAATTAATTTTCATTCAAAAAATTAAGTTTTTAAAGTGTAAAGTATAAAAAAGTAAATAAAATGTGAAGTATATTATTACATTATAATTTATAAATTTATATTATGTTTATGTAACATGGTGTATTATGTTGTATATAAGATATGGCATATGTTATGTTAAATTATAAATTACAAATATATTTATGATTGTAAAACATAAATTTATGTTTTTGTATTATCACTTAAAGTAACAATAAAATAATAATTCACTAAGTAAAAATAACCCAGTGTCCTGGATCACTTAGAGAATCAAGTTTCTAGTTTCTTATAGCATCATGGCTGGATTCTGTCCCACGTGTGCATAAAACCTGAGGCAGATCCGTAAGTGCACTTAGCTCCAGAAACTTGCGGGGTGTAAGGGATATCTTAGATGAGGGTCTCTGTGGTCAAGTCCCACTGTCTGATTTGGATTCAGGTGTAGACTCTTAAAGGCAAGGGCACAGAGATGCATCTGAATTCAGATTGGCCTCCTGGTTGGAAGGAGCCTACCTGCAAGAGGCCGACCCAGAATTCTGAGATCCTCACTTTCCGGGTGACTTAGAGACCACCAGACAGATCCAGAAAGGAAGTCCTCCTTATTACATTTCAAACCCTGTTTTTCACACTGGCACACATGCTTACCTGACCTGTGAGCTCTCGGCAGTGGGAACGAGAGATTGCGAGAGGCTGCCGAGGTGGTAGGGACCGTGTCAGAAGCAGGAGGATGTGAGCTCGAGCCCCGGGGTCCAGCGTCCTGCACGGCCAGGCTCAGCTCCCAGCATTACCTTGGGATGTGGCCAAACAGAGCTGCCAGGCTCTGTCTGCAATCACTCCCAGATCCAAATAAGGCAAGAAAACGGTGACCAGGGACGTCGGCACACCTCTGGCCTTATTTGCACGCTATCCCTTACACACCTGAACATCCCAGTCTTAGCCCAACTGCCACTAGCACCAATTGTCGCTAAATTGACTAATTTGGCAGACTCCTAGCTGTTCACATTCTCGAGATTACTTCATTTGAGACGGAAAACACACACACACACAAAAACCAAAAAACCCCCCAAAGCTCCGCCACCAATACGGGCCCTTTTGGGACGTTTCTTGAACTTGGCACCCACTCAGAATCGTATTTCTGCTTCAGAAATAATTAAAGGGCATAACCGTGTTTCTTACATTCCTCTGAGTAATATACAGTTGCCAATTATCAAAAGCCACTTCAGTAAATTAGGGAAATGCCAAGAATTCTGCGAACCGTAAAGAATCCTATGATTTTTAGACTTATTTCTCATTCTTCCAAGTGTAGAAGAGGCGAGCACTCCTGCGAGGCTGCCGTGCCCGCCACAAATACACCTGCTGCATGCAGAATTATGACAGCCAAGGTGAGGCCGCGTTCCGGGGAGGCTCTCTGCACTCAAACAAGGCTGAGGATTGATGTGAGCCATGACCCTGGAATAGCTTGTTTTAGTAAGTAAATGAACTGTCTATCCACATAAAGTTAAAAAGAAATCTGGTGGAATAAAAACACAGCCATTTGAAAAGCAATCAGTGGATTTAAGGCAAACCAATCAGTGGTTAAAATAAGCCATTGGGTGCAGTGCAGATAGCGTTATTGCAATCCTGTCCTCACGCGGGGACACGGCCACAGTCTGTTGAGACTAATTGGCTTGCTCGTTTTCATAAATGCACTTTTTCTCACACGATAAAGCTGAGTCATTCATTAATTTGTTCATTAATTTTAAAAACATTTAGCAAAAAGCCCAATAACCTGCACAAAGAATAAGGTTGGAATTAGTGAAATGCAAAGGAATTTTGATGGCGTCTGGTCTAAAGGAATCTGAACTTCATAATTTAAAAAAGGAAATGAAAGTTGTGAATACAAGCAAGTCACAGATATCTCTCCTGCTTGGCTTTTATTTTTTTCCTTTCTAAGCAGGATTTGCTCATCTGTTTTCTTCAGTGATCTATCCCTGGGCCTAGAATGGTGCTGAGTATGTAGTAGGTGCTCAATAAATGTTTGTTGAATAAACAAAAGGACAAACATTTGCACTTAAAATATACACAAGGGCTGGAGAATATTTAAAGTAGAAATCTCAACCCACAATCTTACATGTACAATTAAAGAACCAGGTTTTTCCAAAGCCCAGCCTGCTCATTCCCTGTCTCTCTCCAGGGGAACAGGATATTGAATTCCATCAAGGTGAGTTTCAGTGATTTTCTGGTTCCAACTTCCCTCATCCCTTGGGTGCGGCCGAGAGTCCTCTGCGAGCGAGCTGAGGCTCCAAGCTTGAGCAGACCCACGTGTTTTCCACGGTGGGGTGGTTCTCATCCTGGAAGCTCATCTGTCCTTGCTGATGTCCAGCCGCAGGGCCTTGAGGACACATGGGAGATGAGCTTGGTTGCCCCCCAACAGACATACAGGTGCACACATCACTCTGCCTGGTGGGTGAGGCTGTCCTCTCCACTCTGAGGCTTTGGTGAAGGCACAGCAGGGGTGTGGGCGGCTGGCAGCAAAGGGGGGACATGGGGATTCACTGCTCTCCAAGGCCCCAGACCCTACTGCACTTTCTCTCACTACCCTTCTCCTGTGGATTGTGACCAAGGACACAAAGCCCAGGCCCCTTCCTCGGGAGACCCACCTGGAAATTTCTAGATTCTCCTTGGATTCTGTCTTTCAAGCCCTTGGGAATGTTTACCCTGTCCCAGGGCAGGGTACCCTAGGCTCTTCTATTCTTCACAATCTATGTTTATGTCTGTTTCTCACAAGGGAAAAAAAATAACCACTTTTCTTTAAAAACTCAAGTATCTCCTTGAATTTCAGAAGCCTATTTTGGCTGCCAGAGCCCTGTTTGTCCCTCTTTGGTCTGCTTCCTCATCACACTGCTTGGATGGGACTGACGAAGAGCACATGCCCTGTTAATGATTCAGAAGTGCCCGCCGCAGACACGAGGCCAGGGGGAAACCAGCGGGGCAAAGGCACAGGGTAACAGATGCTTCTAAGGCAATAGGAGTCTTGAGCTGGGTCTACTGAGGGAAAAAATCGATGCGCAGAGAGAAGCTCCTGAGAGCGTGGTTAGAGGGAAGAAGAGGGAAGGTGTGTGTTTGTACTCGTGTGTGCGTGAGTGCGTGTCTGTGGGGTGTGTGGTGTGCGAGAGCAAGTGTGATATCATCTGAAAGAGACGCGAGAGCTGGTTTCTGCAAGGTGAGGACGGCCAGCTATGGGAGAGCCCGCTGGCCGGTGAGCATGACGTTTGCGTTCGTCTCTGCAGGTCGGGTTTATCGCACGGACTAAGTTTACTATCCAGTTATTCAATCACAGGCTGACCTAGCTGTTGCCGAGGGGGCACTTGGGGGATGTCATGAGCATCTATAATCGATTGGCCTGAACAGATTATGCTGGTAGTCTGAGCAGGCCTGATCCGAACCGTTGGGAGTCCTCAGGAGCGGTGCTGAGGTTTCCCAGAGGAGGACAAAGAGATCCCAGCAGAGGAAGCAGCAGGAGAGGCTAAGAGCTAGGCTGCCCTCGCCGTCCCAAGCACTAGTGTGACCTGGTGCTTCACAGAAGGATCTCCACCCACAGGGGCACGTGCGCCACACCCGCGTCTGCATCCCCGGGTCTCCGTCGCCTCTGCCCCTCGGCCGAAACCCCAGCCGGTTCAGAGTTCGGCACCAGGCCAGCTCTGGAGGAACGGAACCTTAAGGACAACTTTCGGAATTGGTTCTGGTGTTGCTGGAATCGTCTCCCTACCCCGCTTGGATCTGAAGACTAAGGAGGCTGGTTCCAGGGCTGAGGAGCCCATCATGGTGCGATGTGGCCGCAGACGGAGACCAACTCCCCGCGGGGTACTCGTAGTCAGTACCGTTAGGAGGCAGCTGCCGCCGCGGCTCCCCATGGGGTCGTGGGTGTGACACCACGCTGCTCCGCACACCACCGCCTCCCACTTCACTCAACGACCTCAGTTTGTCTCTTGTGATGCCCTGGGTTAGATCGTTTGACTTCTCCATTCTGTTTGGGCAAAGGAGTATTTATGGACGTTCTTTAAAGGGGACAATCTCCACCACTGTAAATTATGGTGACGAAGATGGGGGTAAGCAGGTTGTTGTGAGTTAAGACTTTGATGACAGAAGGATCTGTGTTCTGGTTTCAGATTCGGAGCTTACAAGCAATAGTGGGGCATCTGTTTAACCTGCCCGAGCCTCCGTTTCCCCTTGTGCAAACTGGGACTAGTCCCTGCACCTGCTGCGTGCGGTCCGCGGGATCCTGAGACAGACGGAGGTGATTTCTGAAAACCAGGGTCACCTCATTTCACTCTCAGTGGGTGTGAGCATCGTCCTGCTCGGTGGCCTCAGACTTCTGTGGTCGTGGTGTGATGTTCTTACCCTGGGGCTCGGCCGTCATCCCCTTGGAAGCCCTGCAAACTCTAACACCTGTGTTAACACCGTGTTAACATGTATGCACAGGACTTACCCTCTTAACCATTCTCAGTGTACAGGTCAGTGGCGTCCATTCACCTGTCGTGTCACTGGCACCACTACCGTCTCCAGAACCTTCCCAGTTTCCCGTAAGGAAACTGTATACGCATCACACCCTGACTGTTTTGTTTCTCTCTTTGGCTTGATTTTGGTTGACCCGGAAGAAGAGCACACTGGCTTCCCTGGGGTCTGGCCTCTGGACCAGCACTTGATATTCAGGCCCAGGGTAAGGACAAGTGCCAAGCCCCCGCAGGCTTAGTGTGCCCGTGTCACGAGGCAGTTTCTTCTTCCTAAACAGATCTGTAGTCTCCTCGCAATTTCCTCTAAGCAGTGGGTCCAATCCCTCTTGATGCTCTTCCAGAAAGCGGGGGCACCTGCTGAGTTAGTCAGGCATGCAGGTGTCCCCATCCCAGCCTCTGGCCCCGCTGGCCCGAGCTGCGACACCGGGGCTTGTGGAAGGCCAGCCCGACCCCAGCCAGCACCCAAGCCAGGTGACAGGTCACCATGGCAGCAGTTCACGGGTTCATCTCCACTCACTTTAAAATTTCCCGTGTGCTAGCAAATGTTCCATTTGAGCTCGGCTATATGCCAAAAAACCACACCCCCCCCCAAAACACTTTTATTGGCACCAATTGTAAGCTCACAGGATATTGTAAAGATGAGGCAGAGAGGTCCTTGTATCCTTCACCCCGTTTCCCTCAATTCTCTTTACGACCATGGATTTTAAAATTTTTAAAAATTATATTTTACTAAAAATTATATTTTACTGAACACGTCTATGTGTTTGAGGCAGGAGATTCAGCTGTAACCACTGAGTCTATGCCTCTGAAGCCCTTTCCACGTTCCCTTAGGAGGCTTCTGAGAGTACGGCGTTGTATAGGCTTGTATCCATTGATGCGTCCCCCCAGGGTGTGTGTGTATGGTGTCTGCACACCCGTGTGCACGTGTGCAGTGTGCACTGCAGTGTGGGTGAGTATGTGCGTGCATGTGTGTGACACATGTGTGCATGCATGTGTGTGGTCTACGTGTACATGTATGCGGCGTGTGCTGCAGTGTGGGTATGTGCGTGCATGTGTGTGACACGTGTGTGCGTGCATGCATGTGGTCTATGTGTACATGTATGCGGCGTGTGCTGCAGCGTGGGTATGTGCGTGCATGTGTGTGACACGTGTGTGAGTGCATGCATGTGGTCTACATGTACATGTATGCGGTGTGTGCTGCAGTGTGGGTGAGTATGTGCGTGCATGTGTGTGACACGTGTGTGAGTGCATGTGTGTGGTCTATGTGTACATGTATGTGGTGTGCTGCAGTGTGGGTGTGGTTGTGTGTGCATGTGTGTGACACATGTGTGCGTGCATCAGTGCGTGCGTGTGTGTGGTCTACGTGTGTACATGTGCATGTGTGGCATGTATGATGTGTGTGGTATATTGTATGTGAATGTGGTTTGTGTGTATATTGTGGGGTGTGTGCGTGTATGGTGTATGTGTGGCATGTGTGCACATGTTCGAGTGTGTGCATGTACACGTGTGTGTATGGTTATGTGTGTGTCCGTGTGTGTCCGTGGGCTCTGTCTCCGCGTGCCAGCGCGAGCCTGGGCTCCTCCCAGCAGGCAGCATTCCCGTGTCTCGCTTGGTTTCCCCGCTCTGCGGCCCAACACCTGCTAAGGGCAGCTCCCTGCTCCGCTCGTCGGCGAGGGCGAGGCGGAGCTGAGCCCCAGTGTCCCGAGGCAGCAGCCCTCCTCGGTGAAACATACCAATTCCAGCACTAAAATGAACACAAGAGGGAACTGTGAGTATTGGTTTTACTGCAACGGGGGTGGGGGTATTGACAGGATGGGAAGGGGCTTCTCATTTTGAGAAGTGACCTCGTCTCTTGGTGGTGTGCAAACAGGTCGTTCCGAATCATGGCGCAGCGTCTACATTTAAATCTTACAGTCTGGGTGCCTAGAGAACTTGTCATTTCTCTTGTGATGATGGCATTGATCGCAAGTTGAAAGCAACACACACGGAGTCAAACTCAGTCCCAGGAATGGCCCTGCTGTCTGGTAGGTCCTCCGAAGCCTGGGGGTTCTCCTGTGGTGAACTGGGGCACCCAGGGAAGCGGGCAGCGGAGGCACGCTTCCCCGCCGTGTCCCAGCTGGCCCCCCGGGCCAGTGCCCTGCAAGGTCTTCTTGCCTGCGGGCTTGCACGGGGCTCCCAAGACAGCTGTTGCATGGGGCGTGCACAGGCATTCGCTGCAATCTCTGTTCACATACGATGGCTCAGTGGTTGTCATGGTAAACTTCCAAGCCTCATTTGTACAGAGTTGCTGAGGAAGACACAGAGAGGAGTAAACGCATCAGGGAGAATGTGTATGTGCACACACACCCTGGCATCGCGCTGTTCCCGGGTTATTCACAGGCATGGTGTTCAACCCGTAGAGAAATCCAGATGCCGTGGACACAGACCGCGTGCACCCTGGCCAAGAGAGCCACAGCGTCCCCACTTCACAGTAACGGAGACCTGCTACGGGGGGTGACCTTTGCCAGAAGTACGAGTGCTGATCCGTGCACAACCATGAAGTGATGAGAAGGTGGAATCTTCCTTCTGCCAATTACGGCCTGATTGCCATGTAATGAAGTTAATGTTTTGTGGAATTTACAGCCTGATATTAATGGTTCCTTCTCCAGACACTCTCCTCTGACTTCTTCTTTTTCACCCAGATTTTTTTTTTCCCAACAACAAAAGAAACAGGACAATATGTGAAGGCTCATTAATTCTCTTTGGTTTTGATTTTCCCCTTCTTTTTTTGCTTGCCTCCTCCTGGAGGTTAAACAAGAGGCATGCCATCAGGCCTTTCCATAAACTCTGGTTCACGGGAGGGTGAGAGCCTCAGTCTTGCGTAGCTGCCGGCCGGGACAGGCAGCTTTCAGCTCTCCGCCCTTTACGGCTGCTGTTTTATGGCCTCCTTGATCACCAATTACACAACCAGGAACAATAGACCTACCGCTTTAATGACCAGGCTCCAAATTTGCCTTGATTTGCTGGTCTGCGCCATAGCAACACGCCCTGTGCGAGGCGGGAGAGCCTAATTACAGGAATGAAGATAGATCGGACCTGGGAAAGGCCCGCGCTGGGAACAATATGCTGGCCCCCTGCCCCCTGTCCCTGCCCGGATCATCCTGACCCCAGGCTGCCCCGCTAGCACTGCCCCTGACCTGAGGCTGCTGAAAGGACCCTGCCTGCTCCTGGGGACCTCTAGGGTCCCTGCAGAGAGAGGGAGGTGGCCAGGAAGGCAGTCCCTCGGGGATCCAGGGAAAAGAAATCCTAAATTGGGGCTGGGCTGCATGCGGAGCCAGGATGCCCTCGGCGGAGCCACAGCGATCTGAGCGCGCTACCAGGCTCGTCCCGCAGTGGCTGCCAGGCTGGAAGGCCTTTGTTGCTGGGGGTGGTGAGCTGGTGGCCAGGGGAAGCTGCTCAGATACCACACTCCTTTCCTATTAAAAGTGTGAGGAGGACAATGGGAGATCAGTCTGGGGCAAGCGGCATTAGTATTCCCAAAGTTAAGCGGCTGATTCTGGCAGAAAGAGAATTGGCAAACACCGCTTATTTAAAAAACATGTTTTGCACACAACTGCATTGCTTTGTACTCCTTCACCCAATATTAGGAGCCACCGGCTTGGATAGCAAAGCTGATTTTCCCCAGGATCTATCAGTGTCGCTCTGGGAGCAGTGACGGATGCTGTCCATCCATCAGCACCTGTCAAAGCCCTTCCTCGGAGCTGGGGCTTCCAGGAGAGCAAAGCTGGTGGGAAGAAGAACGCAGCCCAGAGGAGTCTGCAAGGGCGTGGAAGCCCCTCATGTGAAAGGGTTTCTGGAACTGGCCTGTGCGAGTGGCCTTGGTCTATGGAGACACTTGACCACAGGCTGCACGGCTCTGAACAACAGAGACTCCTTCTCAGTCTGGAGGCCATGAGTCTGACATCAAGTTTTTCTGGGCTGCTGCCTCTGAAGGCTCCAGGACGATCCGTGCTTCTCCCTCCGCTGCTGCTGGCTGCCAACTACCACAGGTATCCATTGGCTTCTGGACACGTTGCTCCCATCTCTGCCTCTGTTTCTTCTACCCCTCTTTCTTTTCCACTTTGTAAGAACACCAGCAAACTGGATTAGGGCCTTCCCTATCCCGGCATGATGTCTTCTTAACAAATTGCATCTGCAAAGACCCAATTCCAAGAAAGTCCCTGGGCTTAGAGCATGAACACATGTGGAGGAGACACAGAGTCCAACCCACAGCAGGCCCTTGCCATGATGCTACACAGAGGCCAACCGTGGAGAAAAAGACCCCAGGACCTCCTTCCCATGTTCTGTCCAGGACCCCCGGGCCTCCTGCAGTGTCTAGTTCTGTACCTTGAGCTCTGACTGTCCTCACTCCCTGCCCCGACCACTTACAGAGCCCTCTCTGTCCTGGAGGCAACTCCAGGCTGCCAGGATGTCTCACAAATGACAGTGAAGATGTCAGCCTCCATGTAGAAGCCTGCCCTCAACACCATGTTTCAGCATTGGGAAGGATTGATTTTGAGAAACTTTGCTATATCTGTGGATGTTTTAGTTATAAAAGGAAATACTGAGGTTAAAAAGAATTACCCACCACGACCAGGTGGGATTTATTCCTGGGATGCAAGGGTGGTTCAACATTCGCAAATCAATCAATATGATAGAACGCATTAATAAAAGAAAAGAAAAGAACCATATGATCCTCTCAATTGATGCAGAAAAAGCATTTGACAAAATTCAGCATCCTTTCCTTATTAAAACTCTTCAGAATGTAGGGATAGATGGAACATTCCTCAATTTCATAAAAACCATCCATGAAAAGCCCACAGTGGATATCATTTTCAATGAGGAAAAGCTGAGAGCTTTTCCCCTTAAGATCAGGAACACGACAAGGATGCCCACTCTCGCCATCATTGTTCAACATAGTACTAGAAGTCCTAGCATCAGCAATCAGACAACAAAAAGAAACAAAAGGTATTCAAATTGTCAAAGAAGAAGTCAAACTCTCTCTGCAGATGGCATGATACTTTATGTGGAAAACCCGAAAAGACTCCACCCCCAGATTACTAGAACTCATATAGCAATTCAGCAATGTGGCAGGGTATAAAATCAATGCACAGAAATCAGTTGTTTTTCTATTCAGAAACAAAGCAACTGTAGAAAGAGAAATTAGGGAATTGATTCCATTTACAATAGCATCAAAAACCATAAGATACCTAGGAATAAATCTAACCAAAGAGGTAAAGGATCTATACTCTAGAAACTACAGAACACTTATGAAAGAAATTGAAGAAGACACAAAAACATGGAAAAATATTCTGTGCTCATGGACTGGAAGAATAAACATTGTTAAAATGTCAATGCTGTCCAGAGTAATCTATACTTTCAATGCCATCCTTATCAAAATACCAATTGCATTTTTCAAAGAGCTGGAACAAACAATCCTAATATTTGTTTGGAACCAGAAAAGACCCTGACTCACCAAGGAAATGTTGAAAAAGAAAAGCAAAGCTGGTGGCTTCGTGTTGCCTGACTTCAAGCTGTATAACAAAGCTGTGATCACCAAGACAGCATGGTATTGGCACAAAAACAGACACATGGATCAATGGAACAAAATAGAGACTCCAGAAATGGACCCACAACTCTATGGTCAACTAGTCTTCGACAAATCAAGGAAAAACGTCCAATGAAAAAAAGCTAGTCTTTAATAAATGGTGTTGGGAAAATTGGACAGCTATATACAGAAGAATGAAACTTAACCACTCTCCCACACCATACACAAAGATAAATTCCAAATGGATGAAAGACCTCAATGTGAGACAAGAATCCATCAAAATCCTAGAGAAGAACATAGGCAACAACCTCTACGACATCAGCCGCAGCAACTTCTTTCATGACACATCTCGAAAGGCAAGGGAAACACAAGTGAAAATGAACTTTTGGGACTTCATCAAGATAAAAGTTTTCTGCACAGCAAAGGAAACAGTCAACAAAACTAAGAGGCAACCCATGGAATGAGAGAAGGTATTTGCAAATGACATTAGAGATGAAGGGCTGGTATCCAAGATCTATAAAGAACTTCTCAAACTCAACACCCAAAAAACAAATAATCAAGTCAAAAAATGGGCAGAAGACATTAACGGACCCTTCTCCAAAGAAGAAGTACAAATGGCTAACAGACACATGAAAAAATATTCAACATCACTAGCCATCAGGGAAATTCAAATCAAAACCACGTTGAGATACCAATTTATACCAGTTAGAATGGCAAAAAATTAATAATGCAGGAAAAAACAAATGTTGGAAAGGATATGGAGAAAGGGGAACCTTCTTACACTGTTGGTGGGAATGCAAGTTGGTACAGCCACTTTGGAAAACAGTATGGAGATTCCCCAAAAAGTTAAAAATAGAACTACCCTATGACCCAGCAATTGCACTACTGGGTATTTACCCCAAAGATACAGACATAGTGAAAGAAAGGGCACATGCACCCCAATGTTCATAGCAACAATGTCCACAATAGCCAAACTGTGGAAGGAGCCTAGATGCCCTTCAACAGACTAACGAATAAAGGAGATGTGGTTCATACATACAGTGGAGTATTACTCAGCCATCAGAAAGGATGATTACCCACCATTTGCATCAACGTGGATGGAACTGAAGGGGATTATGCTAAGTGAAATAAGTCAAGCAGAGAAAGACAATGATATGGTTTGGCTTATATGGGGAACATAAGGAATAGCACAGAAAACATCAGGAGAAGGAAGGGAAAAATGAAGGCGGGGGGGGGGATCAGAGGGGGAGATGAACCAGAAGACACTATGGACTCCAGGACACAAACTGAGGGTTTCAGAGGGGAGGGTATGGGCGTTGGGCTAGCTCAGTGATGGGTATTCAGGAGGGCACGTATTGCATGGAGCACTGGGTGTTATACGCAAACAGTGAATCATGGAACACTACATCAAAAACTAATGATGTACTGTTTGGTGACTAACATAACATAATAAAAAAAAAAAAGAAAAGGAAGTAGGAAAAGATAAAAAAATAATAATAAAATAAAAAGATGACAACCACATAGTAAAGATTCTTTCTTCCTCTGATTTCCCACCTGTGGCTTAAGTGTATATATTTAAGATAATGGTGCCCCTTCTGCCTCAGTAACATGGAATATCATAAAAAGTGTGGCCATCAGGAGGGTCAATGATATTGATGGCATCGTTCTTTGGGGATGTAGAGGGAAAAAAAATAGCTTGGCTACAGTTGGAATCACTTAGACCCAGTTTCCATCCTAATTAGCATTTTTCTGTCATGAACTTGGCCCTTTAAAAATAGGACATTTTTTTCATATTTTGATACTAAGTGAGCTGCAGTTATAATAATGAAGTCTTGAGTTCTCTTTACTCTGAGAAATATTTTGAACCTTGGGAGAAATAAAATTATTAAAAACAAACGAACAAACCCAACAGCAAAACTGTTATTTAATTGTGATTCCAATCCAAAGAAAGAAAGGGCTGACTTCCTTCAGTCTTGCTTGCCAAGAGAAATTGTTGCCTTAATTCAGGGCAGTTGTCCTATTTTGCAATCTCTCCTGTAGAAGGAAAGTTATTCACACTATTGTGGAGTGTACAGGAGAGAAAGAATGCATGGCAATACTCCGTGGTCTAATTCCCCAGTGACATTCCCCACGGTCTACTGAAAGTTTGGCCAAATAACCTTTCTCATATTGGCCCCCATGCAGACGCTGCTCATATCCATTGAGCTCGCTTTCTCTTTCTTTCTTTCTTTCTTTCTTTCTTTCTTTCTTTCTTTCTTTCTTTCTTTCTTTTCTTTCTTTCTTTCTTTCTTTCTTTCTTTCTTTCTTTCTTTCTTTCAAGATTTTATTTATTTATTTGACAGAGAGCAAGAGCACAAGCAGGGGGAGCGGCAGGCAGAGGGAGAAGCCGGCTCCCCACTGAGCAGGAAGCTTGATGTGGGGCTCGACCCCAGGACCCTGGGATCATGACCTGAGCCAAAGGCAGACGCTTGACTGACTGAGCCACCCAGGTGCCCTGATTGGGCTCATTCTAACTGTAATACAGGCAGCTGAGAAGTCTTCAAGGTTCTTTAACCTTGTAGACAGACCCACCCAGAAAGGAGCGAAGTCAGAGGGACGTTGTCCTTGTGCATGAATACTTGGGGCAGCCGAGTCTATCAGCCAGAACACTCGTCAGCTGTAGGGATGTGTCATGTGAACACGTCAAGGACCAGGTTCAGAGAGACAGACTGAAGGCAGAAGCCCCTGTCCCACCCAGAGGACTCTGGTCCATGTGGGATATGCACAAATGGCAGGAACACTGAAGAGGCAGAATTTGGGATGTGTGGGCCTCGCCAGTGGCACCAGCAAGGGTCCCAGGAGTTAGGCTGCGAGTACAGATGGAAGGAAGGGTGTGGCCGAGCAACCGCCTCAAACAGGTCCAGACTCCAGCAGCACGGCTGCTGCCCGCATCCGGCCGTCTTTCCACCTCCCCCTTTGGCATGGCCAGCAAGGCTCTCAGTGGGCACATGAGGCTCCTTGGGGGATGACACTGTTTTCCCACCATGTTTTATTTTCTTCTCTCCACCTGCTTCCTCTGACAGCATGGAGCCCCTCAGGTAGCCCAGCCTGGCCCCTCCTCTGCCTGTGTCCCCACTCTGCACGCACCTGGCCCTCTGGGGCCTGGGCAAGGTGCTCGCTGTCGTCCCTGGGAGCGGTGGCCACGCTGTGATGGCTTTCGGAGGGTCTCTGAGGGGTAAGACCGGATGGACGGCCACAGACCTGAGCAGGAGCACGGGCAGGCTGGAATGGTCATCTGCTCAGCCCAGAGCCCCCACGCCTCCCTGGGCACCTGGCTCCTGGTGGCCTCTCTGGATCTGCAGCATCCATTTGGTTCTAGACGGCAGCCCCACGGGGGTCTCAGGCCCAGCTTCCTGCTGTGGTGGCCACACGGACCCTGGGGTTCTCCATGCATGTCTCTTCCCGCTGATGTTCAGGCACCGTTCGGCTGCCGGGACGTAGGGTGACACGGGGCCACCTGGGGTCAATAAGGTGCCCAAGTGAGGGGGTTCCCATGTGAGGGCATCTGTCCATGTGCCCGGGGCACCTATGTGTAGCGGGGCCATGAGTGTAGGGCTGCCCGTGCCTGTGGGAGTGTCTGTGTGAATGGGGTCCCCGTGTGGGGTAAGGGAGAACTCTTATGAGGGTGGCTTACCCAGGGACAGACTAGAAGGGGCAGCGGCTCTCACTGCTCCTGCCTCAGGGAGCCATGGAGGCCACGTCTGAGAGCCCGTGGCAGCGCACCTGCTCCCCGTCGTCGCGCCCCCGTGAGTAGCTGGAGGGCAGCAGACGTGACTCATCTGTCACTGGACCCCGGTCATCTCTCCAGATCAGTGGTGTTTCAGACACACAGCAGAATGGACGGACAGATAACCAGGAGACCCTGGCCTGGGAGGGCAAGAGCTGCTGTCCGTGCGGCCCTCCAGGGTCACGGCCCCTCCCAGAGAATGGGCTGGCGCAGAGTAGATGCCCAGCTCACATGGTGAATAACGTTGTGGGTTTTCACCGGAAGCAGGGAGCAAGCAGCCCCCTGAACGCTGAGTGTAGAGAGGGTCCAGGACCCCCGGACCCTCAGCCATGGCTGTGTGGGGACATGCCTCGGCCACTGCCGCTGAGAGAAAGCAAGCAGAGAGAAAACACAAGGCTGAGGGGTGACAGGCCTCCACTCACCCCTGCATCCCAACGGGCAGAGTCCCAAACCTACCATCATGCACACGGACACAGGGCGAAATCTGGTTTTCGAAAGTTTAAATACACGCACAGGCCAGATTTGTACAGGACATTGAAGTTTTGAATGTCATATAAACAAAAAATTTTTGGTATGATATTTCATGGGACAACTTATTTTAAATAAAATTTGTTATTTATTTCAGCTTTGAATTTAACTGGACCTCCTGTAGTTTATCCGGCAACACTGTTCTGGGCCCACAGGGTATGATGGGGAGAAGTTTCAGCCCCTCTCTTCCTGAAATCTCTCTCCCTCCATAAGCCATTTGCTTTCTCTTAATTATGTAAATGGTTTTATAAGTTTGTATAAGAACCATTATGTGTGCTACGCATCAGTGAGTTACCAGGAGTTTCCTTTAACTGGGTGATTCTGAGTGGTTATCAACCACGAAGTGAGCAGTTTTGAACAGAAAAGACTGGGTCAGTGTTTGAAGCTGGAGCCGTCAGAGGAGAGTGAGGGATCTAGCGGTCCTCCAGTCCGTGTCCTGCGTGCCAGGCACAGGGCACTCTGCCTCTCACACCCCAGCTCATCGCTGTCCCGGGAGCTCTGTGGGATCAGCTTATCCACAGCGCAGGCAAAGACACTAAGTGCAAGTGACCTTCCCAGTTGTCCCAGCCAGCAAAGGGCAGAGTAGAGGGGCAAACCCTGGGCTGCCCAAACGCCCTTTACCTTTCTCACCCACAGCATGACTCTGGAGTCCAGAGTAAACTAGGAGGGGAGTGGACACCCCAAGTGAGGGACAGGGGGGTGGAGCGCATTTCAGGAAGTCTCTTGGAGCCCCAAGGAAAGCGGGGTTTCCGCCAAGAGGAGTGTCCTGACCTGGCATGCTGCCACACACAACACGCACACAACACCGCATACCCTTGTTAACCTGGCTTGTTTCCGTCGGCAAGGCCATTCGGGCTGGGATGTCCTTCTGATCTGAGAGAGCCGGCCCTGCCGAGTGTGGTGATTCCTGACCATCATCCTGACCCTGCTTCAGTTTCCAGGCCTACCTCTCCCCTGGAAATCTTCGGGCAATCTCAAGATGCTCACTGGGAGTGTCCGGTCTCAGTTCAGAGCCGTAATCGCATATGGCCAGGACCTCAGCAACTTCTACTGTCCTTGATCCACGCGCCTTTGCTCAATGGCATAAAATGGGGTCTTTCCATCTTTGTTTCATCATTGCATTCTGGGGAACAACTAACCCACATTTAAACTTAATTAATTACATAAATTCTGGTGTAATTTGTCCCCAAGAGGGGGAGCTGAGCTTTGGAGGAATACGAACTATTACAATATTTGCGAGTTTTCTCTCTGCACCAACACCCAACTTTCCGTGTGTGGAGGCACGGTCTCCCCTCTGAGAACTCACGACACGTACGGACATGGGACACATACGCTTGTGGGCACACGCAGATCAGAGACCAGTAGCAGATCGTTCTCCTGTCTTGGGAGGATCAGTGTGCTTGGGCAGTGGTGGGGACAGGAAGCAATAGGAGAAAGAGACAGTATTTCTAAGGAAGGAGGAATGCACGTCCACGTTTAGGACATTCATAATCGGAGCAAGAGAAACCTGATTCTCCCACCTGCTGGGCTCCCCTAGTTGCCCCCGTCTATGTTATTGTGTCTTAGGACAGCAGAGACAGGCATGTTTGTGACGCCTTGTCTTCCCTCTCAAAGTCCTGCTTGTGTTCTAATGGCAGGTGAGCGCATTACCCTCACGACGAAGCCTGTCCCTAACCCTGCACCTTGCAGGGAATGGCATGGCCATATGTTCATTGGTGCTGCCCCAGTATGGCACAGGGCAGCTGGCGGACAGCAAGGAGGGGAAGTTAGAAGCCTAAACAAGCACTGTTCCCATTGGGGCAGGGTGAATGCCCGTGATCACTACCCTTTTGGTGTGTTATTTAGGGAAGCCATGCCAGCCCTATGGGGTCCTATCTATGATGTCTTAGCACACAGCACAGGTTAGAGAGAGGTGGAAAATGTCAGGAAAACAAACCAGGAGAAAGCTCCAAGTATCTATGGAAATTATGTTTTTGCAATAGTCATGCCTTTTAACAGATATCTGTATATCTGGCACAAATAATTTATAGTGAATGCAATCTCCAACCTTCCCAAGGGCCTCTGTCACAGGGAACTAGTTTGGATTGTTTGGGACTTGGCTAAAATTCTGTAAGTCTCCAAAGGTTACCTCCAACAAACCTAAGTCCCAGGGGTGGATTCTAGCATCTTCTTAGCTACTTAGGGTCCTGTCATGAAATGCCGTCCAGTGACGGGGTGATGGACAGATTTTGAATCTCATCAAAACCACACAGATTCAGTCCTTATCTATCAACCACTTGCTGTGCTCAGAGCTACCTTAAGCTTTGTGGGGGATGGGGACCGACTTACAGCACAGGGCGTAACACATACAACCTACAGCTCACGTGCATGTTTATGATTTAGATTAAGAGGGAAGACGTACATAAATGAGTCAGCACAAGAAGACGAGACCACACGTGTCCATATGCACACACAAGGGATGCCCTTGCTGCTCAGTGGAGTCATGGGTGGACGAATCTGGAAACATGTCTGGAAGGACAAGGAAACGGAGTCAGGGCTTGGGGTGGCTGGGAGTGTTTTGAGAGAGCACGTGGCTTCCGTGGATGGGAGAAGGCATGGACTCAGAAGCCTGGGTCTGGAACATGCACGGGGCAATTCAGGTGGTCCGGTAGAGGGTTTTCCTGGAGAAGAACCCACGTGCATGGCTGGAGACGTGGAAGCGAGGCTCAGGAGTGGTCTGCAGTCTTACATACTCACGGGGGACCACCCAAGGCCTTTTGAGGGCAGTTCTTCAATGAGGCCACTGCTTTAGGAGGATTTGTCTGGTAGCAACAACCAGTGGAAGGTCATTCTCCGCTCTAGCAAGAAAATTGCTGTTCCCGGAACTGCGCTGTGAGCCCGAGCTTGCTTCAAAGCACTTGCCCCTGTCCTTCTCCAGGCCCCAGAGTTGGAGGAGACCAGGCCAGCAGCGAGGAGAGAGTATCTACCCATCTCCTGCCAGAGACGCTATCTCTATCTCCGTCGTATCTGAGCACACCGAGCAGGTGCCCATTGCATGAGCTCTGCCCATACGTGCAGATCAGTCTCCATGCTTATCTCCCACTCCAGCCAGCGCCATGTATTCACGCAGCACCAGACCGAAGGCACTTCTCAGTCACAGCCATCAGGACACTCCCGCGGATGTTCCCACAGCAACAATCACTCATCCGTCTGTTCATGAGCCTTGGATTACGATGGAGGACGCTGCTGCCTCAGACTGCTCCTGAGCCTCCAGAGTTCCCAAGGGCTGGGTGAGAGAGAGTCCCAATTTACATCAGTTCTCCCCACTTCCCAGTGGAGACGTTCTAACTTCAGCCACATGTCCTGGCAGTGGGACTGGAGGTCCAGACACCCGCCCGCTCTGGCAGGCCCACACTCTGTGCCAACCGTGCCCACCCCAGCCACCCCGTTCATTTTCACAGACCACACTCTATTGGCCAGGGTGTCCTCTTCAACGTCATCACCTACCGATGCTCGAAAGCCCTCACCCCCGGGACTGGAAAGCCTGGAGAAGGCACACAGAGACGCCTTGATCCTGTGCCTTAGATTTGACTGTACACTTAGGGGCCTTGGGGTTGAGGTCAGAAGACAAGAAGTCCCGGGATCACTGTTTTTTGTGGCAAAACAACTACTGAGCAAGCGCACCACTTTTCCCTGAAACATTCTTTCACCTGATACCCACCCAGGCGGGCATTGCATCCCTACGCTCTTTGGGCATTTGAGGGTTTCCATGGTGCCCAGGTGGGTAGCAGACAGGCTCCCCTTGCCAAGTCTCTGGGGCGAGGCTTCCTCCTCATCACTGTTCAGGGAGTCACAGGCCCACAGTGTACAGACAGTCACTGGCATGTGTGTGGTTATGAAGTGGCCCTTGAGAGACATCTGGTCATCACAGCAGTCCTGGAGTGTCGAGGCCAGAGCCGTGCAGGTCCTGCACTTCCTGACGTGTGCCCAGAGGCTCATGACTGGTGTATGTCTTGGGGTGCTCTGCACCCAAGCCACCTGCCCTTTGGCATGCTCCCTGCGGTGACACATGCTGGGGAGAGCTGCTCCCTGCTCTCCAGGGCTGTGAACCTCGCTGCAATGGAAATTTTGTCTTTTCTCTTCCCATCTTCTCGAACAACTACATTGTCTTGCAAAATGTTGCCTGACCGTTGCATGCCTTGCTTTGTCTGTAAAACCCCACAGACAGCAGGTTATGCTTGCCAATCAGCACTCACCATCATTCCACCCCCTGTACTCCCAGAGAGGTGCTCATTTTCAACACTGAGATTCATGTTAGGATTTTCTTGGCATCTTTGCCTCCAGTAGTGACCAATAATGTCACAGTGTGTGACCATGAGCTGCATCCGGGTAGTATAAGAGCAAGAGTTGCTGGTGGAGTTCCCACAGAGCTGGAGGAGAGAAGGGAGAGAAGAGGGTTTTGGACCAAGAGGACTGCCATCCCGAAGAGCCAGGCTGGCTGTGGTCCAGGAGGCTGCTCACCGGTGCCTGGAGCACGTGCATGGTGAGGTGGGGGAGTCTCGGGACGGCCCCTGCTCAGTGCCCCCTGCCCTGCAGGCCCGGTGTGATCGGTTTCTGGTGCGTGAAGTCAGTGCCTGGGAGCCTGAGGTGTTCTGCCCCATGAGGAAGTCACCCCGTGCAGCGCATTGGTCGGCTGGGGCTGCCAGAACCCAGCATGGCTGCACACATGGCACTGAAACAGCCGACACTATCTTTTCCACATTCTGGACGCTGGGGGTCCCCCATCAAGGTGTGGGCAGGCTGGTTTCTCCAGAGACCCCTCTCTGTGGCATGTGGACGGTCCCCTTCTCCCTGTGCCTCTTCTCCTGGTCTTTCTCTGGGCGCGTCTGCGTCCGAATCCCCTCTTCTTATAAGGACGCTAGTAAGAGTGGACTAGGGCCACGCCTCTGGCTTCATTTTACCTTAATCACTTCTTTAAAGACCTCTCTGCAAACACAGCCACATTCTGAGGCCCTGGAGGTTAGGACTTCAGTATGTGAATTTTGAGGGGACACATTTCAGCCCAGAACATATGGCAAAGATGAAGGGATTTGCATCTATAATTAAGGTTCCAAATCAATTGATGTTTTTAGTTAATTAAAAGGGAAATGATCCTATGGGCTTGACCTAACCAGATAAAAGTCTCCGAAGAGGCCCGGGTCTCTCTGGGGGAGCAGTGACTGTCCTGCTGGCCTGGGAGACACACACCATACATCATGAACTGTTTGTGGGGGAGGTCGCCCCTGGAGCAGAGGGCCTCCCTCCTGCAAACACAAGCTGCTAATGAACTGGGAGGCAGGCCTCCCCCTCCTTGAGCCACCCGGCAAGAAGGCAGCGTCTGGCAGCCGGATTTCAGTGTGGTGAGGCCCTGAGTGAGGACTCAGCTCCTCTGGGCCCAGACTTCTGGCCACGGACCCTGTGCCGGGGAAGGGGGCTTGCTTGTGGGGGGCTGCTCAGTCTGCTGATCTGCTCTCCAGCGTCAGGAAACCAGTGCGAGGGTGGGTGCTGCGGGCTTCTCCCTGCTCTCCTCTGCAAGCCCAGAGTCAGGGAAAACTTGAGGGGAGCACAGGGCCTCAGTGACCGCTGGGCTATCGTAATCTCTGGAAGAAGGAAGGGCCTCTCCATTCTTGTAGAGATGCGTGGAGGAAAGGTGATCCACAGGCTTCCTGACTTCCAACCCTTCTCTGGGATGCTTTGTCCCGAGCTCTCTGGGAGGCGGGTTTGGGGGCCTCTGCCGCGGAGGCCAGGCCTGTTTTCTCAAGTGGCCTCCTCACGTGCACGCAGCTCAGCGTCTGCTGGGAACCGTGAGGCAGGGATCGCTCAAGATCCAGCTCATTGTTTCCAGCCGCGGTCCCCATCACCGACTTTGGGAAGGAATGCAGGGGGGTCAGTGGGATTTTGTGCAGAAAAGAAGTGACTTTCCACCACTTAGATGTGGGTTTTTCTTAAGCTTCCTTGCTCCCCACCTTGCTGCCACATGCCTTCCCCACCCGCTTCCTCCCTTCCCCAGTGTCTGAGAACACATTGGGAGTTTTAGAAACTGCTCCCGCCGGGGAGGCCTGTGTTCTGCCCGGACACATATCATCTTCCAAGGAGCTGATACCTCCACTAACTTGTCCCTGTGAGGAACACTCAGAAGCTCCATGTTCAGAAGAGAATCTGCATGGCCACGTCAGCCTGAATGGCGGGAGCCACGGGGTGGACACTGCCCGTGAACGCGTAGCAGAGGCTGCCTGTCCGCTGGCCTCGACGGGGAATCCCGAACACATTCGGCTGGAGCGTCAGGGCATCTTATGTGATGGAAGCCACGTTTCCTCATTTCTGCATTTGATGTCTTGATGTCTTGGGGCCTTGCTGACCCCAGAGGGACTGCCCTCCCCAGGGCTAGCTCACGCCCAGAGACAGCAGACGACGTACCTGTGCGTGCGGCTCCCACGTGCAAACCAGCAGATCCAGAGCTCACACCCAACCACTCTCTTGAAGATTCCAGACCACGATCCCGTGGCCCTAGTCACCCCAGGGCAGGTACCAGACAGCTAGGGATGGCCCATGTGCCCCAGCCCCCTGAGGTCACGCACACTAGCCAATCCTGAGCCTGCTTATCCTGCCTCCTCTGTTCCTTCCACAGAAACCTCAATACAGGGTCTCGCTACATTTTCTCCTCGCTCCCACCACCTCCTGACCGTCCACTGTACCCCCTGTGTCCGGGGAGCTGTGAGTAGAAAACCTTCCTCCTCAACACAGTCACACCGTGTCTGCGTGTCTCGCGGTGCCCGATTTAAACACATCCCAGACACCCTATGAAAACAGAACTGATACTTCATTAGAAGTGGGTCTGATCCGCGTCTGGGAACCGACCCTCCTTCTCCCGTGACGACGGGCTTCGGATGAGCCACCTGCCGCAATAGGGGTTAGCGTTGCATAGGCACACGCCGCTGCTTCTCCACCCTGCCCGTCCCCGGCAGACCCGCGATGAGTATGAAAATGGCATAAGCGCTCTGAGTGTGCAGCTCCGTCCCTGAGGAGCGAAGTCAACAGCAGCCCGGGAGCGAGTCATCGCCCGGCTCAGAACCAATCCGGCGCGGGCGTGCCCTGTCTCTGCAGAGCTCTGTTCAGCGGGGACTGACTTCTCAAGTCCTGGGAATTAACCAAAATAATTCATCCTTAACTGATGTAGCAAGCATCGTCTTAGATTCCTACTTATTTTTCAGATGCGAGTTGACTTGTTCTTCTATGAAGTGATGACTTAGCGTGTGTCATAAGAGAGAGAGCTCGTGTCCATCCACGATGTTGAAGTGGGACCAGCGCTGAGGGGTCTGGGCCCCAAGTCCTGGCTCCCTGGGTCTGTCCTTTCCTCGTGGGCTGGTCCTGGGCAAGATGCTGGACACCTCTGGGCCTCAGTTTCCTCACACAGAGAACCAGTGGGTTGCGAGGAAATAGTTGCATTTACCTCTAGATGTGAAATTGAAGTGTGTGCTATAAACTCTCGTAGGTTCCAGCAGTTCATTCTGTAGGGCGGGCAAGACAGGCCATCATCTCAGAGCGTACAGAACAGTGACTCTACAAGCAGAGAAAGACAGTTATCACATGGTTTCTCTCATCTATGGAACATAAGAACTAGGAAGATAGGTAGGAGAAGAAAGGGATAAAGAAAGGGGGGGTAAACAGAAGGGGGAATGAAGCATGAGAGACTATGGACTCTGAGAAACAAACTGAGGGCCTCAGAGGGGAGGGGGGTGGGGGAGTGGGATAGACTGGTGATGGGTAGTAAGGAGGGCACGTATTGCATGGTGCACTGGGTGTTATACACAACTAATGAATCATGGAACTTTACATCAGAAACCAGGGATGTACTGTATGGTGACTAACATAATATAATACAAAAATATTATTATATATATATATATATAAAAGAACAGTGACTCTAAGTACCGCTAAATAAGCATCCTGGGTGTCTGCACCCTCTGTTTCACTCAAAGATGCCTGTTGGCTTAAAAGGCCTTTTGAAAGAAAGTCATCAACAAATTCTGCCAAAGGGAGCTTGATTTTCTTTCTGGGGTTTTAAACTGTGCGCTTGAATGCTGGCCGTGGCCTCTCTGTCCTCGCCTGTAGCTCTCGAACACCTGCCGTGTCTAGCCAAACGAGAGTGGTCCAGGCCCTGCACATGGGGCAGGACGCTGGCGACAGAACTAAGAGAGGCGTTATCTTGTCCAGGTAACAGGCCAATCTTCCTTTGCCTGGAACAGCAAGTTTAAAGTGAGAGACTCTCATTAAGAGGAGAAAATGCAAAATCGTCTGCCCCACAACTCAGCAATGCGAAGTATGCCAAAGCGTGGGTGTCTGCATTGCTCTTTGAAATCCGAGCCTGGGTCTTTGTAAATCGCCCCCAGATTACTGCCTGGCATCGCCGTACATGTCTATGAACACTTCGAATGCCTGGACTCAGCAGACAGGAATGCTCAGATCTCTTGGGGCAATTGCACCGCTCCCCATCTCCACAGCACGAAACCAGGTAGCTAATCACCACTGGTAGCCATTGGGCCCGTTCCTTGTTTGTCATCCTCATGAATGTATCAATAACATCCACGCCCCTTGGCAAACTTGTAGTGTGTATGCCATCAACAATGATACATCATTTGTGAGCACATGTAGCAATTATCACCCGAAATAAAGGCTCTCGATCTTAATAAAGGGCGTGCCTGGTGCAGAGCTCAGCAGCGCTGGCCGGGAAGCAGGCTGGCGGTGACTCACCTACTGCGGGCTTGGTTAATGGTTAAACAGGCGGCGTGTTCGCACTGCGGCCCACGCAGCAGAGACAATACGTGTGCTGTCAGTGGGCCTGGGAACAATAAAGCCCTGTATGTTCCTCCCGTGGTGCGGATTTAGTCATGTTTTGCTTCTGGAGGGCGGGCATCAACAGGCTGCAAGCCAGGACGGGTCTTCCGAGCGGGGTGCTGGGAAGAAACGTGCGGGCGCCTCGTCCCAGGTGAGGCGGCTCCTGAGAACCAGACCCAGGGCCCCATGTCTGCCAGGGGAAGTGTGGTGTCTTCTGTAGTTAGTGCCATGGGTGCCACGGGGTGAGCGTGTCCTTTCCCAGGGTCTGCCTCGGGTCTCGGCGGCGGAGGCTGGGTCTGAGAGTGGGAAGTCACCTGAACACAATACAATGCGTGGTATTTGCGGGAGTTCGTAAGAGGTCAGGTGTGGCCCTTAGCGAGGTGGGTGTGGGGAAGGGTGTCAGGACTCCCGGGCTCTCACTGCCCTGCTGCCCTGCCTCCCCCTGCCTACCCCTCCTCCCTCCATCTCTGTCAGTCTCTCTGGCCTCCTAACACCCCTCCCTCCCCACCTTGCACACGGGCTTCGGCCGCACTTGAAAGCAGCATCGCCCCAGCTCCCAAGGCGTCTCTAGGGACGGATGCTCCTGTCCCCAGACGCTTGTGTCCGTCTCCAGTCTCTACGTCTTCCTGTCCCTCCACCTGTCACTCTCGGCTCCACAATGTGCCGAGGTGACCAGGCCACGCTGTGGAATATTAACACCACCTCTCCTGGGTGGGAGCGATCACGTCTCCCTCTACACACGGGGGCCCTCGGGTAGCTTGCATTTTCTGTGAAACAGCAACAGTGAAACTCTAAATGATGACATGGCTTGGGGACCTGCCCACCTTGCTCACACCCTGACGGTCCCCTTCTTGCTGTGAGAGCACAGGTGAGCTCTGAAGGCTGGCCTGCAGCTTCGTCCTCTGGAGGGCCGGACAGTCTTCGACACCCACGGACTGGGTAGAAAAGCCACGGCAGTGTTCGTGGCTCGGCTGGGGCTGTCTGCACTTCGAGAAGCCTGGGTCTGAGGCCTCTGTCCCCATGAGTCTCAGCTCCGTGAGGGCCCCCCTCAGCACATTTTCACACTGAAGTCAGTCCCACGTCCCATGGGTTCCCTGAGAACCAACATAACCCCAGTATCCCCGGGGGGCTCAGAGCCATGTTTTCGGAGGGGCTTCCGTTATCGTTTCAGCCCCAGCTCTATCAGCCACTCGCTCCTAATGTCGAAGGCGTGACCCGAGCTCTGTTACGTGCTTCCCCAGAAGGGCAGGATGACAAAGGCCATGGCTGTTGACCCAAGGCCATTGGACATAGCGGTGGCTTCAGAGGGCAGAGTGAAGGCAGAGAGGGGTTTGGAGTGGATTAAAGTGATGGTCCAGCGGCCCTCGGTGTGTCCCGGGTCTGGGAGCTACCAGCGTGCTGAGGACCAGGTGCCACGTGCCCACGAAAGTGCGTGTGGGGGCTCTGTGAGCATGGCCACTAACAGCGAGTCGATGGCCTCCAAGCCCACCTCCCACCCCCGGCCTCGTACGCAGCCCTGCTCAGCCAGAGCAGTGCCTGTGGCCTGGGCCCCAAGTGTTGTGACCACAGCACCTGGGGGAGGCGGCCAGCCTGAGCAAGAATGGCCACCACAGGCAGGTTCTGTTCCTGCCACTCGTGTACCTGTCATCAGTGCACGCAGGGACTCTCCTGTGGGCGAGCCGACCAGCCAGAGCGTAATTCTTCATACGTGCCGTTCATGTCTCCTAGAGTTGTAAGTCCGCGAGGACAGGACTGCTTTACCAGTCTCAGACCCCCTTGCACCTGAGAGTAGCTGCTTCCTGAGTAGGGGAGGCATGTAATGAGCTTGAATTTGTATTTTGTTTGAAGGAAAGTTGTGTTTTGTATTGTCCAAAATTAATAAAACTTGGCTTGTTTCATTGAATTAATTGTACCTTCTTTCAGACTTAAATATTGGATATTAACTTTCATAAACCCTGGATAAAACACTTTTTCCCGTTCTCAGCTAGAAAATGGCTCAGAACCCTGTCTATGTGTGTCCCTATGGACGATTCACACCGGCGGCTGCATCTCCAGCTCGCCTTCCCCGGGGTCCCGTCCGTATCCACAGAGCGGAATCGTGCAGACGCTCCCACCACATGCTCATCTCTTCCTCTGCTCTGAGGGTCTCTGCAGGGCCTCCTTCCTGCCCCTGTCCATCCCCAGCGAGAGGGACAAGCCCGCCCTCCAGAGGACTCTGGTGCGGGAGAGGGAGTCGTGCCGCAGACACCTCATGGGTCCCCCAGACCGGCTGGGGCCAAGTGCTGCCGTCGGGTGTGCAGGCGCTTGGGATGGGGCAGGGGGCCTCGGGAGAGGGTGCTCCGGTTGAGGCCTGAGGAGTTAAAGTCAGTCTCAGGCAGCTCGTCTGCTTTAACAAAGTACCGCGGACGGGCGGCTTACACACCAGGCCTGTTGTTCCTCCTCACAGTCTGGAGGCTGGACGTCGTGGGTTCGGTGCCAGCAGGGCCGGGTTCTGGTGCGGACTCCTCACATGGCACAGAGTGGGCGAGAAAACAAGCTCTCTCCTGTCTCTTTTCTAGAGGCTTCCACACTCACGACATAATCCCCTTCACACACCCTATCCCCATGTGCAGCCACACCAGGGCTTAGGTGGTGGCATTTAAATGCTGAGTCCATAGCAGAACCCACCATGCGAGGTGCTGGGAGAGGGGCAGGGCTGGCGGTGGCCTCTCATGACAAGTCAGTCCGTCACTGCAGCTGGAGCCAGGCCCCGGGGACAAGTGCTCACTGCAGTGGCCATGATGAGGGCTTCAGTTTTCATCCTGGGATGGGCAGGACGCTTACCAGACATCTTCCTTGGAATAGACTATTTTCCAGAGCAGTTGTAGGTTTCCAGACATATTGAGTGCAAAGTACAGAACAAAGTATAGAGAATTCTCGTATAGTCCCTGAGCCCTCACGTGCACACACACAAGGCACACACATGCTCACATATGCATGTACGCACACATGCACACACAAAGGCACAATGCACGTGCACACACACGTATGCACACACATGAACATGCATGCACACACAGATACGTGTGCACACATGTGCTCACAGGGCACATGCATGCACACATATACACAGATGCACACAGTCACACATACGCACACACAGGCACAATATGCTTGCACATGCACACACACACGCATTTGTGCAAACACACATGCACACACATGCACAGAGACACACATGCACACATATGTGCACACACAAATTTGCATGCATGCACACATAGACACACAGACACATTTGCACACATGTGCACTCACACATACAGATACATATATGCTCACACATACACACATGCACACAGAGGCACACAGGCACACACCTGCACATACAGACATACACATGCTTGCACACAGGCACACATATGCTCATGTATGCATACATACACACAGAGGCACATAGTCACACACGTGCACACACAGAAGCACACAGGCACACCCACATGTGCACACACACACACACACACACACACAGAGTTCTCCCTACTATTAACATCTTGTCTTAGCATGGTGCATTTATTACAGTTGATGAGCCAATATTGACACATTATCATTAACTAAAGTCTGTAGCTTACACTGGGGTTCATTCTGTGTTGTACACTCTGGAATGACGTGTATCAGTCATTGTAGGATCACACAGAGTAGGTTCTTTGCCCTAAAAATCCTCTGTGTTGTACCCATTCATCCTTCCCTGCACCCAGTCCCTGAAACCACTGATCTTTTCACTGTAAGTCTTTTCCAGGATGTCAGACAGTTGGAATCACACAGCGCGGTGCATTTTCAGCTGGTCTTCCCTTACTTAGCAACATTCATTTAAATATCCTCCACGTCTTTTTGTACCATCATAGCTCATTTCGGAGTTTTATCACTGAGTAACGTTCCGTGGTATGGCGGGACCAGCGTTTATTCATTCACCTACGGAAGGGCATCTCATCCTTCCATCATTTTGGCAATTAGGTAAAGGTTCTGTCAACATTCAGGTACAGGTTTTAGCGCAGTCATAACTTTTCAACCCATTTGGGCAAATTCCAAGGACACAATTCGTAGGTCACATGGTAAGAGTGTGCTTCGTTCTGTCAGAAACCACTCCACTGTCTTCAAAGTGGCTGCACCATTTTTCATTTCCTCCAGCAATGAATGAGCGTTCCTGTTGATCCATCTCCTCGCCAGTGTCTGGTGCTGTCAGGGTTTTGGATTTTAGCCATTCTCACAGTTGTGTAGTGGCGAATGAGACATTACGATCAGAGAGGCCACATGAGCTGATTGACGTTTTGAATAGAAGACTCTGCTCTGGGACAACATGATGGAGATCAACAAGGATGTCCTCATAGCATCCCAGGTGAGAAGGGACTGGCTGTGGGCAAGGAGGGAAAGAGATGGTGTGTGACAACCTTGGAGGCAGAACCTGCAGGCTTGTTGATGGGCTGGACCAGGGAGAAGATGGAAAGAGGGATTCCATGTCATTGCTTCAGCCATCAGCAGGCTGGTGGGGGCTCCCATGGAAACAACCCAAACAATATATTTTGTACACACTAACCTTTGGGTTTCTGGTGGAGGTGTCAAGGAAAATCAGTGTTGTTAAGTCTGAAGCTTGGGGGAGAGATCTGCGTTGGGCATATGAATTGAGCCTCACCCCAGAGCACCCTACCTCATGCTGACCATTCACCCTCTTTTCTCTTTTTCCCTACCATTCAAGATCTTAGTTCAAATCCCTTCTTCAGGAAGACCTACCTGTATTTTCTTCATGAGAGTAATCCTCTTGTTCCTTGTGACCCCTGGATCCAGAATTCCCTGGACCCTAATGTCCACTGCATTTCCATTCATGTGATTTGTGTAATTATCTGTCATGTCCTTTAGTCTTGAGGTTCTGTGAGGACCCTTCTTTGTCAGTCTCATTCACTCCACCCTGTACTTCTGCAGACCATTCCACAATATGCTCCCAGTAGATATTTATTGAATCAACAACTTATTGAAATATAATATAAAAGTTTCCAGGTGTCTTGGGCATGGGATGAACTGTATAGTTAGCAGAGCAAGAAATGCAATCGAGCATCATGACTACCTAGGGCAAAACTGTCTTCTTAAAATTATGCAACTAAATATCAGTTATTTCTTTTCTGTAACTGTCCCAATGGTTGTCACTACCGAAGCAATAAATATCCCCAGTTGCCACAGCTAACTGCATCCCCCACCCCCACCACAATGCTCTCTTCCCCTTGGATCCTGGTGTAAGTTACTTTTTTTCCCCCCCTCTTCACAACCAACAGGTTTCCACATCAAATATCAATAAAACAGACTCAACTGACATCCAAACTCTGGTAAATGGCAAGCTGGAAATCTGACCTATACTGAGAAAGCACGGTTAATAATCTTTATCTGACAATTTCAGATTTGAAATAGTGATTACATAGCTACCTGCCATGAAAAAATGTGCTGAAGAAACAAAACAAAACACAGGCTTAATTGCCTGATCATCCCTGAGAGCTTTCTGAAAACTTAAGTTTTACGTAGGATGAGCTTGTATGATATCTCAGATCTGGTTCCACATCTAGTGTTACCCAATGACAGATGCAAGAGGTCGAATTTACAAAATCCCAGCTCTCATTGTAGAGCTGCCTCTTAAACCGCGAAAGCCCTGTAGATAAGCCTTGATATTGACATGCAGCAACACCCCAAATGATGCAATGTGGTTTCCCAGGTCAGCCTAGTTTGTTTGGCTAAACTGAGTGTATTGTAATCCCAAATTCTATTCTACACAAACATCAATTAGTTAGCGCTGACCTAATGATAATGATCTTGCTGCATATTAGAGTCAGCTGATACTTTCTCTAATTACAGGAGGCTGCAATTACAGTTAACCCAAAGGTCGGTGCTCCCGGCATTCAGACTGGGCAATGGTATTGGTGCTGATACGGGTATCGTGGAAATTAGCTGCAGGAGCACAGTTAGGGTGATGGCGTAGCCCAGGACGAGGCTTAACATCTGCACACGGGTATTTCTGTCCCCAAGGTGTGACTGTGCAGCCAGCTCTCCACCGGGGCCGTGAGCGACCACATTTCTCCTTCTCTTTCTCAATATTTCTGTAGCTCTTCATTTTCTTTTCTGCGTTGGAAATACTACACTTAATCACTTCATAAATATGAATGGGTGTCACTATTCTTAAAGCATGTATTTGGATGGTGTTTTCTCAAGTTTTGTAGCAGTTGAAACACTTCAGTAAAATACTCATTTGCATTTACTTAATGGAAATGTTTTTCTTAGTATGTATGTGGGTGAGTGTGGCTTTCTGTCTTTCCGACGCTTCCCGTTCTACGAGTCTCATTTTGAAACGTGCATGCCTACTTTGCTGTCTCCTCATTCCCTTTCCCATCAACCAGTTCAAACCCCTCCTGTCAAAGCATCTTCTGCAAATCGGGCCAGAGACACTATCTATCCATTGTGGAAAAGTTGCCTTAACCCTCAAAGTGAGCAGTCACAGCCTGTGTGACGTTCTTACCTGCCTATCATGTTTATTCACCAAAACAAGTGGAATAACCACAAAAATGAAATGAGAAATATTAGGACAACGTTTAAAACATGCATTTCTTCCACTAAAAAAAAAATAGGCATGGTGTTTTACTATTGACACTACTGTTGTCAATAAGACAACTGCAATAAAGTAAAAAATAAAGAAAAACAAGAATATTTATTACTTATGTATGTGATGGTCAAGCAAGGGTGTTTTCAAAATAAGGCAAATATCAAATGAGTTTTATTTCCATGAGCATTCCAGCTAAGCCAGTAATTTTGGCCCCTAAAGCTTACATTTACCCTGCGGATGGTGTAACTGTTTTATTTCTCTAAAAGTAAGGCAAAATTTCCCTTCGTAGGGAGCTCAGCAGAGCATCCAATGGCACGGCCCTGACCAGCTCCCTGGCCAGCAGTCCGTCGCCTCTACACCACCGGACCTGAGTGTCGGCGAGTTCAACTGCCACTAGACACGATAGTCAAGCATTCATTATCTTGTGATGCTGATGGAAAGAAGAGTCTCTCAAAGAATGTATCCAAAGAAATCCAAAGAAACGTCCCCATCTACCGTCTGCCACGGCAGGCATGCTGGGGTGGAGCCCGCGAGCCTGCCACCTTACAGGGCCTGTTCTCGCCACAGGAGGGCTCCCATATGAACCGTGATGTAAACTATTAATAAGAAATTAATCACAAAGATGCAGGCAAACAAAGCTAATGTGATATTTGCTGTTTTGATAAAACGAACAGGTGCAGACTGGTCAGCAGAAACCCCGAATAACTGTGGGAAACGCTGTGTCACCTCGGGGAGCCCCCAGAGGACCCACACAGCATTTCGTGATGCGGCAACTGAGACCATGTCCGCCCAGGCCGTAGGCACGCAGCGTTTGCCAGAGTGCCCTTCCACAGTGAGAAGAGAGCCATGCATGGCTCAACAGTGTTAGAAGGGTCCAGCCACCTGTCGGTGAATTAATCCGTTCACGTATTCTGCCAAGTTCATCACACGTGTAGTCCCTGCACTTGGAGCTCCCGGAACGTGGTGACGGATGAGTGGGGATCTTGTCTTTGGGGCGGAGATAAATGCTTCTTTCTTCTTCTCCCTGGGCGGGAAGGACTCGCCGGGGGGGGGGGGTGAACCCAACGTGTTTTGAGGAGCAGAGGTGGGGCTGCTCTCTGGCCGAGGGGGACACCGGTGGGCACCACCGTGGCATGGCCGGCCTCTGACAGCTCGCTGCTTCTCATCTCCGGAGGAAGGGGTGTGCCTGGTGAGGTCTCTGTGAAGTAAAGAACCATGTGAGAAGCGGATATTTTTACCCTATAACTGAAAACTGGGCATCAAGATTTTTATGTTTGTTTTAATTCTGGTTTGACTCGCTCTGCTCGGCGATACAACTAGACATTCAAGGCCGCGGGCTGCTTCTTTGCAGCACCAGGAGAGGGCTCGGTTTCTACAGCACCATCGTCTGAATGCAAACGTCTGCCTTTTGGGGCAGTCAGCTCGTCACAGGAGAGGAGCTCATTTTCGATGAGCTGAGTTTTGCATCTCTCCCCGGTAAAGAGGAAGGGAGCTGACATATCCTTGCTGACCGCACCCTGAGTGCACGCCGAGCCTCCCTCTCTCGCTGGTTCGCACGACCCCGCGGCAGCGTCCCCGCTACCGGGAGCCCCGAGCCTTTCTGAGGCATCCGTACGGGCCAGTGCAGCAGGCTGACCTTCTGCCTCATGGGCTGACTCCAGAGCCGTTTTCCTGGCTCATAAAACGCCTGCATGGTGAGGACCAAATCCAGGGGACATAACTTCCAGCAATCAGTTAGACCCCGGTCAGGGTGCCACCGACCTGAGCTTTATTTCTGTAAGGAAGATAAAAATCTAGTCACCATTTTACAAAGGGTACAAGGAAAATAGATTTTCTGGTAGAGGCTGAGCGCCTGACACGAAATGTTGCCTCCTAGTAGAGTTTATGAAATTTAAAATCTAATACATTGTGTCTGGACTGTTATCTGGGTTCTGTTCCATCAGAGGCATCTTTGCAAGAGTAAGATGAGTGGGTGGAGTTAGTGGGCGGCGGCACCAATGGTTTTGCTTTTTTTTTTTTAGATATGTATTTGCAGGTAGCTTCCACCACCAACGCTAACCTCTGAATGCTTTCTGCATTGTGCCGATGCTGTCTCGAGTCAGCTGTCATCTGTCTAAACACACCGATCTGCTTGAATCTTCAGGTCTCAAGCCTAAGCCAAGCACGTAATAAACGACGGGACTTCCACATATCTACAGGCATCTCTGTAAGCACGTGTACATATATATGCATGAATTTTTGATTCTGCATTTCTCTTTAATTTATTTAGGGAAAAATTGTATCTCAGTTGCAGGGCTTTGAGGGGTGATCGCGAGGAGCAAACGTAGTAACATGTTTTCAGGATTCTTTATAAATCTGCCTCTATCTTGTTTTTAACTGAATGTGGTTTCATATGTCAAAAATGCAGAAAGGAGGAGGCGAGCACACCTGTGAAACACGTCATGTACCTTTTGTGAGCAGTGTTCGGCTGCGCTGACGTTTCAAATCTCAGACTGGTTGAAGTGCTCAGCCCCACGAGGTTTCCTGTGAAGGACTGAGCTTCCCCAGCTGGTGGTTAACTGCTCAGTAAATTGTCTGAAGATTGCACGTGATTGCTCGATTAATAAAACCCTATTAAGAGAAATGAAGTTAATAATGAAGCTGGAGCGATCCTTTCCGTGCACTGCCTTGCAACCGCAGTCACCGGCTCTCAAAATGAGCAACTAAAGACCAAAATGAGCCCTGCAATAAAAATTAGTAGGCCAGAAAACCCGTAAGTGATGGGGCAGTGATTTGCCAAGTGTAAACCACATTTTCTGGGAACTTCAGATCTGCCAGCGCACACTCGTGATTCCTGCGATGCACAGAGTTCCAGGGAGAAGGGCAGCTATGCAGGAGACACGAGCAGGGAGTGCAGGCTAGCTTGGATGCTGCACCGTCGGTCTTGGGCAGGAAGGCTTCCCGTGGAATCCTGTGTGGCGCAGGCAGTGATGCCGTAGCAGGGACGGAGTGGGGAGCGCAGCTGTGGCTGGGACATCGGGGCTCTCATGCACTGGAGGGAAAGGGCACAAAGCAGCACCCTCTCAGGGGACCAGAACCAGGACTTGTGGAAAGATGTGTGCTGGAGGCTGTAAGGATGGGAGAGTGTGAATGGTGTGTGTAAAAGAAGTGTGGTGTGTGTGTGCATGCGTCTGTGCATCTGTGTGTGTGTGCATGCCTGTGAGCAGTGTGTGTGTGTGTATACATGCATGCATGTCTGTTTGTGTATATGTGTGTGTGGGAGCAGTGTGTGGTGTGTGCATGCATGTGTTCTGTGTATATGCACGTGTGTGAGCATTTGTGGTGTGTGTATGCATGCATGTCTCTGTGTGTATGTATATATGTGTGCATGCATGTGAGCAGTGTGTGGTGTGTATACATGCATGCATGTCCGCGTGTGTGTGTATATATGTGTGTGGGAGCAGTGTGTGGTGTGTGCGTGCATGTGTTCTGTGTATATGCACGTGTGTGAGCATTTGTGGTGTGTGTATGCATGCATGTCTCTGTGTGTATGTATATCTGTGTGTATGCATGTGAGCAGTGTGTGGTGTGTATACATGCATGCATGTCTGTTTGTGTATATGTGTGTGTGGGAGCAGTGTGTGGTGTGTGCATGCATGTGTTCTGTGTATATGCACGTGTGTGAGCATTTGTGGTGTGTGTATGCATGCATGTCTCTGTGTGTATGTATATCTGTGTGTATGCATGTGAGCAGTTGTGTGGTGCATGTATGTGTTTTCATGTGCATGTGTGCAAGCAATGTGTGGTGTGCGTACACACATGTATGTGTGTGTGAGGAGTGTGGGGTGTGTGTGTGCATGCCTGTGTCTGTGTGTAGTGTATGTTTGGTGTCATATGTGTTCTGTGTATTGGGTGGGCAGTCTCAAGGTGGTGGAGGTTTCATGACCGGGATGGAAGTATTTCCACATGTTAACCTTGGCTATGGCTGCACCAGGGACTGGGCGTCAACCCTGAGGCTGAGGACCAGTTTTCCTGTTCTGGTATTTTCACCTGGAATATTCATGAAAGGGCTCAGTGCCCCTGAAGCCACTTTGTTCTGTCCTACCCCACGTGCATTGGGGACCCCAGCTCACATCTAGGCTTGCATCCACTTCTCACCTGGATGATGTCACCTGACCTGTCCAAGCCTCAGTTTGCCAGGCTGTGGACTAGGGATAATGACTGTCCCTACTTACGGGGTGGTCAGGAAGATTCAGTGAGGCCAGGCTTGGGAGTTGCCATGGAACATCAGGATGGCGTTAGCATTGTCATTTCTACTGCTGGCAACCGTCAGGGTGCTGGTCCCCGGTGCTGGGTCCAGCAGGCCACCTCCTGCCCAGCACCTGCAGGACGCCTCACCACCACTGTCACCACGTTCTCCGCACACAAGGTTGCTCCCCCTGTGCCAGCAGGAGACTTGTCTCTGGGTTCACCCTCATCGATGCCTCGCTGGGGCAAATGAGAAGGTCACACATGGATCAGGCCAATGTGATGCATCCAGCAGGGCCTGGTCCTGCAGCCTGCGCACCAGAAATTAGATACGTCTTTCTTAGACTCTGGACTCTGGAAACCGAGAGGCTGAGCACCTGCCCTTCCCCCTCCCTCCACGGGATCCCCGGACCCTGCCCAGAGGTCTTCAAGCTCCAGACGTCCTTGCCAGGGCCACGTGCATGCAAGGGTTTGTCTTCTGAGTGGCTGTGCTGTGTTCTTTGTCCTAAGACTTCTCAGTCCTAGAATGACCCAGATGTGTCTTCAAAATCCGTTCAAATTTCCTTTGATAAAAATAGTGGACAAAATTTCAAAGCCACCCCAATTCTGCCATTGTGCGTGCACGTGATGGTAAGTATGTGCACGACCGCATCACTCCCGAAAACCAGAACAGGAGAAAGCACATGGAGCTTTAGGCGCTAACGGGAGTCAGAATGCGACACTAGGACGTCTTCAAGTGACCGTCTGTGCCGTCGTACGCCACGGCAACCAACTGTCCTGTCGTGTTAGCAGCTGGCAGGTGAGTGGATTCCACATGCAGCTTCTTGGACAGACTCAAAACACCGAGGACACCGTTGTGCGATAAACAGAGCAGTGTCTCGTCCCTCAGATGCGAAGAAGGGCTCGCCCACCGGATGCGGCGTGAGATGGGCGATAAACGGCCATTTTCCAGGACCACCACAAGGCAAGAACCGCACATAAAGGCATTTCAATATTTCTGCAAACTCACAAAGAATGAGCCATTTCCCTTTCATATTTAATAAAGATCTCCTCCGTCAGCTGCAGCCAGTGATAAGCGTAATATCCTTAAATGGTTAATCCCGGGATCACGGCTCAAGTGTTTTCTGCTGGTTGGAGCAAGAAAGCTGTTAGGAGCTGCAGTGTGCGTTTCATAAACCCAAGGAAAAAAAATTTTTTTTGATTTGGCTTTTTACTCTATCTTAAACGCTTTCTTTTTCAGGGGCGAGATAAGGCCTGGTTCTTCACATAAAACTAGAGCTTAGCCATCCCCCGTCTCTCTCGGTGAAGGAGAAGGTCCTGTCTGTGCACAGATGTCTGAGATTAAATTGTACCTTGCAGTCCTTCCCCAGCTCACACTAGATGAACTGCCAGAAGGGCCGTAGGCAAGAACTGAATTGCTTTGGTTTCAGTACACAGCGAATTTGGCTCAGACAAGCTGAATCAGTACATTAAATGCGAATCCCTCACAGATTTGAAAGCAGCCTTTAGCACAATTATTGACTGTGAGTGATGATTATGTCTAATTGGGGGAGACTTTTGCTACCTGTAGCTCGGCTGGAGTCCGCCGTGTCGCGGCAAGACGCTGCCTCTTAATTCAATGTTCCAGCTTGAGAGCGGCGGTTGAAGCTAAATCCTGACGTGGGTACACATGGTCGATAAACTTTAATAAACTTTACAGGTTCAGTAACTAGGCTGAGTATATAATTCAATTTTTTAATTCAGGAAAGGAAAGAGGCTAACAAGTCTGTTGCCTGCAACAATGCCCTCGCTCACCACAGGCGGACACCTTCCGGAATGGGGAGACGGGCCAAGCCTCGCTCCTCCTCGTGCCTCCGGAGCCGTGCCCGCCTGGCCGCCCACACACGCGCCCTCCAGGGCCGCCACCGGGCTCCCCGGGCCGGGACCCGCGGCCGCAGATCGGCGAGGAAAACAAAGCAACGGGACAATTTCATATTCTTTGTTAGGGGTTATGTCAATAACCAGGGACACAGACGCATTTCTTCATAGAGCCACCGGCTTGCCCGGACCTGGGTCCTTCTGACTCAGTTGCGCAGCCAACCAGCAGTCGCACCAAAGCTCCCGACCACGCTCGTTCTTCCCAAAGTTACTGACTTTTCTTGGCGAATTAAAGGCAATTTTCTCATGGGTGTTAAATTTAGAATCTATTTTTTTTTTTTTTTTGCGCTCTTTGGAAAAGACACACACACCCCAGATCCTGTCCATATGCTGGCCGTGAATGTCTCTTTTCCCAAGCGTGTGTGCACGTGGGTGCGTGGGCTCTCAGCCCCCTAGCAGTTTTCTACTTGGACTAAATTCATTTTGAATGAACGTCAGGCCAGTTGACATTATTTTAAAAAGCATTTACAGCAGAATTTGCAAATAAATTCTTTTCCTGTGCTGCAGACACAAAGCTGGGCCTTGCTTCCCCACAAAATCACTCCTCAAATCCTACACAAGCCGAGCCGCCAGGTCTGTTTGCCATTAATTTTCCTTGTGAGGAATGGGCCAGCGTCCACATGGACTTGAGTTATGATTTTCTGCAAATTGGAGCATTCGTTAGAGTAATAAAAACACAACCTGTAGAGGTCTGCATTGAAAACAGAGGGGGGGCGGGGTGGAGCTGGTAGGCAGGGCGCACAGGTGAGGAGGGCCGGTCATCCTGCAAGGCCGGAGCAGATCCGGTCCCTACACGTCCGAGGTGTGCCCCTGTGTCCACAGTGGCTCTGTGGCTGCACCATGTCCCTCACACATGCCTGCGTCTCAGGGAAGGCCCTGGACACGTGGGAACCCACTAGGCTTCACGTCGGCCCTCTGCTCACATGTCGTACAAAAACCAAGGGGAAGCCTTCTGCGAGGTTTGCGAAAGCTTACGTAGCTTCTGCTCGGTGTTGATGCTGAGATCAAACCGTCAGGTCACTTCCGTCAGGACGACTGTAAAGCTCTCTTTGCCTTCCCCTTCATGTTAGCATCACGGTGAGCACGTGCAAAATCACTTTGGGAGTCTGGGGGCTGCTCTACACCGAGACGCCGCGCACATGCCGCACGTCTTCAGAGCAAACCCCTCTGTCGGCATCACAGTCTGTCCCCTCGTGACACAGCCACCCCAGGTGCTCTGAAGATTATCTCGGCGATCAGAAACGTATGCCTTGTGATCCACAAGCCTCACTACCAACAAAGAAGCGAGGCGACAAACGCTGTCCAGCGTCATGATGTTTTCTCTCTTGATCAGCAAATGCGTCCTGAGCATGTGGTGGCCGCTGTCTGCTGAGGCACCGAGGGGCATCGGCTGTTAGGACGCACGGACACGGCAGGACAGAGGCACGAGGTCCAGGAGGTAAAGGATGCCAGTGCCCAGGCAGGTGGCGCCTGGTGACACAGGTGTGGTCTCTAAATCCTGACGATGGCCCGCGGAAAGGGCCGGGTCCCGCGGCCTGGAGGCTCCGCGTGCAGCACAACTTTGAACGGAATCCCAGGACTTCAGGAGGAGCGAACCTGCCTCCAAGGGGGCGCTCAGGGTCGCTGTCAGCGCGGAGGAGAAAGGCAGAAGTTAAGGACGCACACTCTGCAGCTTTCCTCTTCCTCCTCCCCACCCCCTGCCGTGCCTACTCCTCTTTGGTGAAATCCCACTCGTGTCGAGTACAAGACTGAGTATAGAGTGAACATAAAGCTCTTTTAGGAGGCTTGTCGACAGCACTCATTCAGGAAAAGTCCTGATTTTCTAAGAGCAATGCTCGGGTGCAGGTGCTGGGGCCCCGCTCCTGCTCCTTCTGTCCCAGGCCAGGATGCTGGTCGCCGGGACACTGAGTTTCTCAAACACACTGCCGAATGCTTCTGTGGCTCTTTCGTAAGTAATCCAGCAGGTGGTTCGTAAGATTCTCCGCAGTACAGGAGAGCTGTGGAGCCCTCTCACACTGGGCTTGTGGGCGCCGTGACTCCAAACACCCTGATGCGCTCCCCTTCTGAGCAGAGAGGCAGCATGCCCGGCCCGCCCCCTGCTGAGAAACCCATCCGTCTCCTCCAGCTGCTCTTCCTGACCCCCAGGCCCGAACCGGCCAGCAGTGCACCTGTGACCCTGGCCCGGTGCTCTGTGGAGGCAGGTGCACTCTGTCTGTGAGGCTGCCCCACTTCCTGCACTAAGAAACCTCCATCCTGTGAGCTCTTGTCCCACCCTTCTGGGGCCATGAGGATGCTGGAATAGCATCACGATGCAGGACCACCAGGGTGGGCCCGAGGTGTGAACGGGCGTGGGGGCTGTGCAGAGACAGGCCATGTATGTGCAGAGTGCAGCTCACGGCTCCCTCAGGGCACTCGCACAGGACTGGCATTCGTCAGCCCTCGGGGGCCCCCACACCTGCTCCGTGGCTCCCTGAGCTCCTTCCCACTGAGAAGCCTTCCGTGCACGTGGGGTTCCACCTCGTCCAGCTCCAGTCATTGCTCCTCCCGGGGCTCATACTCACGTCACCTGCACACAGCCTGTCCTCTTCTCACCATCTGTCCCCTTGGGCTCTGAAACTTACTGTGATCGTCTCTGTAGATCAACCATCTGAGTCCTGAAAAACCAGTTTCACATCTTCTGGTTTATAAAAATTTTTTCTATTTTAGATGGGATGCAACATAGCTGGGACTCCTCTCTTTACTTGGCTCCATTTTGAGCACCTGGTCTTGAATCCTTGGTTGAGTCATGTTCACTCTGCCCAGGACCGGGGCAGGGGGACCCTGACCTGTGAGACCTTCTAATGTTTTCCTCAATCGTGTGTACTGAACAGAGGTTGGGTTTGAGGAACAAGATAGCCAGTAGGAAACACGTCTTTACTTGCAAACCCAAATCGTCCCTCTGAGCCTCCTGAGGTGCAGGAAACCCCCAAGCGAGCCCCGTGGGTGCGGAACTCAATGCCCATTAGCTAATGATGGTGCCGACTGGGATTTATGTGCTGTTGCTGTTACAGCAACATTCTAAGGATGAGTAATACTTCACAAAGCTCCGTACAAGGGGAGCATTCCCCCCATCATGGGTCCCCCATCCCCATGGCATCCTCCAGTTCATCAGTGGAACCTGCTTCCCTTCCCATGTCCGCAGCCCCACTGCTCTCTTAGATGACCCCTTGCTGTGCACCGCCAACTGCCCATCTCAGCCGACATGGTGGCAGAGATCTAAAACGAACAAACAATAAAAAAACAGGGCCCTGAGTGACTTGCAGCTTGCCTAGGACGCTGGGCCCCTGATAACTCCCCCACTGGCTTCTTGGGCAGAAATTCATCCCCTTGGACAAAATGCATTGCTGTCTCCTTACAAACGTAAACACCGTTAGGAAGAGAAGATGCCCAGGAGCTTGGGGTCAACAACGTCTGAACAGGAACAGGAAGCAGGACCCTTGATGTGAGGGAGACAGGGGTTCCCAGGACAAAGACAACAGTCCTGATGGGGGGTCAGGTGGTGGCGAGTCGCAGGGCTGCCTTGCATATGGGAAGCGGTGTCAGGGCGCTTGCTCGGAAGCTCGGGGAAACACCCGGAGCTGGGGCCGGGGATCCCTGCTCGCTGGGCTGTCCTCCGCCTGGAGCTGGCTCAATGTGCCTGCGCGTCCTTGGGTTAGGCTTCTGCCCTGCGTCTGTGATGAGCTTCTGTCAGAGTGAATTACCCACCCCCCCCGCCCAGTCCAGCGCGTTCTGTTAGAGCAGTTTGTTGAAGAATTTTGTTGGAATTTTTCTGTCCTTAGAAAAACAAAAGACTAGGTCATATCAGATGATGCTAAAATCATATATTAAAAATGTTTTGGTTTAAGTATATTCCAAAAGAGGAGTGGCGTGAAATCGGCCGGCAAAACCTGGCTGGAGCAGTATCTGGATTTCTACCAACCCAGGGAAGGTTACATTTGGCTTCTGAGGTGACAGACTTGGCACATGGATGGGGCGGGGCAAGCAAGCCCCCAGCGGGGACACACGGCCTCTGTGCCATCTTGTGTCTGTCTTTGGGTGACCCGCTGGGATCCGGCAGTCCTGCCATTAGAACGGGCCGAGCAGCCGCTCCTGGTCTGGATGAGGCTAAGTTGCACCCCCCGTCAGCACACGGCTTCCAGGGACAGAGTCACCGTGTCGTCCCGAGTGAGGCCAGAGTCGTGCTGGTCAGTCTGACCCCAAGAAGGAGGCTTGTATGCGATTAGGCGGCCGGTCCAAAGGTCGCTTGTGTGGGTCAGACGGGCGGGTGTCTGCTCCCGCTTCTTAGCAGAAGACCAAGCACAGTTGCGGATCATTCTCATACTTGAAACATTTAAAGTTATTTTTATTACCTACTAACTTTTCACAAGCACCATTGACCGAGCATTTTGAAGGGTTAATATCTATAAATTTGTATCGTGTACGTGATTGGACATGTATAAAGCCCTACCTAGCACAGTGCCTGGACATTGTAAGGAAGTCTGTTATGTAGTAAGATTGGCTTTTGGCTAATTTTTGTTGCCCAATTATGCATTCTTTAGACATTAAAACTTCCCTTTCTAAGCAAATTATGGTCAGTGCAAATAAAGCCACTTGCTTCAATCAGGCACAAAGATTATGCACAGATCTCCCCCTGGTCTGAAGGGCTCATCTGAGCACTAATGACCCACCTCTTGCAATCACGACGGAGCCCCTCGGTGTCCCCACATGCTGTGGTGCTGACAGTCAGCAGAATGAGAGAGGACTCTCCCCGTGTGCTCTTCTGTCCGTCTTCAGCCAGGCCCTGGCTTAGCGAATTTGCACCCACGAGGACAGTTCACTTGCGGCTCCGTAGGTGACTTGCTGAACGGACCTGGACAGGGAGCTTGAAGAAACGTACAGACACAGACACATCCGAAGTACATTGTTTTCCCGCTGGAAAGGTCCAGACTTCTAGTTCCAAAGTAAGTGTGTCACAGAGACGAGAAGTGAAGCGTAGGGAGTATAGTCAGTAGGATGGTAACAACCTCGTGGGTGACAGATGGTGACTGTGGCTGCCGTGATGAGCCCTGCAGAAAGTACAGAAGGGCGGGGTCGCCACACTATACACCTGCGGCTAACGGAACACCACCCGTTAGCTCTGCTCCAGTCAAAGAACGAGCACTGTTTTTACCTGCTCTCGGGAACTGTAACAACATGCTCCCAGCCACGGTTTTCTCGGGGGCGAAGGCTTCGCCCTCCTAACTGCTTTGAAGGATGCCCATGTCCACTGGGTTATAATCTGTTGTTGAGAAACGAAGTTCCAAAGCATTCACAGCCTATTTATTCGGTTGATCTTTGAAAGACATCAGCCAGTTGAGTGAGTGATTAACACAATAATGTACACACACACACACACACACACACACACACACAGACTTGGGTCTCAGTCACTGTAGTATTAGCTCTATACAGTGACTACAGATTTCTGTATACAAACCACACGCACACACGTGTGCTCCCGTACTCGACATTGTAGTATTCTGTAGTATATGGAATGTATTAGACGTACATAAAGAGTATCTATTCTGCACACAGAGCGTGTTCGTATATACAGTCTATAGACAAACTACACACATACACACTCACTCCACTATTCATGGCAACACAATCCTGCACTATTCAGATAATATGTGTGTTTGCATTTTCCTAACCTCTGGAAGGGTGAGCCCCTAAGCCTCCTCCAGTGTAAATAATGCATTGAAGTAAAAATGGACTGTCAAACTCAGGCAACAATTAATTATACGGCACATAAATCCTTCCTTCCAAATGACTAACACACAGGCCTCTGTGCATAAATGTTTCTCTGAATTCTGTTTGAGCTACTAGCCTCATAACATCAGATGGTGCATTCAGGATAATTTTCATTAGAAAAATAATTATAGGCTAAATATGGTTAATAAAACATTAACTATAAATTTGAATATTTTAAAAGCATGTCCTTCTAGAAGCAGCTTCTAATGAATTTTGATGAAAATACCGTGATTACTTAAGAAAAAATAAATAGACGTGATTATTACACACAATTGTGAGATTGATGAATTACAAAAAACAATTTTAACTCAGAAATAATTATTCTGGGCAATCTGCTTCCTAAAATTGATGATTATAAGAAAAGAAGAAAATAATAATTCTTCACGGATGACAGAACATTTGGTCTAATTTTGATCTAGTCTAGATTCATGAATTTGTAGTTATTAGTCAATTGTAAATCTCTTAAGTTTTACAGTTTAAAATCATATCGAAAGGTCAACTCCTGTGCAAAGATTTCACACTGACTTAAGTCCAGCAATGAGGCTCCTGCCCCCACTGCCCCTGTCCACCTGCCCCCGACAGGAGGCTGGCGGTTCTTGGAGGGGGGGTGGCGGTAGGTGGGCAAGAGGCTGCATCAGGCCTTTTTCTCAGTGCTGGACTAAATTCCTGCCAAGCTAATAAACAACACACCTGCCGGGACCCACGCACCCCTCAGAGGTACTGCCCTGGATGCCAATGGGCAGGAAACGTCATCACAAAGACTGGCTTCTTCACCTTATCTCCCACCCTCCCACCCAAACATGTCCATGCAGTTCAAGTGTTTCTCTTCACATATGCCATTTATTTCTACGATACTTTGCAACATTTTCAAAGTACTTTCCTATGTGTTATATAATTTTATCCTCTCAGGAAACTTGCAAAGCAGAGCCACGATTTTATTTTTATTTTTTTGGCCTGAAATTGAAACCAGGAGGCTGTAAGTTGTTGGGTGGGTGATGGAGGGCTCCCTATCCTCACTGTGCCCATGTGTGTTCACGGGCGTAATGCTGTGCCGGGTCAGCAGCTGGGCGAGAAGCTCAGAAGTGCCCTGGTGGTAGTGATGCCCTCCTTCTGAGCAGCAGACCCTCCAGAGCCCTTCCATGCAGACCTACCAGACAGAAGCAACGTCCAGCTGAGTCCCATGCAGCAGCCTTTGAGGAAACCCCGGACACGCGTGCTCCTTGAGCCCTTCCACCACCCAGGGCGGAGGGCAGCCTCCAGCACAGTGCTGGACACCCAGAAATTCGGCTGGATGAACCTGCAGTAGGCCAGGTATTATCAGCCATGTTTACACATCAGAAACCATAAATGATTAAGTGAACCTGCTTACTTAAAGCCACCCAGGTAATAAGTTATGAAAGGGACTTTCAGACGCCCCGAGACCTACGCTGTTCCCACTGCACTGGCTGCTCCAGAGGACGGACGTGCTTCCATCCCTCCAGAGCCCAGGAAAGGAGCCGCGAGTTAGGAAACACCATCCAGGAAAGGAGCCACGAGTTAGGAAACGCCGCCCAGGAAAGGAGCCCTGAGTTAGGAAACGCCGGAAAGGAGACCTGAGTTAGGCAACGCCATCCAGGAAAGGAGCCGCGAATTAGGAAATGCCTCCCAGGAAAGGAGCCGCAAGTTAGGAAACGCCGCCCAGGAAAGGTGCCGCGAGTTACGAAACGCCGCCCAGGAAAGGTGCCGCGAGTTACCAAACGCCGCCCAGGAAAGGTGCCGCGAGTTACCAAACGCCGCCCAGGAAAGGTGCCGCGAGTTACCAAACGCCGCCCAGGAAAGGTGCCGCGAGTTACCAAATGCCGGAAAGAAGACCTGAGTTAGGAAACGCCGTCCAGGAAAGGAGCCGCGAGTTACGAAATGCCGTCCAGGAAAGGAGCCGTGAGTTAGGAAATGCTGTCCAGGAAAGGAGCTGCGAGTCACGAAACGCCGCCCAGGAAAGGAGCCGCGAGTTAGGAAACGCTGTCCAGGCGGGACAGCACTGGACACTCACACTCAGGGGCAAGGTGCACGTCACGACTCGTCTCAGAGTGAAGCAAACTAGGCTCAGAGAGGTTCAGGGATGAAGGGGCATTGATGGCGGTTCTGACAGCAGTGCCCACTCCCCATACCGTCTCTCATTTTCTCCTTCAGCCCCTGGAGTGCTGGCCTTTCTCAGCCCCATCACGGCAGACCCCACCGTGTGCCTGTTGACAGCAGACCCCATGTCTGGCCCTTGCTTTATTCACGGTCATGGTGATGCCACACCCCGAGGATGTCTCCAGCAGGTGCCCAGGGAGTGAAGCCGATGCCCATCCCCCAGGCCACCAGAGCTGGCTGCCGTACCGCCTGGCCCCCGCGCTCGTTCATTTCTCCACATGGCCTGCGTCCCCCCACTGAGCACTGGCTCCCTGACTTCATGATTCCAGCACAAGTGAATGAGAAACACATGGATCCCATTTCCTTGAAATCACATGTGATTTGACAAATGAGTAGAACGCTCTGGCAAAATAGATTTAGGAATTTTTCTTGCTTCAAAATTTGAAAAATAAGTTTGAGATGTCACAAAATCTGAACACGGCATCCCTTACCATCTGTGCCATGGAAGGATGGGGTGACTCACGACTGAGCTCTTCGGGGCTGAGGCAGGGAGTGTGGGAACGCAGATGAAGTGTTTACTCAGCCCTACTTTGGACAGCAAAGCCTTCTTGGATGGGCCCAAGCTCCACGAGGAAAGCATCAGGCTTACAAAGATGTTTACAACAATAGAGACAAGAATAGTCTTCAAGCAAATCATGGCTTTCCTCAGAAGGTCTCATCCCATGAGGGCAAACCGAGGGCACGCTTGTACATTGTTTAATAACACTTGAAACTGATGTCCTTAACAATCACACGTCTTCAGGCAGACTCCATTTTACCCAATTCCCTTTCCACGAGATTTTAAATGGAGGTAATTCTGTCCACTTGTTTTCCACCATCGGGCTGGGGAAGGACAAGTGTGACCTGCGGAGTGGGGACACCCCTGCTCCCTCACACCCGTGGGGAAGGGGGGGCATGGGGGTGGTGGTCCTGCCTGCCCTTCCCCAGCCCCGTCCAGCTCTGAGGCTGCCTGCCTCACCCCAGTCTTGTGCTCTGCTCAATCAGAAGCCAGGTCTTGCGCAGGGAGTCTGTCTTCTTCTCATGCTAGAGACGGAGTCACCGGGGTCCAGTTCTGGAAGGGGGTCTGTCCCCGAGTCTAGGAAGCAGTTCAGGCTGGGGAGGGGCCACTGGAAGGACTGGGAAGTCCTGGGAGAGTGTGGTCATGGATGGGGCTGGCAGGCACAGGAGGGAGGAGGGCTCCGTCCTGCCACCCCACCACGCACTGGCAGGGACGTGGAGGGGCGGGAGCAGAGGGGCACTGAAGAGTCTCCCCAGCATGGATGGAGCCTGGGGGTGGAGAGGCACGGTGGCCCTGGGACGTCTCTGCTCTACCTGCCCATATCACTACTGACTTGGGACCCTCGGTGTCCACACCTTTGTGTCCGGCCCCTTCTGACACCTCTCAGCCCAGGCCAACCAGCCCGAGACAGGCTCCACGAAGACGTCTGTGTCCTTCTGCCTACTCGCTTTCCTACCTTCCCTCATTCTCGACAAGGGGTAAGTTTCTCCCTGAGGTTCATCCGCCCTCCTGTCACCCCTTCTGATGACTGTGGTGGCCCTCAGGGCCCACTTCTCAGCCTGGCTTCCGTGACCCCAGGGTGCCTGCCCAGCCACACCAGCCTCCACGTGGGGCCTCCTCTGGGTCTCCTGGCTCCGTCCTCGACCCACCATGGAGCTCTCGGCGCTCATTCATCCCCTGGGCACACCCTCCTTCCCTCCAGTTTTCCTGAGCCCTGGGTTCTGAGCCGCTCCAGGGGGCTTGGGTTGGGGCTGCTGGGCATGACTCCAGCAAATGCTGAGTCGCACAGCTCCGTGTTCGCCATGTCCCTCCCACAGCACCTGAACTTGACTCGCAAACATTGGGTACGCAAGAAATGTCTCTGCCCCAAATTAAAGAATTAAAGACACAGAGGGAAGATTTTCTTTCCCTGAACCGGGGGTGGGGGGCTCCTCATTCTTCTGGCTGCACCCCCCTCCTGTGTGGGTCCCGCCGTACCCGGGAAAGAGCTGGGGGCCTGCCACCGAGGCTAAGAGGGCTGGGTGGAGGCAGTGATAGGAGGGATGTTGGAGTAAACACGGTTTGAAAAAAACAGAGTCCGGGGAGAAAGGACTGTGGTGGGCAGAGGTTTGAATGGGAGCTGGTGGGCATGTTCTTAGATCTTGCTCCAGACCACTTTGAACAGGAGTTACAAAACAACAGGATTCGGTGCACAGAAGGCACCAGGGAATTCCCCACATACCAGGCACAAAGAGCAGAGAGACAAGGATTCACGTCTGCTGTGCGCCGATTACCAGGATTCGGCAACATTCATTTTCAGTGACTTACATCTTCCCATAGTCAAAGGTGCCACTTGGAAATACCTGTTTGTCTTACTTTCACTGTGTCCTCGTGGGACTCAGTGGGAGCTTCCTGGGTCAGTGACCTCGTTCCTGGGCTCCGCAGCCCTCCCTAGAAGGCTGAGGAGGGAGAGGATGGAGGGCGTGTCAGGGCACACGAAGGGTATGACCAAGACATCACGTTTTGCTTTGCTCATCTTGAAACTGCATTGAATATCCTGTTTGCATTCTGAGTGTGTGTGTGTGTGTGTGTGTGTGTGTGTGTAAATGCACAGAACATTGACAATGCTGCTGGAACATCCAAAAGGCAGTTGCCAAAATTTTGGGTGAGTTCATTGTCAGCGAATCAGAAACATATGGCTTAAATTATCATAAAAATTCATGTTTAGGATTTCACGAAAACGGTCTTCGGTGAATGAACGCTCGTCGGAGAGGAGGTCGGAAAGGCATGGACAGAGAGCGCGCAGGCGGGGCACCTGGTCAGGCTGGCCGTGCAGCTGAGCTGCGTGTCCTTCTGCTCTGATGCTCCTGTCAGCCTGCAGCTCCCCCTTCTGCAGCCCCAGCCCGACCTGCCACCTCTCCCCTCCTTCCCCCTGCCCCGTGGCCCCTTTCGGGATTGTCCAGACCATGAACTTGTCAGCACTTTTGTCCCCAGAGCCTGGCAAAGAGCCGTGCCCGATGACTCCGATGTCCCCACAAGGAGGTCAGCGATCAGTGCTGATGCGTGGTGGGGGGCGGGGGGGCACACACTGGAGCTCCGCTCTGCACCAGCCTGCCCCCTTCTTTTGGAAATCAGGCCAAGTGGGCCACGTGTCCTGCGGGTTGGGTGGATCCTGAGAAGTGGCAGGGAGTCCTACTTCCTTTCCACTCTATTTCTCACAGGATTAAAGAGAAAGAACACTACATCTGGCCACTTCACCTGCCTCGTCCCCCTCCACTCAGCACAAGCCCGTGGTTTCCCAGTTCACGGTGAACGCTCAGTGGCCCCGCAGAGTGGCGCTGCCCTGCAGGTAGGAACACGGGCTCGACAGCAAGAAGGCCGAGCACACGGCGGTGGCACGGGTGGTCGCTGGCCGGGGTCCCAAACTCCAAGCCTTTCGTCCTCTCCAGGGGTCACTCCAGAGTCTCATTCAGCACACCTGTGCTGCTGGAGTCTCTGTTCTGACGCCAGAGGGAGAGCTCATCAGGCTGGGGACCCCCCATGCTGGCTAATTCTCAGTCACTGGAGGACAGTTTGCCGCAGAAAGCCCTGCTCGGCATTGTCAACCGCGTCATCTGCTCCTTCTCTCTGCTCAGTGAGGACGCAGCTCCTGGCCGCTGTGGCCTCCCAGACTCACGCAGGTGTTAGCACCCAGCATCGCTCTCCTGAATCCACCAGGCAGGTCCCAGAGGAAGACCTGCTCCCCATCTAATGCCCCACGGCCTCGAGGAAAGGCCCCACCAAGGCCGTGGTTGTCCCAGCGCCTGAAGCAGGGATGGCCACTGCACCTCTGCATGTAGGGCTGGAGTGGCCGAGCGCTCTGCGGTGGGGAAAGACACTGTGCTGTCAGGCACGGAAGTACAGTAGATTCACGACAATCAATAGTGGTTCCCACGGTGCCCACGTCCTCTCCTTACCTCTCTGCCGTGTTTCTGCCTGTGGTTCTGGGTGTACTAATCACCCCAGTATTCCCGGTAGACGCAGGTGGCCATTGGCGACCACTCTACAGTATTAAATGAGTTCTATTGTCTTCCGAACTGCTGTGTAAGGGGATGTCGTGGCTCCCGTGGCTGCCGTAACACGTGACCACGCAGCAGAGATCTTTCCTCTCCCATCTGGAAGCCAGGTGCCCGAAAGCAAGGTGTGGGCGGGGCCCTGGAGAGGGTCCTTCCCGCCTCCTTCAGTCCGCGGGTTGCGGGCGTCCTTGGCCTTCTCCGGCTTGTAAATGTACGTGCCCACCCTCCACCTGTGTCCTCCCGCAGCCTCCTCCCTGGGGGTCTCTGTGCCACGCAACATCCTTATAAGGACGCCTGGTGTTCGGCTTAGGGCCCACCCTACTCCGGGATGGCCTCGCCCTAACTTGATGACAGGTGCAAGGACCCCTTTACCAAATAAGGTCCCACGCGCAGGACTCCGGGGTCAGAGCTCCAACACAGCTTTTGCGGGGGACACAGTGCAAGCCACAGGAGCGGGACACCGATTTCTTGCACTGGCAACTTGTTGAATGTTGATGACAGAATTGCATATAAATTTTTTTTTTGTAAATGCTTCAGTTAAATGAAAAATCCCCTTTTTAAGTCATTTTATTTTGATTTTTGATATCCTTGAATTACAGTATCTATTTTAACTTTGATAGGGGTTTAAAATATTCTAGGAGAAAAACAAGTTGAGAATGTAGATGAATAATTTAGGTTTTAATTTTTAAATGTACTGTATTTGAATATACTCCATTTTTCTATTATGTGTATCTGATAAAATTTATTTCTAAATCCTTACTATTAAAAGAGCATGGAGTATGTGAACATTGTGATTACAACAGTAACTAGTGGTTTTGTTGAAATAAAGCTAAGGAGAATTAATTTTATGAACTAAACATATAATTTACAAATTATGGACATTGTTATATTTTTATTGCTGTGAACACTGACAGCCCAAGAATACGATGGCCAGATCCGTATAAAGATAAGATTTAAATTCTGTCTTTGCTATTTTGCCATTTTGTAGTTTTGAAAAACTTCATCTCTAGCCCTAATTTGTAATGCTGCTGTTTTGGAGGGGTGTTTGTAAGACAAAACAATAGAATCTCTCTGTCAATGTTCTAGCCTTATTTTCAGCCGATCCTTGGACATTTGGTACCGGGACCTCCAAGTGCAGTGTTGCACGGAGCCCGTAAGCTCAGGGACAGGCCTGCGGCAGTGTGGCATGCGAGGGGATGAGGAGGGAGCTCTGAGTCCCCGTCCCCTAGAGCGCCTGTGGGAAAGGGAGGCCAACACCAGCCTTGCACCTGCCGTACCAGAAAGCTCCCAGAGGGACCGGGGAAAACTAACAGTAGACCCTGTGTTTGCTGGACACTTGCATTGTCTGGATCATCCCGCCTTCCAAACCGTCCATTCATTTTCATCCCCTGGGATGAGCTCACCTGTACTGGGTCCAAAATCCTCCTCCCCCTCCTCCTTCCTCCCTTCCTCCCCTCCTCCTCTCTCTCTCCCTCCTCTTCTCTCTCCTCCCTCCCTTCCTCTCTCTCCCCCTTCCCTGCTTCCTCTACCTCCCACCTCCTTCTCTGTCCTCTCCCTCATCTCCCTCTCTTTTCCCTCCCTTTCCCTCTTCAGTCCATCTCCCTCCTCTCCCTCCTTTCTCCCCCTCCCTACCTCTCTCTTACCCACCTTCTTTCTTCTCCTTCTATTTCTTTCATAGGTACTGTCTTTCTTTTCCTTTCTTTCTCTTGGAACGGAAATGAGAGCAGGATATTAAGCTGTTTCTGTCTGGTGAGAATGGATGGGCATTCAGGGCTCTGACACCGCCTCTGTAGCCGTCTGGATCCACGTGGGGAAGCACAGACTGGGAGATGAATACAGCAGGAGCAAGCTGGCCTTCGGTCTGCAGTTCCTCTCCTTCTTCTGCATCATAGGGAACGATGTCTCACTTATGGCAAGGAAAAACATCCCTGGATTGCTGAAAAGTCACTCTTTAGCCTCTTTTTGATGTTGACACTAATGACACAGGCCTGCTTCTCGTTCTGGGTCTCCTGTGTTCTCGGTGACAGCAACATCAAGAAGGCCACACCGGCGAGGCTCTAGCCAGCCTGCTGACCCTGAACACACCCCAAACCTGGCTTCTGGAAACCCCGATATTCTCCAGCTCCATCTCCTGTTGAAGCTAGGGCTCGGCTCCAGCCGCACTCAGAGATCTGGGGGCTTCCCAAAAGCACTGCTGTCCTGTTCACAACGGGGCCTGATGGAGAGCGCTGGTGTGTTACGCTGGCTGGGCGAGTCTAGTCTGCGTCCAGGCTGGAAACTTGGATCTCAACTGTGCATGTCCAACACGAGCAACATCATCCCAAGAGGGCAGAAGTGGCTCTAGGGGAATAAAAAGTCCTAATCCTTGTGGGCATTAAGCACGGATGCACATACAACACAAAGACAGATCATATATACGTGTTACTAAAATTTCATGGGTGGGGGGTAACTAGGTAAAAGAAAAAAAAAAGTCTGCAAAGTTTCCGTAGGTAGATAGTGGTGGCATATGAATTTTATCTCAGAAAAGCCATTCCATGTATTTATATCTTAAATCCAAGTCTGTGAAAGCAGCTGAAGGCGGCCAGCCCCGGGGGCGGGGAGTCACGGCTTTACCACACTGCTCTCAGCGGGGCTGGATGCTGGTGCGGTCACTTTATTTAACAAACGACACAACAGGCCCTTTGGGTCAGAAGCTGTTCCAAGGAGGATGACAGAGGCGCTGGGGTCTGGAGGGGCATCGGGGGTAGAGGGCGGGTCCAGCACTGCCTGGCGCACAGGGAGCCCTGCTGGAGACCCTACACACCGGTCTGCGGGAGGGCCTCTGGGATGGCGGGGCACTGGCCGAAGCCTGAAAGATCAAGGGGGGAAGGAAGGACTGTCGTCCCCACAGGCACCTGTGGGGTGGACCTGACTGCCCCCATCCGTGCACGAGCACATACCCAGATGGGTCTCCTCCCGTGGTAACTTTTGTCCCCTGTTGTCTACTCTTCCCGTCTTCCTCCACGACTGCCCCATTGGCTGGGGTCCTGCGCGGCTGGCTGTGGCCCGAGACTCAGTGTGGGATGACCCATGTGAGCAAGGCAATCCCCAGGTCAGACCTTCCCACGGGAAGCCACCTGCCAACCACCACCGCCGCTCGTGTCCCCTTCCCACAGCCAGGCGCGGGGAGCAGGTGGTGAGCAGACACCCCGACACCGCGAGGAAGTCCCGGGGCCCGGCATCTGGAGCAGAACCGCCCCACGCCCACACCAGCGTCTGGTTTCGCCAGGCCGTTGCAGGCCTAGACCGCGGACACAGCAGCTTGGTCTGCCCGTGGCTGAAGGACTGTCCAAGAACACGCATTTTCCCATTTGATCAAATGTTTCAGATATCCTCAGTAAATCTGTTAGGAGTTTTCATTAGGTTGAATTTGTTCTTAGGTATTTTGTCATTGTCATTGCTCTTATAAAGAGATCATTTATCCCACAATAAGTGGTGGTTTGTATTATGTGGGGAAATTCTAATTTTGAGAATTGACTTAATAATTGGCTTTCTTGTTAATTTATCATTATTTATAATTCTTAAGCTGTTTCTTCTTATGTGTTAATGTTTACGATTCTATCACATGTAAGCAGTACACGTTTCCCCTTTTCTGATGCAGTGATCTCCAGACTCCTGATAATACTGCCCGTTCCTTCTCTGCCTTTCCCTCCAGAGTTCCTTTCTTACGGAAACCCTTTGCCTCCTTCACAGACACCACGCCCCCACAAACATGTCTCTAGATCATCCTTCCTGCAGTTCTAATTTCCAGCTGGGTTTCTCCACTTAGATATCTTTCCCTATCTTCCAGTCATTAAATAAATTCACCTTTTCTCCCAAATTGGCCTCCTTGGGGGACCCATCAGGCTGTGCTGGAGGCTTGCCCTTCCCTCAGTCCCCAGCAACCTTCTTTCCTTCTGTCTAGCTGAGCCCTGGCTCCCTTGCAGCCTTGCCCCGTCCAGCCCGCAGGAACCATGCATCAGCAGGGACGCCCTGCGCGCCTGGCATGTACCATTTTTGGAGAGTTCTGGCATTTCACTTTAGATGTTTTGAAGCATTTTTTCCAAGTACAATGTAAGCCCTTCCAGTAGGACAGAAAGCAGATATGGTATATTCTCGGTGTACTGCACACTGTTGTGTCCCCAAAGTTGAGTTAAGTTGAATTCAATAAATACTCATTAGGACGAACGCTGGGCCAAGCTGGGGACCGAGCCACCCCTCATCACAGGAAGAAGTAGATACACCTCGAAGTCTAACTTAACCTAGTAATGTCTAGAACAGTTTCTCCGTGCAGGCTGTTATAAAGTGTTTCTTTATTTATTTTAAGATTATATTTGAGAGAGAGAGAGGAGAGAGGCAGGAGGAACAGAGGGAGAGGGACAAGCAGACTCCATGCTGAGCACAGAGCCTGACGTGGGGCTCAATCTCACAGCTCTGAGGTCAGGACCTGAGCTAAAACCAAGAGTCGGATGCTTAACCACCTGGGCCCCCCAGGAGCCCCTAAAGTGTTTATTTTTCTCTCCTCAGTGGTACTCGGGCGTGTTCTAACAGCCAATCCAGGATGTAGAACTTAGATCTTCTTCCTAGCCTGCTGTGTCCTGGTGCTGGGGAGCCTTTCTGCTCCCTGTGGACCCCCGCCACGCCCCCCCAGTTCACCTTCCTTCCAGATACGTCCCGAGGATAAATTAGTGCTCGCAGAATATTCTGAGGGAGACACTGAACAAACACGATGCAGGGTTCTCCTTGCCCTACCTGGCTAAAAATGCTGCTGAGTGGATTGTAAATAGATGACCACCTCGTTTCCTCCGGGAGCTCCTTTCTGCTTCCACGGACAGTCCCCATGAGGCTCAGCCTTTTAAAAAGCGGGGGGAAGGAAACAATGCAAGGTGCCTTGGTTTATAAATGGCTATATTATTCTTAGGAGGCACCCCTGGAGCGGAGCCCTGGGAACTTGCTGACTTGACATGACTTAACTAGGCGAGATCAATGGGTCCCAGAGCCCCGAAGTGCTGGGGCTGGCGTTCCTGGTGGTGCCCGTTCCCCGTGGGGGATGTTGGTGCCACTTTGGGTTTGACTGATGATCTTCTAATGATCTCCGAGAGTGAAAAAGTTCCTGAGAGCACAGGATAAACACAAGGACAAGCGAACGTGGCCCTAGTTTGCTGAATGAGAAATCTGGTCTTCCCCCATCCCGGCTGCTCTGCGCTCAGCCGGCCTGTTTTAGCAGATGCCCAGATGGTAAGCCGCCGTCCCCCAAAGGAGCAGCTCCCAAAATCATTAGCAATTCCACATGAGAAGCTGTTGGTTTTTAAGTGGATGGATTAAAAGCCCCATATTTCCCATCTAGCATCCCCAAGAGATCTGACCTAAGGCACCACTCCATACAATCAGCATTCCAGCCCGAAGGCCCCCTGAGCACAGCCCGCACTCAGCTCTCGGCTGGGTTCCGCCGCTGGTCCTGACAGGGCAACAGCCCAGAGGAGCAGGACACCCAGAGAGAGGGGTGTGGCCAACTGATGTCCCATCTGGGAATGCCGGGGCCGCCCGCCAGGACCGCCACCTGCACGACCCCTCCCTGCTGGTCAGGTGGGCCTCCGTGCCCCTTGCCCTGCTGGACAGAGTGGACCTGTGAACTCGGCGCCAGCCCCAAGCCGCTGCTTGTAAGGCACACTCCGCACACAGACCTGCGGACTTGGTTTCCCACATGCTGTCGGATGCCGTCAACAATTCCGGTCTGCACCCTGTGTAGCTTCCCAAGAGGCTTAGGGAAGGTGGCGGAGACACGTGTGCGTGGGGAGGCTGCCCTTTCTCCCGCAGCACTAGGTGTGGAAGCGAACACAAATGCGGGAACACCGTAAATTCACTGGCGGAGGGCTTCGTCGCCTCCCTCTTCACACCCTGCTGCTGTCCACCAGGCTGTAAGGGCATCTTTTCCCCAGGACGCACTGTCTTTTTTCTGCCCTTGCATCTCCGTCCTGACAGCTACGGCAGATCCTAGCCAGTGGGACAGAGAGCTGAGCAGCGAGACAGCCACAGCCCCCGGCTGACCACGTTCCACGAGCCGCGTCAGTCTGCCCGGTGGTGGAAGCAATGCTGCGGTGCGAACTGTCTCCATCCTGCACACCCATCTCTGGCCCTGTTCGGCGAGGAAACGGCCCTTCCCGTTGTGCAGAAGCCAGGTCCCATAAAGCCCGAAGCGACGCACAGCAGAGCGGAGGTCTACCGTGACACAAACAGTCCGACAGCACAGCTTCATTCTCCCATACCTGGGGCAATCTGCCTGTTCTCCCTGCTGGTAAACCCTGCGAGTGCCCGTCCCTCTGTGGACCCTCCCGGAGGCCGCAGGACCAGTCCCGGTGACTTTGGACTGGGACTTCCGTCAAGCCTGCAATAGGGTGAGAACATTCCACCATGCATCTCACCTGACCCCTTGCCGGAGACTCAGGCCCACATGGCGCCAATGGTTGGTCAGTAACCAAGTCAAACGATGGTTGTGTTCATCTAAAAGCCAGGGTGACATGACAGCCACCTGCAAAAGTGACTTCTGGTCAGCGAGGATTGCCTGGTGTTCACTCAGTGTTACCCATGCAAGTAGTGCGGCTTTTCACATAAACAGGAGGGCCAGGCCGAGACATCCACAGCTCTCTGCACGAAGAGCCTTTGTATTTTTTCTGATGAAGTTACTACCGAAAAGTCAAGAACGGTGAACATGCAGGTCAACGGGTTGCCATTAAACCGCTTGCTTGCTTAAGTCGTGTAATTCCGCTCAGTGCATTGGCAGTGACTACTTGCCACGTGCTTGCTCTCTCAGAAGCTCCCCACGAGGCTGTGGAGACGGGATTGCCAGGACACCCCTGTGGGCCGGTGCATCCCCCTCAGGCTAGCACAGCGCAGGGCAGGGGAGGAAGGTGAGCAGGGCGGGTCCTGAACAGAACTGGGAAAGGGACATTAGCCGGAACTTCCCGCTCTTCTTCCTGTCTCCTTCCCCGATTCCAAGTAGTGTCCCCCCTCCATCACCAGGGCCTCGCACCCCTGCGGGGGGACCTGCTGGGACTGTTGCATGCTATGGTCCCCTCGTCCCGGCCCCAGGGTGTGCACGCAGACCTCGGCTCCACTGCTGAATGGATCTGGTCTGCTCCCGTTTCAGCCGCAGGAGAGGCGGAAGGAGGACTGTGCGGTGAGGCTCCCCGAAAATGCACCACATGCAGGTCAAGGTCAGTGATGTGTCCCTCGGCTTCATAAAAATAGACGTTGACCCTGTTCGAGAGGGACCCGCTCATGATGACGAGGACGGCCTTCCTGGCCACTGCAGCTCTCTGAGAATCGTGTCTTCGCGGCAAAGGGGGTCTTGGTCTCAGTCTCGTTTCTCCAGATCTAAAGTACGACCTACTGTCCTGCGGATGCGGAAGTCCTTACAGTAACTTCCATTTTCACACCCCACACGGCTCCCCTTCTTCAGGGCCCCTTCCCAGGGCGCAGCCGATGTGTGAAAAGCCGGGCAGCCCATGTCACCCGTACTGAATTGAACAGGTCTGTTAATGTGTCAGACCAAAGTCCCTGCTCAGCCTTGGCCACCAAGACCGCCCTGGCCACCTGGTCAAGTGCTATAAATAAATGATAGCTTCGTGGGGCGGGAAACACACGCAATTATCTTTGTTTCCTCCAGAGGCGAAGCTCGCTCCTGAGCAGGAGTTCCTGCGCTTTCTGCGGGAAGGAGGCCGGCCGTCAGTGCTGCTGGCCTGGACTCCAGGCAGGGGCCGCCACCCGGGGGCAACCCCCACACACAGTACAGACACACAGGGTTTGCACCGTTCAGTGTGCCCGTGTCTCCACAGAGCGCTTTCCTCGTCAGGGTCCATTTTACCCTACTAGAGAGTTCCATGCCTCAGCGGGGCAGTCTTCGCGCTGCAGGGGCAGCAAGTGGATAAACAATGAGAATCATTTGGCTCAGGGGTCCAATGAGGGCGGACTCAGAAAAACAGGGTGAGGGGGTGAGTGGTGGCTGATGGCCCCCACAGCATGGCAAGAGCAGGGACCCAGTAATCCACGAGGACAGCCCCTCTCTCGCTGGGATCAAATCCCCAGCTCCCTCTGGAAGATGACACGCAGAGGCCGGGGGACACCTGCGTGCGGAACTCCGTCATTTCCGAGGAGCAGGTAGAGTCTGCTCTGGACACCGCTCCGCAGAGGGTAACACTATCGGCGGGACGGACACGTGCCTGGTCTGCAAGCCTTCAGTCCTCAGACTTGCCCTCGTTGGAATGGCAAAGATGAGTGTCAGAGGGAGCCACCGAACGGCAGCTTGTGACAGGCAAAGTGGCTGCACTTGCTTCCCAAGCTGCCGGAAGGAAGGACCACAAGCTGGGTGTCCTGAAACAGCGGATGTCCTTGCTGGCAGCTCTGGGGCCGGTGTTCTGACGCCGAGGTGTGGGCAGGGCCACACGCCCTCCAAAGACTCCAGGGGCGGGTCTTTCCTGGGGTCTGGGGGTGGCTTCTGGGCTTGAGGCTGCACAGCTCGGATGTCCGATGTCTGCCTCTGCTCTCACATGGTTTTCTTCCCTGCGTGTCCCTTGCCGAGACGCACAGGGGAACAGAGGCTGTCACCTGTCCCTCAGGAGTGCTATTGACATGGGACCTTCTTGACCATGACCTTCTAAGTCCACATTGGAATACTCCGGATTTGGGAATCTAAAGCCCACTCCATTGATCCCAGCTTATGATCCTAAACTTAATTTTATCCACAAGGACTATTTTCCCAAATAAGGTCACATTCGAGGTTCCTAGTGGGCATATCTTTTGGGAGCAGGCAGCCTCCTACACCCACCTACAGGTAACGTCCACGCATGACATGGACGCTGCCCTGCGGATGGGGGGACTTACAGTTAGCTTTCCAGTGTTCCCTCTGGAGGGACGGTGTCCTCCATCAGGGGGAATGGAGGTGAGGAGAGCTCGGCACATTGGGAACTCTGCCATAAATGTTTACCGAGTTTTGGCCCATTTTCAATTATTTGTGAATTACAGGGCAAGAATTCCTGTGCTCAGCATATGAATGTCTGTCCCTGAGTATAAGACAGATACAGACTGGCCAGAACTCACAGAGAAAGAGGACTACGGTGTGGCAGGGAGGACCAGTGTCCATACAGAAGGAGGAGGACTGACTCGGTGTCTCCTGGTGACACTGTCCCTGCATGGGGCACCGAGCCCGTCTGCGTCCGTGGGAGGCTGGCATCCAACAAGACACTGCGTCTCCAGCATTTTGCATCCCCAGCTCTTTCGCATTCCTGAGGCACAGGTGGTGAGGCGTGGGGTCTCCAGGAAGCATCCGGACTCTGCTGAGGGCAAGCAGGTATGCTGTGTGTCTGCTGTGTCTGTGTTAAGCCACAGATATGGCGTGTCTCGTGCTTACTCTGAGTTACCTGAATGAGTGGACTTAGAAGCCCGGGGACAACACAGGGACAGGGCCTACACCACTTTTCAAAGGCAAGTCAGAGTCTCCCGGGAGAGAATAAGGCCAGGGATGGGATGCCAGGAGAGGTTGGGAGCTCCACGAGCAAGAGAGCATTGAGGCTGGAAGGGCTCGGGCTGGTTAGGGATTGGCATTGGCAGCAGGACGGTGCTGGGCAATTGATCAATACCCAACCTATGCAGGGTCTGTGCAGGTGCCCACAAAGCCCTGGAGAAGACTTGGGGGGTGGCAAGCGGGGAAGCTAGTGGAAGAAAACAAGCAACAGCTACAAAGTGAGGTGGGGTTTAGAGACAAGATCTTTAATTGACCTTCTTGTCATCCAATCTATCGTGACAGGAGTCAAGCATTTCGGAATGATTAAGGGGGAGTGAAGTCCACCAAGGACATGTTGTTCCCTACTCTCCTCTGGATGTGTCACTTGTGTGAAGCGCAGGGAGATCAAGACACGAGAGCACACAACATCCAGAAAAGGGGGAGCAAACTAATAATCCAGTTTGATAGATTATCCAGCTGATCCACTTTGTCAGGCTCAAAGGGAAAGTGTCAGGACTCCCGGAAGTCCCCATGTTGTGGGTGCCAACCAAGTTCCCTTCCCCAAAGAGTTTTAGCTAGATACAATTGCGGGACTTACATTTCTCTTTGCAAAGTGTGATGCATGTCTTCAGGGGAGGGATGGTTAGAAATCATCAGTATTTGTGCTTCTTTTTGTATTTTATGTAAATATTTTACTATTAACATGTGCACTTCCCAGAGGAAAGGAATATGCTGGAATCCAATGGATGGTCTTTGAGAAGCCAGGAGACAGCAGAGGAATGTTCCAGATGGACAACGCACAACTCTCCGAAGGGCCCCTGCGCTCGTGTGGGAAGATGTGTCGGCCACCCCATCCAGCACAGAGCTGCTCCTGAGAGGATTGATACGGTTCATCCCTCTTCGTTCCCAACACTACTGCACAGACTTTCACATCTATCCATAAAGTTGACCTCATCTCTAAAAACTTCAAAACTGACTGGGGAAGTGTTTATCAGCACAAATAAAATATCTAAGTCTGGCTAATTGATGAGCTGAGCAGCTCACTCACTATGAAATTGTAACTGAGCATAATGGATGTTTGGAGTTTGTGTATATAATGTGTAACATGTCCTGGGACCTAAGTGCAAAGCTTCCAACGTGGGTCTGTTACTTAGTAATCCCTTCAAACCTGTTAGCAGCTCTCCCCACTGCTCTGCCTAAAGTCAATGCTAAGTATAGCCCATCTTTCCGAGTAATGTTCGATTTGGGGAAAGAAAACCTAAACTTTGTAACTCAATTGTTACGGGATTAGATTTCTTAAAATCGAGCAAGAATTACTTCAAGCATGTAGAAAACATGCCAACTTCGTGAAAAAAAAAGCCAACTTCATGAAAAAAAAAAACATTTCATATTCCCTTTAAAGATTGACTATTGGCCAAAAATATCTTGTAACACTGCTTCCAGGCGAAGTTTGGGTTCATTTTTTAAAGGAGGGTTTGGGTTTTTAAAGTTTGGGTTCATTTTAAACAAGGATGCATTTTTAAAGAAGACAGACATCTCAGTAATGTGTACAAGTGGCTGTCTTTGTCAGGGAGCCCTCGTGGAGCTTCCCCAGGAGAGCCCAGAGGGGTTGAATTCACCCCAGGGGTGGGGCGGGTCTTCTCCCCAAGTCACCAACCCTCTCCTTTCCAAGCGGATGCCTGCCACTCTGGGGTTCTTTCCAATGTGCATGGATTCTCTCCCCACCGTCCCTGTTCTCAGCAGCAACTATGCAGTACAGTGGAGTCTGACACCACCTGCTTGCCTGACCTCAGAATCCCCTCCTGTTCTTATTCCAAGAGTGCAGTGGAGGTCTCCTTGGGTTTCTGTGTGCAGCTAAACCAGGGTGATGCTGCCCGTGAGTGTCAATTTTATGTGTCAATTGTACCGGGCCAAGGGGTGTCCCGATACTTAGTTAAGCATGACTATGGGTGTGTCTTTAAGGGTGTTTCTGGTTCAGTTAGCATTTGGATATGCAGACTGAGTGAAACAGACTGCCCTGCCCAGTGTCTGTGGGCCTCATCCCATCAGTTGAAGGCTGAGTAGGTAAAAGACTGAGCTTGGTCATTGGTGTTCTCCTGCCTTTGACTCAGACTAAAACTATAGCAGTGGCTCTGCTGGGTCTCCAGCCTGCAGATGGTAGATCTTTGGACCTTCTGACCTCTATAATCCTGTGAACCAACTCCTTAGATCCCCTCTCCCTTCCACACTCTCTCCCTCTCTCTACCCCCTGCTCTCTCTTTCTCCCTCTCACTCTCCTTTGGTAGATAGATGATAGATAGATAGATAGATAGATAGATAGATAGATAGATAGATAGATAGACAGACATCTCGTCTTGGTTCTGTTTCTCTGGAGAAATCTGACAAATACGTCTCCACAGACAAGCTCCTCTTAAGCATAGCTGCAAAGCCACTCACCGAGGTGGCCCTTCCATGAGGAGCAGACCCCATGTGGCAGCCTTGGAGAGGCATTGGGAAAGTCCTTGACTAGGAAAGAGGGCCTCTTAGTCCTTCCTGTCACTGAGGAAGAGTGCATCTTTGAGGTGGGGGTGCTGACTTTTTGTACATAAATTCAAAACTAAGGAGCAGCTTGGGAAGAGTTTCCAGGGACAGTTTGGTCCTGTTCATCTCCAGAGAGAATCAAATGGCAGCAAAATGTTACAAAAACATATTAAATGCCTTCCCGTCATTGACGGTAATCTTGGAGCACAACAGTTTAGTTCAGAGGAATTCATTCGCCCAGAGAAGCTTTCTCCCCCATTATTTGCTTTTGATCTTATTCACATCACCTGTTTCTAGCGAAGAAATTGATAAGAATTTTTTTTATAAGTTCTTCCTCTTCTTCTAAGCAGGAAAACAGCTGGAATCCCAAAAAGCTTCCCGTTGCTTGTCTTTTCTTGGCATGGGGAGGTACCAGTGTGCGACGCCCCTAAGTTCGATAAAATAAGTTTACCAGCTTTCTGTGTTTGCTGAGCGAAGAGAAGACTGCTTCCCCTTCCCCGGCACACAGTCTCTCGGCGCTCCTAATCTCTGCAGGACTGTGGGAGCGCATCGCCAGTCTCGGGGGCCGGACAGGAAGGAGCTCCCAAGCTGTTTGGGCCATGACAGCGTCTTTAGTCTCGAGACAGGCGCGTTAGTCAGGATGTTGGCGAATCTCCTTAACTGGATTGCCTGCATAAGTTGCAAGATGGGGTGGACAAGTGATAGGGAAAAGTATGTTTTTTCCCCCTGTAAAAAGAACCAAAATATGTAAACAGCCCAACATGTAGGAAGAAGTGTATGTGCCTTGTATTGAAAGGGGAAAAACAGTTTGGAGAAATGGGAGGATAGCACAGGGTGGAAGCCGCTAGTCTTCTCCTATAGCGGACAGCCCCGAGTGGTAGAGGCCATTATTTCTTGCATTTTCAGAGCAAATGAACTTGACAGATGGCCGTGTCACCCAAACCCCCACCTACCAACTTGATTATGCAGAAAACAATACAATGGAGAAGAAATCATTACTGAAGGAACCTGGTTAGTCCACAGAGGGCCAGGGAAGGCAGAAGAACAAAATTACAGTGGTGGAATTGAACAGCAAGAATGCATTTAACATAAAGTGGGTTACAGCAAGGCAATCAGTCATGGCTAAAGCTATTGTCTGAGCTTGCTTGCATGGTATATGAAGTCATCTGTCATCTCCCACGGAATTTATGCTTAGTTTATAGGAAAAACTACAAAGGTTTTGCCAGGACATGTCTCGGTAGCCTTACGTAGCTCAAATGTGGATCCACAGAAAGAAAATGGTGGGAATTCTCGGATCTCTGCAGCCGTCTGTGTTTGGGAGGCTATGATCATGCCACCGGGACGCCCCGTCAGATGCTCCCAGGACCCGAGCAAGGCCGTCTGCCGGAAGTTCGGGACACACATCCTTCAACTTCTGCGGAGAGCAAGCTGCCCAGGCCGCCATCGGGCTGAGAAGATGGAAGGCCAGAGTTCAGACAGGGCTTCATAAAAGTTGGAGAGGGATGTTGTCTTAAGTTCAGAAAGACAGGTATCTCCTGTGTGTGGCTGCGTGTATTTGTAAGAACAGCTCAACTCTGAGTAAATAGGCAGTGTCAGCCATGTGACAGACAGCCGGGGATAAGTGGCTGATGCCATACTAGCCGTACGAGGCGTATCGATTGCCAACGTCAAAGCAGGTGTTTCCAAACTGCTAAAGACTTCTTAGGAATAAGGCAGCTTCCCTGCTCCTTTCCTGAAAATTGGGGGGATTTTGCTGCCTTTATGTATTTGTGCATGGAGCTTCTCCCATCAGAGAGCCTTGTTCCCATCCGTCCCTGTTCCTTGAGGCCACTGCCATGCGGCAGACCGAGCTCAAACTCACCAGCCGGCAGCCAGCCTGCTCTGCGCACGGCTCACAGCTCTGCTGTCACGAGACCCCGTTACCCCCGATGCTGCGGTGGCTTCAGTCCTGTCCCAGCTCTGCTAGCAGACACCCGTTCCCGACACGGGGTGTGTCATGTGCGTGCACCTCAGGAGCTGTCCTCTATCTGCACAACCTCTGTGCGTGCCTGTGGCGTCTGTCTTCCGATCCTGTCCGTCCGTGAATGCTGTGCCCTCCTGGACAGCCCCTTAATACCTGCTGGAAACATTCAGACGGGCAGCTGCTTTCTGATTTACCAACTTGATTTTGTACAATTTTAATGCACTTGTATGACATTAATATAATTAAATTACACGTTACCTACAATAATATATTACAATTTAATGTATTAAACATTAATATGGGTAATATTAGTTGGGTTTAATTATATGAAAGTTGTCAAAAATTGACCGAGAAATAAAAGTGCTTTCCCAAAGCATTCGCTCTATCTCATTATCTACTGTTACTATCTTTTTAAAATTATAATAATATTTTTTATTATATTATGTTAGTCACCATACTAGGTACACCTGTGACCAGTGGCTCCTATCCTTCTTGTACCTTTACTTGATGGAAGATACATACTTGGCTCTGCCAACGCAAGGGTCTGTTTGTGCACTTTGTCGAGCTAAAGCACAAACGAGAACACTTAACTTGGACTATTCTGACTTAGGGAAGTCCAGGTTCAGAGTCCCTTGTTCAAGCCTCTCTAAGGAATGTGTTTCCGGATTGGAAGCCAACGAGCAGAGGATAGATCTCATTTACCTAAAGTAGCCCCTACAGGCTGCCATGAAATCGCATTTGCTGGTAATTACCAGCCTCACAAGGCTTGGAGAAGCCTGCGATCAGTTTTCCCCAAGAGGAAGTGCTGCCCATCCCAGTACAAAAAGTGACACTGTGTCTCCAAAACAGCCACCAGACCTCAACCTGTAAGAAGGCGGTCCTGGTGGCCAACTGCCTGACCCGGGCAGACTCCAACCCTCACCTCTGGCTCCCTGGCGAGATGACGCCGTCGGATGTCCCCTCAGAGCCCAGCCCCTTACCGGGTGTGTGCTCCCTGTGGACAGTGCCCTCATCTCTGAGAGGGCTGGCTCCCCTGCACTGGTGCACCCCCAGCCGGCACGATGGAGGAGCTGAGGGGCGCACCAGGACGCGGCCGAGAGCGAACCAGGGGATCTGGGTTCTGTGACTGTCACACCTGGCTGACATCTTGACTGCAGCCCAGTGAGACCCATTGCTGATGTCTGACCTCCAGAGCTATCCGATAGGAAGACTGTTGCTTTAAGCCACAGGGGCTAAGGTCGTTCGCGACAGCAGTGGCAGGACACAAACACCTCTCCCCAGATCCTTGTGCTCCAGCTCTTCGGGACCACGTAGGGGAATGTCTCGGGATGTCAGGGAGCAGATTTGCTTTCTCACAGAGACTCTGAAAGAAATGCCTCAGGAGACGTAACTTGAAGAGGCTGAAACTTTAGGTGAGTCCCCAGCCCTCTGGGGACAGGAGTCGTCTCTGGAATTCACCTGCACGGCCCTCCCGATGCCGAGCACACTTGGATGCGGGCGTTATGACAGTGACAAGGTGTGAGGGGCCTGCCTGGGGTGACAGTGGCCAGAAGAGGCCGGCGCTCTGGAGGACAGGGGCCCTGCTCATGATCCGCGTCCGCAGCGGGACGGGGCCCAAAGGTCCAGCTCACAGCCGTGTGGGTGGGTGGGTGCGTGTCCCTTGGGCACTGGGAGGAGGGGGTGCGATTCTGGCTTTCTGGAGACTGCCGGCCCCGAGTTCAATCCCGTCAGAACACCACCCTTAGAATCATCCTGTCTGCTGCCCCAAAGGCCCACACGTAGAAATCCTTTTCCCCGCACACATTCTGCCTGACACTAGGCCAGAGAACCTGGCCTCGGTTAGGACGCCTGGGGGCACGTCTCGGCCTCGTCACCATCTGCACAGATACACTGCCAGCCTCCTCCATGAAATAAAGCGTCTGTGCATCTGAACCGGGGGAGCATGCGCTCAATACCACTGACCTGACCCCCGGCGGCTTTTCTTAGGACCAGACGCTCAACAGGGTCCTCCAACCCAAAACAATAGTGATAGCTATTATTATTACCTCTTCCTTCAGGACAGGTAAGTCTGTGAGTCAAAATCAAGAATTGTGTCCTGGTGGAACAAAGCTGGGGTCTGGGGCGTGTCTGTGCAGATGTGGTTTGGGGCGCGTCCATGCGCAGCCACGAATGGGACCGCACGTGTGTCCTGTATCGGAAGGGCTCACGTGCGGTCACTCTTGCTGCTCTTGTCCAGGATCCACGGGGCCTTCCGGTGAGAAATCACGGGCTGCTGGGTGTGCATGGGCCGCCCAGACAGGACCTGAGGGCCTCCTGGCTGCTCTCAAGGCTGCACCCCCACCGCCCCCCGCCCCGAAGCCGTCGTCCAGCTTCATACCGGAGGCGAAGGGAATTGCAGTCAAAGGAGAGCAAACACTCGTCTCCACAGTGCCCGTTGCTGAGCGGCCAACCCTGGTTTGCAAGGAGATCCAAGGAGTCTGAACAGTGGCCCAGCGGGTGGCGGCCTTCACCTCTGCACTCCCCACCCTAGGGCAAATGGGCGCGTGCTCACCTCAGCAGCGATGACCCACGCAGGGCTGGGGGAAACACCCGCCACCCCTCTTCAGGGCCCATTGCACGTTTGCTGCAAACCTGACTTGTTGGACCGTCAGACCCAGATGAAAGGAGCAGGTGTGGCCTTCTGCTCGGGACGTCCTGCTGTGGTGCCTGGTGTCCCTGATTTCCACAGCTGAGACCCGTAATCCACTCAGCAGCCACACAGAGAAAAGTAAGTGCACAGACCTGGCTCATTTAATGCCCTGGTACCCACATACTTCTCAGAGCAGCATGACAACCCCTTCCCAGTGCATTCACAGAAGGCTTTCATCAGCGGTCCTCTTCTCCTGGGACCTCTGGCCTTTTAGCTCTTCCCTGACTACGTGGACCATGGAAATGTGCCAAGCAAGTCAGAAACACGAGAGACCACCAGGAAGAGACCACCATACAGCAACTGTATGACGATGCCAAGATGAACATCACGTCCGTGGGCAGGGGAAGGAGGCTGCATAACCCTTCCAGGATGCTAGGCAGGAATCCTGACCAGGCTGTGTTCTGGACGTGTCTGAGACCGAGCGTTCCAGGTCCCTAAGTCTCCAGGGATGGTTGCTGGGATCTGGAGGCAGATGTGTCTGTGGGTACAGGCTTCCTGCTTGCGAACTCCCCCAAACTTTTGTGCTGCACAAGAGTACGTGAGATACTGTGATAGGACAGCTCGTTCTTTTTAGGGGCAATTTAACTGTGCCAGTCGAGTTAGAATCAAGAAGAAAAAGTAACGGCCTGAGACATATGTGGAGTAATGACATGAAATTGTAATGGGTGATCTAGGCTGATATGGGGGGGGGGGCAGGGAAAAGAACTAGCCTATAAGGCTTATTTACCCATGGAAGAATCCTACAGCAATCTTCACAATGGAGTTTAACACAACTCAGAACACGCAGTGAAGAGCAATCTTGTATCGGCAGGAAATAGACCAGATGACGAAAATCTAACACATGCATTTCTATGATTTCATGACACATATCTGCAGAGTTCAGGGCTCTGGGTTTAATTTGGAGACAGCCCACTGATGGTATCAGTGAGAATGCCTCAAAACAACAGCACGTTTCAGGGCTCTGAAGCCGAACGTCCACGGATGCCGAAACAGCAGAGACCCAAGAGCAAAGGTCAACGGAAAGAGCCCAGACTCAGTCCTGACTCCCTGCCGTTCACAGACCCCGCACTTGAGACACAGTGGGAGTCCTCCCCACAGCTCCTCTGTGGTGGGCAGCCGAGGGAGGGAACCAACACTACTTGGAGCTGGAAGGACCGGAGGCCACCCTCTGTCTCCAGACTTCGGGGCCTGGCCGCGGAGGTGAGAAGATGTGGAATGCATCGTGCCTTAGCAGAGCTCCCTCCAAGCCTGGTCTGAGATGCAGGACCCTCGCCTGAGCGATTCATTCTGGGAGTGCTCTTGGGAGAAGAGGTAGGGGAGAGAGCGAAACAGGACGGACCCTACAGGGAGCCCTGAAGCCCACTTGCACCCCAAGTGAGCACACTAGAAGGAGGGGCCAGTATTTTGTGCCCCCTATACTGGTCAGTCTCAGGCCCAGGTCTGCCCTGGAGGAGAGCACGGCCCCAGGAGAGGCAGATCTGGTTACCAGGGCAGGGGTCTTGACCCTCAGGGGGAGTGGGCCGAGAACCCGTGGCATCGGGCACGGCTCTCGCTATCCCTTCATGTTCCTCCCCGCTCTACACTCTTTTTAACACAAATTTAATGTGGAACAATTTGAGAGTTAAGGAGTACAGAGAATCCCCATATCCCCAGCACCACCGGCCCTGTTCCCGCATCGTCCCTCCTCCACGTCCACTGTCTCTTCGTGGGGCGGTCATTCGGGGTGTAAAAGCAGGAGACAGACGTTGGGACGTAACTCCTCAGGTTCATTTTGTCTTGATGTCAGCCTTAAGCTACGTGTAGAGGGCTTGACCAAGCTCATCTTACAGGAACAGTGCGTCCACGCAGTTCATGTGACCTCGCAACCCTCAGCTGCAGAGTCTGACCCGTCCATGTCCTCGACCGCTATAGATGCCAGCCTGCAGAGGTTGGTAAGTTTGGTCGCTCACTGGCCAGCACCCTTTAGTGGTTGTGCACGTGCCCGGGGGTGGAAGGAGGGGTTCCCAGAGTCGCCCTCGCTTTCTTCATCTGTCCTGCCCTTGCTGGCTCTGCCCCATGAGTGAGGACCTTCCCCCTGCTGAAGGCAGGCCTTACCTCTGGGAACATTCTCCCCGGTGTAAGAAACTGCCAGGCTACAGAACAACGTCTAAGGCAAGCTGGGGTTCCCCCCACTCGTGTCCACGTGGAAATCCTCAGACCGTGGGCTTCACCTCCTTCCAAGGCTAAGGTGCTCTCCCATGCCTCGAACACAACCTGAGGGCGCTCGGTTTTTGGCTCGACATACGGCATCTGGGCGAAGCCTGGTGCACGGCTGGGACAGGTCCATCCTGGTGTCAGGAGCCCAGCAGAGATGAGTTTTGATCACATCAGAAACTCCCCAAATACAGGTCCTTATCAGAGATCAGCTCCTGAGGCTTCATAAACGCCCTGATATTTAAGGCAAAATTGTGTGAGCAAATGCATTTCCCTTTGGAGAGGGTCCCGAACGCACATCAAATTTTGAAGGGAAAACACATGTCTATGACCAAAGGGGAGCAAGGATTGTTCTGCATCTAGAGACGAGCGTGAGGCCAGGCAAGCACTCAGTAAATGCCGTGCAACAACGAGCAGGGAGGTTTGTTGTTTGCTTAGACTACAGAGCAGGAGCCAGAGGAGCTGCAGGCTCTGAGGTGGGCTAGTGGGGCTCTGTCCCCAACAGAGAGCTGCCCTCAGTGTGGGAGCACAGCGACTGGGGTCTTCCCCTCTGCTGGCCACAGGGGACCCGAGGCGGGGACATTGGCACAGGCCCCGTTCAGCCTGCCTTCCCCATGAAGGGACCTCTAGGACACCGCATGGCAGCTTGAGGTGGGGCATGGAGGGGCAATGGCCATGCAGGGTGGCCCTGGGCTGCAGGGGACATGGGCTGGGTCATCTGGGGTCAGCACAGACGGACTCTGCTCACCAGCTTTGCTTTGGTCCAAGCCCCGTAGCCGAGCACAGCCTGTGACCTGGAACCGGTCACCTGGGCACCAGGACGAGAATGTTGGGATGGTTTCCGCTTTGAGACGCAGCCGCCGTCCTGACCGTCCACAGAGCCGTCTACGCCCCCGCGCAGACCCACCCTGCTGTGCACCCACTCTGGGGGAAGCCCTTCTGCACTGGCTCCCACGCTGCAGGGCAGATTTCATGGCCGGGCCCCCGTGGTGCCAGATACTCTATGCGTGTCCTCTGTCTAAGTGAGACATCTTCCTGTCACAGTCCATCCCCAGGGTCCATGTTTGGAGGCCGGCTGCCGAGTCAGCTCCTCGGGACTCCATAACAGGTCCCCTCAGCCCCGGTGATGCTGGAAAGAAGCGTGTGTGCTCTGACCTTCTGGGAGCCCACAAGGCTGCACAGGGTCGCTGGGGCTGTGCTCCAGGGGGTCTGGGGGGTCCTCCCCCAGCTCTGGGACCCCAGGCCCCGTCTCTGCCCCACGCTAACACGCGCTCCTGTCCGTGGGCCAGCTTGTCTTCCCTGCTTCCTTTCTGGACTGGGGAGGCCTGAGTCCTGTCCCCTCAGTGTCCATGTTGACCCTGTAACTCCCGGTGTATCTGTGTTTGGAGGTGGTGTCTTCAGCCAATAGTTACGGCTAAATGGGGTCATCAGGGTGGGGGCTTAGAGCAACAGGTCCAGTGTCCTATAAGAAGAGAAGGATTTCCCTGTCTCCCTCCCTCCATCCCTCTCTCTCTCTGTCCCTCCTTCTCTGTCTCTGACCTTCTCTCTACCCACCCCTCCCACTGGCACGCACCACGAAAAGGCCACGTCAGGACACGGTGAGGAGGTAACCGTCGGTAAGCCAGGTGTTGGGGCCTCCCCAGGAGCCAAACTGACCTTGGCCATCTGGCCGTCAGCCCGGGTGGTGGTGTTTGATTCTGCCGCCCCAGCTGGCGGATGCACGAGCCCTCACACCGGCTTGCTCACTGCCCAGCCCCATGCAGGGCATCTCGTCTCCAGATCCTTAACCAGACCTGAGAAGACCTTTCCCCAACACCATCACACTCGGGTTCTGGACGACATACCATGTTTGGGGAGCCACCCGGCAACCCACTCCCCTGTGAGGAACAGGAGGTCTCCTGATGTTAGGGAAAGGAGAGGTCACATGCATGCCCACACTGCCCAGTCTCCTGCAGACTGAAGGGCTGTCCGGGACCCTGGAGCGAGTCCTTGCTGAGCACTTTGTGGGCGAGGGGACTGGCTCCGGAGGGTGCCTTGTGTGATGGGGTTCTGGTCTCCCACAGTTCACCTGTGGGGCTCTAACGGGCCTGGGGTGAGAACAGAAGGCCCACTGCAGGGCACCCCGTTAGTGCCCACCGTCAGGCCCTTGAGCCACTGGGAGCCAGAGTGTTCCACACATCAGGTGACCATGGGGAGGACCCGTGCCCAAGGCCAGCCATCCATGATGCCCGAGGGAGGCCCCAGCCTGAACTTTGCATTCTTGTCCTCATCCTGGTTCAAGCAGGCCAGAATCCATAATGACCTCCCCGCCATGACCTCGCTCCAGCAAACACACGATAAACTCAGACACTCTGAAAACTATTTCTTAAACCGGTTTTTGGTTTTACATTTAGAATATCTACTTACCTCTACGAACGGATGCTGGGCTGCACTCTTCTGAGCTGGGTAGACTGGAGCTTTGTGTCCTCCCACGGGGTCCAGTCTGGTTTCCTCAGTCAGACTATTCTACAGGAACTCCCACATGGCCTGGGAATTGTCGAGTAGGCATCTCACTGATTTTGGGCCTCGCAGCATCCCACACCACAGGTGTATCAGAGGAAACGTTCATTACTCTTACGATTAACACTTCCAAAAGCAAATGAATGTAACGCATCTGGGATTAACGATAGCGTCCTATTCCGAGCGCGCGCTGCACGTGGACACTTTGTACACAACACGTCGTCGAGGACGGCCCCGAAAGAAGCAACACACGGGAGGCATGCAGGCCACGTTTCCAAGGAGGAGCCAAGATTCACGCCAATTCTCTGGACATCTGCAGCTGGACCCTTTCCCCTGAAGACAGAGACCCTCCCATTCCTTCTTTGTCAGCTTGTTTAAAACTTCCAGTGCTTAAATCAAGAACATACAGAACACGGGAAATACACATGTTTGTTGAGTGAAGTCAGTAATTCTACACGGCAGGGAGCGAGGAGGACGGGCCTGTGAAGGAACACAGGGGACCGGGAATTCTGGACGCAGCACGAGAATGAAAACAAGTGTGGTCGGATCCACACTCATCCCTCCCAAGAGATGATGGGCTCCGGAGCAGGAGGGGAGCCTCCCCAACAATGCAGATGCAGGGGAAGGGATGTGGACGGAGGACAGCAGCCGCACACTCCTGGATCCCGTCCTTACTTGTGAAAATGCTCTGAGATGGTGCTAGAGAGCAGGTGGCCCCGGGCAGCCGGAGCCTCTCCCTTTCCTGAAAGTCCCATTCTGTTTTCAGCTATGAGAGAACTTGCCATCATACTCAGCTGAACCCAGCCTTCTAGTGCAATCTACTGGCAGGGCTTGCATCTAACGCTTTGTCACACCAAGAATAATCCGAGTCACTCCTAAAGGAGGAATATCTGTCAGTCCTTCCGAGCCCTCCTTCCAGGTGAGACCCCGCGCATCAGTCAACAGACTTTGAACACCCTCCGATCTTGTGCAAAGATCACGCTTAATGTCCCATCAATAGTGAAGGATATGTTGTTTTTAGACTTGGCCCCGCTGTGAGCTAATGGACAACACTAATCATAAACCTTCCTGAGCATTCATAATTACAGAGAGAGCTAAGTGGTCAGGGAGGACTTCTGAAAGGAGGCGACATTTCAGCAGAGAACTGAATGAGAGGAAGACAGCCATTCGGAGCAGAAGCAGGGTCCTCTGGGCTGCACAGGCCAAAGTACACAGACGGCAGGAAGCTCCGCAAGGTGGGGCAACGGGAGGCCAGAGGCCAGGTAAGTGGAAGAGGCTTCTGGATTCCACCCTGGGCCCTCTGCAGGGAAAACACGGAGCCCCTGCCTCACAGAGCTCGCAGTTGAGGTGGGGTGAGGGCAGAATAAAGAGGTGTATGTGTCAGACGGGAGGGGAGCTCTGAAGAACAAGCAAGCAAGAGCAGCTGGGGGGCCAGCAGCAGACGAGGGAGTGATGCGGGCTGCGCTGGGATCATCTTGGCTGTGGGCAGGACAGTCAGCTGCAGACCCGGCTGAGCCCACGGCCTCTACCTTTTTGGGGCTGAGGGAGGATAGTGGATCACGCTGCTGGCTTGGACGTGGAGGGAGGGCATGTGCTCACCGTGCGGGGTGAGGGGCAGCATGGAAGGATGAAAGGGGCAGGGGTGAGGCCCTGAGGGTAACTGGCAAGGTGTCTGAGGACCTCTTCAGCTCAGGGCTGACTCACCCCCACTAGAAGTAGTCTCCTCTTTGTGAGTTTGCCCCACCATTAACCCAGCCCTTCTGCTGACCTCCTAGCCCACTTCTCACTGGGGAGTGAGAGGCTGCAGTCAGTGGAACCTCTCCTGTCTTTGTAGGGCCCTGGTGTCTGCACGACACACACGTCCATACAGACTGCAGGTGTGTGCTCGCAGGCGGGGCTGAGGAGGAAGAGCCAGGCCAGGCTGGGAGGACTCCCTCGCTGAGTACAGACCTCTCTCTTCCTGGGAGCACGGAGGAAAAAATCGGGCCGGTGCTTTCAAGAGTGCTGCAGAAGGGGCTTGAAGCACCCTCCAGACCTGAGATCTACCACTCACTGCATCTCGGAGTTAGAGGCGGGCTGAGCCAGCGGTCCACAGGTAAAGGGCTGCAGCAAGGACACTGGCCTTCAGGGCTGCTGCCCCGCCCACCGGACACGTGGCTTCACAGCTCGCACACTTGTGCCCTCGCCTCTGTCCCGACGGCGTCCCTGCCGGCCCTGCTGTGGCTGATGGCATTCTGTGCAAGGCCAGCCAGGCCGCCGGGCAGACGAGGGGCCTGGGCGGTTCAGTGTAGGTTCCTCAGCCCGGCCTGCACAGCATGCCTCGGCGGGGTCTGCAGGTCAAGAACGCTGTCTTCATATATTCAGGGAGGCACATCTTTAGTGAGGAGCGAGGGACAGCTCTATCAGCATAACTTTTTAAAATAGTGACATAAGTATCTATCATTTCACTATAGATGAATTTTTTAATATTTCCAATATAGATGATGCTGAATGTGGAATTTCACGAGATGTGATTCCACTTAGCCCGGGGGCCTTTTGATTCCTCCAACGTTTTTTTTTTTTTATCAGGTTTCATCAGCTTTATTGGAAAATGGGCTAGGGCCTTATTGGAAGACGGGTGGAAATTTGTCAAACACTTAGCCAAGCTATCAGTCTCAAGAACAGTCCTTGCTGCAGATTACTGCGTGGGCGTCTGGAGTGTGAGAGCTCCTAGAATGTTCCAGCCCCTAAAGAAATACGGATAACACAGTATGAGAATGCTTCTTTACATGCACAGCGACTGACACGGAGAGGTGGCAGGGCGAGAATGAGGGAGGCAGATGTTCTTACAAAACATCGACTGGAACTGAGGGCAACGACCATTTTCAAGCTGGAACGAGGGAGGCCCGAGAAGGTGGAAAATACTTCTTAAATGAGCAAGAGGGGATTTGTGTCTCCAAAGGGAGAGAGATCCAAGGGTGACCATTGAATTTGGGGGAATACATCCATTTTTAGACGGGGGGGGGGTGAAAGTGAGGAACCAGAAGAGGATAGGCAGGGCTGTGGCTTCAGGAAGGGCCCTCAGGGTGTGGGTTTGGGGGCTACTCAATAGCACTGGACGCTGCAGGGAGGATCTGCGTCTGGTCACTGGGGTGACCATTTGGAGCACTGAGGTCAAGTGGGGCTCCCAGACCAGCGGCGGTGTGGGTGCCTGGGAACCTGCAAGAATTCCCAGGGCTCCCTACGTGCTGAAGGAGAGACTCTGGGCTGGGGCTCAGCAGTGTGATTGAACAAGTCGCCCAGGGCATCTCCACACATGCTCGATGGAGACCTGGGCCCCGGGACGCAGTTCCCGCAGGTAGTGGAAGGGCACCCTTCCCCCACGCCCGCCAGGGATGGAGGGTGCAGACAGGAGTCGTTCCTGAGAGCACGCCTGTCCTCCTCTCGGGCGGGAAGGAGAGCAGGGCCACACAGAGATACAGCCGGGTCTGGAGGCAAAAGAACAAACCAGTGTCTGCGTTGGCGTCTGCGTTGGCTTCTCCTGATAGGACGTAGAGAACAGCCTTCCGCAGCTGGAACCTCCCAGCACGTGCGCGCTGAGTCCGAGCCCTCCTCCGGAAGCTGCAGCTCCCACGGGGAGGTTTTGATGAGAGGAGCCTGCTGTGCACCAGGCAGTGTAGCTGAGATCTGCTCCCTGCCTCAGACGCCAGGAGGCCGGGGCCTCGCCAAGCAGGACTGGGGGGCGGATTCTATACCACCGATGACTTCATCAGCATTTTGGCTCCATGCAAGTGAAAAGTCCCATGGAACGCTGACCAGACGAAGTTTAAAATATCGGTTTCTTTGTAGCACAAGGGCTTGTTTGTACCTTCTCCTGGGATCCCTGGGATCTCCTGGGAAGACATTTGGAGCTCCTCTCCCGATGGAGCATGAGACACATGGATGAGAGAAGCAGGGACCCCAACAGTGAGATACCAGAAATTCTTCACACAGAAAATGCTGAAGCCCTTTCCAAACGTCTGAATATCTTCAGTCACCACGATACAGTCCAAAAGGTGTGTAATAACTGCTCTAAGGAAACCGTGAACTAACGCTGTGGAGAAGGCATCTTGCTCAAGCAGAGACATACCGGCCTGGAGGAGCCGCAGTGTTTGGGGCTCTCTGCGCACGGCCCCTGCAGAGCTACCTGGATCGGCTCGGTGCTTCCCAGGCTGTGGGGGAACTCGAGGCCGCAACCGGGGACCGCAACCGCAGCAGGTGGATGGCGGGTTCACACGGCAGCAAGGAGCCATGGGACCCAGAGCTCAGGAGCCAGGCCGCTCCAACACGGGTGACGTGTGCCTCCCAGATTCTTCGTGTCTTTCTGCAGTAAGTCAAAAATCAAATAGAAATAATCAAATAAGAAGGAGAGAGGGACAGGGAGATGGGAAGAGAAGGGAGAAGAGAGAGAAAGGGGTGTTTCTGTAATAAATGGAGGGGACATGGCTCTGTGCGGTTGGTGGCCACACATCACCCCCCCCGGGGGACCGTCTCTGACCTTCCACTTACTCATGAGCACATTTCCCATTCCACACCCTTACAGAGACTCTGTAGGTCCCTTTGAACGTCCCCTCCCTGCTTCCACTGTGGTTTCAACTTCGCCGTGCTATCACAGAACACAATAAGCTTCTGGAAGGGTCCTTAGGGAAGGGTCCCCATGGCTGACAGTGTTGTAGAGACCTAGGAACACCTTCATGGACCCCAGGAGCCCTGGGGGCGGCTCTTCCTCCCATGGACCTCTCAGCCCATCTCCCGGGTGGAAGATGCAGAAGACGGTCTGCCTGGTGACACAGTCCAAGGGAGGCGTCCACATGCGAGAATTCTGCAAGCAAGTGTCCTTCATCAGGCGCGGTGAAGTAAAGACATTCCCAGGTGAGTGAAAACTTAGAGAAAGCAGCATTTCCAGGACGCCTGCGTTACAAGAAGTGCCAAAGGATATTCTTTGGACTGAAGGAACACGTTTCCATAAGTAACACATCTGGAGGAGGAAACGAAGAGCATCAGGAAGGACAGACATGCAGGCAAATACAAAATCACCATGTAATTAACTTAAATTTTCCAGGGAACAGAGCAAAGATTTGGGAATGGATTTTCAAAATTGCCCTCCATTATGCTTATCCATTCTAAACAAAGCCATAGATTTTTTTTTAGCTCTACAATAAAAGGCGGTGGGGGGGGGGGCAATAGACATTATTTAGTCTAAAGCTCTAGTGTTTTCAGTTTAAAATTCAGTGGTCACTTTCCAGAGTCATCCAGCTACAGAGAAGTGTTGCGTAAGTGGAGTTTGCCTACCCATCCTGTGCAAGTCCTGCTTCCCGTGGGCCTTCCTGTCCTGGGATCACATGGAAGGAAACGCTCCACAGTCAGGGTGACAGAGCTCAGGACAGCCCACGGGAGCTCCCAGAACTCGAGGTCTCCACCCCGATCACCCCTGAGGGCCCATATGATGCCGACGGTCCTTCACTGGGCTGTCCCACATTGCCCCCTCGTGCCCCCTCTGCCCGTGCGCTTGCTCAGAAGCACATTTTCCATTCCACAAGTCTGTGTCGAGGGCCTCCCGTATGGCGGGCATGACGCCGGGGGCAAGAGACACCCCGGGGGGGTGGCACGCCCCTCCCAGAGGCTGCCCCGTGGCTCCGTTCTGCTCCACCAATCCCAAAGACTCGCCCTATGTGGAGGCTTGTCTGGCTGGGCTGTCTGGGTGGTAGGACTACGGGGAGCCCTCAGTGCACCACCTGACTTAGACCACGAACCACTGTAGCCGCTGCTGTAGAGCTAAGGAGACTTCCCCTCGGGGCCGCGGCTTCTGGAAGCCTCCAGGGCTTGTCCCGTCAAAGCCGCTCTCTGCCAGAGGTGTTTCTCCAGCCTGGGAGCCTGCTGGACCCATTTGAGGAGCGGGCTGGGGGTACAGGATGATTAATTCCCCAGAAACAACCCTGTTTCCTCAAGTGGGACTGAGGTCAAGTTGTCCTCAGGGCTCATCTGCCCGTCGGTCCGTCCTCTGCTGGCTTCCCCCACCCCTGCGTCCCTTCCTCGTTCCTCTGCTGCTCTTCCAAACACGTGTCCCTGCACCCCACGCCCTGTCTCAGGTCAGCTTCGGGGCAACTCACTCGACGACTGCCACCAAGCTGACGGGCGCACCCTGGCTCCCCCCCGCCCCCCGCCTCTTTGGTGCTGTGGCTTCTTTATTCATCTCCTGCCATAGGGCTTGTCCTTCTCTCCCTGTGGTCCCTTCTCTGGCAAGCCAGACCAAGGAACGAGCTCCCCAGCAGCCATGTGAATGCGCTCCCTGCCGCTCTCAGCCTTGAAACCAGACCCGAGCACCACCCTGGGCTCGCCTTCCTGGTGAGTCCATGTATAGCCGATGGGTATGGGAAGTGGTCCCTGCCCCCCAGCCGCGTAGGGTCTCAATCACAGACTCCCAGCCACAGAACACAAGCCACCCTCCGCCCCCCCCCCAGGCTTGTTTATTTACATCTAATTCAGGATAGCTGAAACGAGCAAAGTCAGATTGTCAGCTCCAACCGCTTGATCTACTGCCCAGAATCCTTTGCACACCTTTTGATAAGAAACTCCAAGCCGTGCAAATGTGCTCTGTGGCGGCCATGGCGCACGCATTTGCATACTTGTCAAGCTCAGCCCAGCGGCCAGTTGCAAGTGAACCGCAGGGGGTGGAAATGTTTTCTTTAATTTTTTTCAGCATTTCTGTGTATTTATTTCAGTGTTTGCAAAAACTCTGTAATTCAGAAAAGGGCCTCTGGGTGTACATAAAATCCTTCAACATCACATCTCCAATATCAGGCAAACGGGAAGCTGCCCAGCAAATCCGATCTGCCCCCGTGAGTTTTGACAAAGCCACCTAGGAACACACTTCTTCAAGTGCTTTGCTGCTTTATAATCAATTTGAACATTTCTTTCCCTCCGAGACTAGAGGTGCCTTAAAATCCTGGGCAGGGATGATGTCACAGAGGGATGGGACTTCCTGCAGAGCTGGATAATGTTTTGCACAGATATTCTGGTGGGGGGAAGTTGTGACTTAGCTTTGTGGGGGGGTGGACTTTAAGGTACATGCCTACATTTTATCTTTGTACTTCATTCTGAGAAAAGCTTTGTCTTAACAATCGATGACTGCCAACAGCCACCCCCAAACCTGGTGACTGAAGACAATGAGCGGTACTATCGCAGTGCCTTAGTCAGGCGTCCCCGGGCGCTGTGGGGCTGCTGCAGGCATCCCGCAGGCGGAATCATGGTGTCGGCGGGCTGCGGCCAGGTCACCGGGCAGCTGGGGCAGGACCCCTTCCGTGCCTGCCCCGTGCTTGTCCACGGCACTCGGATCTCAAGGGCTGTTGGACAGGGCTGCAGAGGCCCAGTCTCTGGAAACCACAGCGTGAGTACCAATTTGCAACAGTGTCCATCGTGGTGCACCGTGTGCTGTTTTCTGATCCAATGCTTTCTAACCATAAATTATTTCAAACAAATTTGTTTTCACTTTTAAGGTGAATTCTGTGCCATTGTTGAGTCCTAAGCCAAATGGTCCTCTGGACGAGGCCTCTCAGAGTCTTGCTGGGGCCCGCGAGGGTGCGGAGGCAGGAGACGCAGGGCGGCAGGCGGCCGCGTGGAGACCTGGAAGATGCGGGTGTGTCATCAAGGCCCCCTTGGTGTGGCCTCCTGCTGCAGGAGGCTCAGCTCCTTCCTCTGTAAACGAGGAGAGTGCAAATAAAGGATCCTTCTGGTGCTGTCGTCTTGGTCCGACACAGCTGCTGTAACAACAGCTCGGACTGGGGGCTGACGACCCGCATAACCTTATTTCCCAAGTTCTGGGGGCTGACAGTCCAACACCGAGGCCCTTGCAGCTTCGTGGTCCGGCGAGGTCCCCCTCCCTGGTTCATGGATGGCTGTGTTCTCGCTTCTGCCCATGGCAGAAGGGACGAGGGAGCTCTAATAAAAGGGCACAAATTCCGTTTTTCAGGGTTCCACTCCCAAGACCTAATCACCTCCCGAAGGCCCCACCTCCTACTGCCATCACCGTGGGGCTTAGGGTCCCAGCACATGGATTTAGTGGGGGACACACACACTCGATGGATAGCAGCCGTCTACATCCAACAGGCCATTATTTAAAAAAAAAAAATTCTCTTTGTTCAAAGGAATAAACATGATTCTATATATATATATATATATATATATATATATATATATATATATTATGTTAGTCACCATACAGTACATCCCTGGTTTCTGATGTAAAGTTCGATGATTCATTACTTGCGTATAACACCCAGTGCACCATGCAATACGTGCCCTCCTTACTACCCATCACCAGCCTATTCGTACCCAATGGTGTGTTCAGCGGGATGAGCCAACCTCTGCATGTAGAGAGGGAGGCCACCCCGCCTGGGGACAGGGGACCACTGTTTGTAGACCACGAGTTGTTCCTTGTGGACGCCATGCAGAGAGCTAAGGTCAAGGGGCCCTTGAGTTTGGGACCCCAAAAGCCAAACCTCAGATTGAAGACAGGAAAGGAAACCCCCTGAGAACAGGGCCCCAGAGACGGTACATTGCACACCGGTGTTGCATTTCGCAGGGAGCAGCAGAGGCAGAGGCCTCGTTGGCTCGTGGCTGACACCCCCTGCACGCGCCCTCCTTGCACCCCACCATTGACTCCAGAATTACCTTGAACCCAGGCCTGGTGAAAAAGCTCTGTCTCCCTTGTACCTTGTCACCAGGGGCCGCAGCCAGCCAGGAGAGATACGCCCTCTGTTTCTCTTACCAAACCCACACAATATCCACACTTGCCTCTTCTGATTGAATCAGAAATCACTCTAAATCTATCATTCAATTTCAAAGCAAAGTGCAGTTAAATCAGTGGGCTCAGGGCTCTGGTGTTCTCTCCATGTGTTGCCTCTGAGCCACCTCCGCCAGGTGTGGGAGACCCGTCTGCTCTGCCTCTCGCAGGGGGCCCTCCGCTCCCGCGCTCTGCCTTCTGTCTCTGGCTCTGCCTCTTTCTCAGCATTTACAAACTAGGCTTGCAGAAAAGTATACAGCAAAGTAGGAGCAAGGCTGCACATCAACCCTTCTCAAAAATTCTTGGCTCTCTGTATTTGCTCCAGGGTTTTTAAGAAGTAAGATTCTTCAGGATGATGTTGGAATCCCTCTTTGTGCTTCTCCCTTCCCGTCTGAATGTGGTGTTGACCATCCCTGTGCACAGTTCTGTACGTTTTCTACTCAGCCTGAGCTGGTAAACGTTACATAGTCTAGCGTCACGCGTCTGGAATTACACATGCGCACACGCGTTTCCCTTCTGCGTGTTCTGTGGTTCAACATCACATGTTCTGACCTAGACTCTTGATGCTTAGAGCTTCATTTCATATTTTTTCCTTTCATTGTTAAATGCATTTATTTTAGCTTCTTTTTTTTTCTTTTAAATTTTCTTAACTTCTTTATTTTGAAATGATCATAGATCCCTAGGAAGTTGCAAGAACCGTATGGAGCGCCCCAGCTCCTTCACCCAGGTTCCCCAGGGATTGCTGCTTACATAATGATACAATTTCAAAGCCAGGGATTTGACTTTGATGTAATGAGGCAATGGTGTGCTCCATCCCATCCCGGGTGTAGATGTCTGTGACCGCGTTACAGTCAGGACCCGGGCTGCAGACAGTACCTCAAAGCTCCCTGACACCACCCTCGGCCGTGAAACTCACCCCCTAAGTCTGGACGCCTCTCCTCGGCTTTCCGTTTATCACTGTGTGATTACAGGAATATCATACGATACTTTGCTTTTTCCAACGGCTCGTTTTCTCTCAGGATCTCACCCTGAGGGTCCAGGCAGGTGGCAGTGGGTGCGGAGCATGTCCTGTGTACTGCTGACTCGTGTGCCAGGATCCCCAGGGACACGGGCCTCGGGCGCGTGACCCTCCGCCTGCCCAGGACACGGGGGCTGCTGACACTTAGGCTGCCGCGGACGGAGCTGCTTCTCGCTGCCCTGCACAGGCCCGTGTGCGGTGTGCGTGTTCTTCTCTCCGGGCTACACGCCCAGGAGTGCTATTGCTGGGTCAGGTTGTAAGGGGTTTTTTGAGGGTTTTTGTTGTTGTTGTTGTTGTTGTTGTTGTTGTTGTTGTTGTTGTTGTTCTTTCTTGGGTTTTGTTTTTTGGGAACCTGTCGCACCGTTTCCCAGAGTGGCGGGACCATTTCCCATTCCCACCTGCGTCTCCCCGTCCTCACAGCGGTCCTCAGCACAGCTGCTCTGCTAGGCACATACTGGTCCCTCGTCACGGTCTCCGTCACACCTGCCTCGAGGCCGGGGACGTCCAAACCGTGTTCACGGCGCGTTCAACGTGCGTCACACTCGCGGGGAAATTTCTTCTCATGCCTTTGCCTACTTTCTGATGGGATCACTTGTTTCTCCGCTGATGAGTTTGGAGAATTTTCGATGCTTCCTCGGTGGGTGTCCCTGGCGGGTAAGTGCCGTGCGCGTGTCTCCTTGCCCACAGCTTGTGCTCTTCGTCAGAGAGCAGGAGTGTTTCATTTTGATGCAGTCCAGGGGGTTGAGGTCTTTTCTTTTATGACTCGGGCGTCTGACCATGTCTGAGAACTTTTCACCAAGCCTCATCCCTGAGGACGTGGAACCAGATGGGTGGTCCCCTGAGTTACCCCTTGTTGGAGGTGCGGGCTTGCTCCCCTATGTGTGCAATGCCTCCTTCCTCCCTTGCCTGTTTCTGCACCTTCGTCAAAAACCAGCTGGCTGAATGAGTGTGGGATCTTCCTCTGGACTCTCCTCTTTTGTTTGGTCAACCTCTGTCTCTGTCCCCTGACTGGTATCACATGGTCTTGGTCACCATGTGTAGAGGAAATAGGAATGGAGTGATTTTTTTTTTCAGAATTATTCTAGCTATTCTATTTCCTTGGGCTGTCATCTAAATTTTAGAAAAATCTTGTCCACATTTATACAAAAAAGCTTAATCTGTATATCAGTTTGGGGAGAATTGACAGCAGGAGTACACTGAGTTTTTCAATCCTTGAATGTGGATTATCTCTCATTTATTTAGATCTCCCTGATTCTTTCCCCTGGATTTCATATTTTTAGCACACAATTCCACCCTACCAGGATGACATCATCGTGACTTACCCAGTTACATCAGCAATCACCCTGTTTCCAAACAGGACTTGACACACAGATTTTGTGGGTACATAATTCAAACCACAATATATTCCCACAACTGAAACGTCTTGTCTCTCCTTTCATCTTGTCCAAATCTGACTCTTCTCTGATTTAGAATGTTTCAAAGTTCTGCGTTCTTCAGTGAGTAAACTAATAACTGCCTGCCTGTGGCATCTAAAGCCAAAGCAACCTAGCTCCCAAGCGCATCGCCCACGCTTCTCCCCTTGGCATTCCCCGCCCATAAGAAGTCGTTCAACAAATGGTGGGGCTCACCAGCTCCCAGGTACCAGGACAGCGACCCGAGGGCCCAGCACGGATGCAGAGGACGTAAATTCTCGGTTACGAAAGCTGCAGATCTTTGCACATTGCCTGACGCTAAGACTTGCTTTCTCTGTCCGCGTAAAGCCATAAAATAAATGTAATTCCAAAACAATCGTAATTCTGAAAACAGAGGCTCACTGGCGCCACAAAGCCAGCCACCTGCACTAGCACTCACCGGGGTTTGTGCTAGGCTTGTATTACACTCACAAAAATAAAAATAAGGCTTGGCAAAATACACAATAGAATTTTGTACAAAAATTAAACAAATCACTAAAACCTTGTGAAGAATTATTCTGTCTTCTTCCTCCTTCATGGTTCTACTAATAATGAGCATTCTAGGGCCACAGGAGGCAAGCCCCACGTGCCTCCCCCAACTCTGCATAATGCACTTTGCTCAAATTTACCCCACTTACCCCATGGCTCCAAAGACATCCACAGGGCATTGAGTGGTGACCAAGTCCTCATCAGAGGAACCCGTGAATGGGACCTTTTTGGAAAGGGATTAGGTTAAGGATATGAAGACATCCTGGATTATGGGCCCCGCATGCAGTGACAGGTGTCCTTAGCAGAGAAAGGAGAGGGGACATGGAAAGCCGTGCTGCCCCTGCCCCTCAGGCAGGCCTCAGGGCTTCCTGGGCAGGCTCTTGCTGCTGGAGCTCTAACACGAGGGCTCACACCTCCGCCCTGAGAACAGCTCTTGCCCAGTGCACCTTGATCTGTGCAAGGAGCATATTCATAGCATGTGGATTCCTTGGTGTGTGTACAGCTTACACTTGTCACTTTTAAGAAGCCAGAACCAACAGAAGCATCTGCTTTGCACTTATTTGACCTCGGAAGGATGCAACAGGCCAGCTGAAGCCCGAGTTCCCTGGTTCTCCAGAGAGCAGTCAAGGCAGAGAACTCAGGTGTGGGGAGTGGGAGGGACTGTCCCTTGTCGAGCTGGTCTTTGCTACCCGCAGTGGACATATCAATCCTGCAGGATCGCCCTGCAAGGAGCCTTATGAACTGGACTTAGCAAGGGGGTCAGGGGAAGGAAGGGTGTATCCACTCGGCCTGCTCCCCATTGGCCAAATGTCTCTGCACGAGAGGAGAACACCTCTCAGTCACCAGGGACACATGCAGCTACAGGCCACAAGATTGGAGTCCGCAGAGCTAGAAAGAATGACAGCAGTGGGGCCCAGAGGCTTGAGGGGGGCCCAAGAGCTCACCCGCACACTGTGTCCACCAAGGCTGGGCAGCACCCCCCGGGCCTCTGGAAGCCTCGCCAGGGCACCAGGCCCTCTCCTGACCCTGATCTGGAACTGGGTAGGGGGCGAGAGGCCAGGACACACTCTGCTGCTTCTAGTCTGTGCATATCATCGTGCTTGGCATTGAGACGGTAAGAACAGGAACAAGGTACAGCTTGGTCCCACTAATAAGTAACTTGTGTCTATTCACCTGTGTGTTTTGTCCTTTTCTAAGGACTTTGCCAAATATAGTTAAATCACTCATAAGCAGACCCTCTGACAGGTGCAGTGCTTGGGTCTGTTTATGGTAAGGGACCTGAACAGAGAGGGGCCGTACACAGGGCCACACAGCGGTCCAGTGCTGGGATGAGGGTGCACAGGCAGGCGCCTGGCCTGGAGACACACTGGCTGCCCTTACTCTCAGCCAAGGCTCCTTAAGAGCAGTAAGACCTGTAGATGAGCAGATTTATAGATTTAGGTGGAAGGGGGAGCAAATGGTAAATGCCCATGAGATAAGAATAAAATGTCAATGGGAGCAGACAAGTGGGACTCTGGGACCAATCCTGAAGGAAATGCACATTTCTGCAGGGAGGGTGTGCAAGCAGGAAACAGGATGAGCGAAGCCTTACCCAGCAGGGGTCCCCTTCACTGGCCAGGTACCCTGAGGTCCACGTGCCAGGGGGACCTGAGCACATGCATGTGACCAAACTCACCCGTGGTTATCAGTGCTGTTTTAGGTTCTTAGCCTGAGAACCAGGGAGGTGGTAGTGGGAAGCTGACCTTCTCAAGGTCAAAGCAGTGGGGCTGGGAACAGTGTCTGGGACGTCAGAGCACCCAAGAACCCTCATACCCACAGCTCATGTTTCCCGTGCGTGCTCAGCGAGACCAGCTCTCTCCCTCCCCAGACGCACTCCCAAACGGGCTCTGCTGCATTCCCACAACTCTTCTCTATTTTGCTCTTTGACCTCTCCGAGACACAAGGTCACAAGATCCAATTCCCAATACGGGATACATTTACCTGTCGTCACGCGTCCTGCCGGGATTGTGAGCCATCAGCAGGTTTGATCCGACTTGCTGAGCAGGTGTCGTCCTGAACAGCTCTTGTGTTCCGCAGGGGAACGTGGTGTAAAGGACACCAGGACCCTGGGCTCAGACCTGACGTGGCGCCTGCAATGCAATCCTGCTCCCGCCCCAGGCTCTAGTGGGTGGGATCATTCCGTCCCGAGTCACAGACGCACTAGGATGACTTGGTCATCTAATTGGAGAGCATCTGATGAGATAAGAGCCCGTTTGTCAAGAGTCGGCCAGCTCATACTCAGTGTGCGGAGGAAGTGGCTCTCCAGCCCAAATGAGCCTGGGAGTCCTTGGGGTCCTGAGCAAGAACAACGCCTTCCCCTGGAGGAGACGAGCACGGCACCAAGCGAGAAGGGGCAGTAGTTCAGGGGTCTGAGGGGGGGGGGCTCGCTGGGGTGGGGGCGGCAGGGATCACATCTAAGATAATTAGTGCACGGGGGCCACCAAACAAGCAAGTCTGTCCTCTGGGCGAAGGAGGGGAACAGGTGGGAATGGGAAGCTCGCTCCGAGAACACCTGCATTACACATCAGTACGGAACTTGCAAGACGTGAACTGCAGAGATCCTGAAACCACCAGGTGTCTACCCAGATGACCCCTTGACCTCTAGCATTTACAGAAGGGTCGAGTGCTGCTTTGTTGCAACTAAGGAATATCATCCTGATGTTCGCATAAGCAGAACATCACTGATACAGAACCAGCAGCTTACGAGGGGCTCTAAGAACGCAGGCATATGGAGACCTCCTGAATCATACCGACATCCACTGTGAGTTGAACACAGCGCTGTTGTTCCTGGGGGACCCCTGTGCAGAACCAGAAGGAAAGCCCTCCATGCTCTGCCCAGCACCCCGACATCAACGACCCCAACGAAGAACCATTTCTAGTTTCACCAAAGGTGCTGCAGTGTGGTGTTCTTGGACCCCTTGCTGCCATGTGTGAGGCAGGAGCAAGGGGGCTTGAGGTCAGCCCAGGGGCGCGTCTATGCACCCAGAACGTTCTAGTGGCCTGCTGGGCGGTGAATCCAGCAGCCCTAGACCTGCGGCTCTTCTCTCCTCATCCCTGTTTCTGCTCTGGATCCCAGCTTCCCACGAAGATGCTGCATTTCCTGAAGTGTTTCAGTCTGTCTGATTCCTGCCTTTTCCTAATTTCCTACCTGCTTTCACTGACGGTGTCCTGCTGGTCATAAAAGCACTGGAAAAACATGCTTAGCTGCACAGGCCATTCAGAAAAAACACGCAAGTTAAGCAAGGATGATTTTGGTGTGAATGACAGAGAGCCAGACCAGTGGTCGTCTCCCTGACTGGTACCCCGCGGTCGGGTTGCAAAGGGCCCCAGGCTCCTGGTGTCCTTGGGCTGCTGAAGCGGGATGGGTCCGAGGGGAGGGGCTGACACCGGGGTCCTGGCTTCCCTGCAGCGGCCCTCCATCACGCTGCCCGGCCCGGCCAGTGGAGAGCTGTCTGCATCCCGGCCAGATGTGCTGCCAGGCAGTGGTCACACGGGTGGGGGGTGAGAACGCATTGCTGTATGGACCCCATGTCCCTGGCTAGTGATTAGATTATATGGGACTTTCGTTTGGTCTGTTTGTGGTGCTCTTTTCTCATAAAGAAGCTTTTGATTTCCATGTATCTGTAACACACACACGGACCTATTGAAATTAAAAGCAAGAGTATATAAATATACTACTCACTTCACACATGTAAAGACTATAAAAGTACGTAAGGAAGCTTTTGTCTGTGACGGGCCACAAACACCACATCGCCTTGTCTGGGGTCCCACAAACCTTTCACTCTCACATTTCACCTCCAGGTCCGGGTCAGGGCTCTCCCTGCAGACAGACTCAATACATAATGTTTTTTGCACCATTTGTGACAAAATTGTAGCTAAACTCTTCCCATTTAAGAAATCGGGGAAGTGCGGTCTATTATTATGATGGAATGCTTGGCAGCAGTCTGACTAGAAGGGCAGGAGCCACAGGTGCGCACAGAAAGACGGGCAGCCCTGCCCCGTGGGCGCGAGCACCTGCCCGAGGTGGACCTGGGCCCCCACCTGGCCCCCCGCCGCCCGGCGAACGCGAACACAGCAGCAGCCCCCGAGCAGAGCACTTCTTGGTGAGAAACCCTCTCAGTGGCACTCCTGATGCCTTAGCCCTGTTATTGTGATTAATTAACTTAGGTGTAATTTTCTAATTGACCCAGAGTCACAAATTACTTTCTTAAACAGAAACGACAGCACAAGAAACTCCCAGAAACTGTCTTCCCTCTTCCTGCGTGAACACCTAAAATGTAAATACGAGTCTGAGCCTCTCTTCGAGCACCTTCTCATTAAAGTGTCTTTGACAGAGAGAGCCACCCGGCTGGGGCGGCTTCTGTTCTAGAAAGGGCTCTGAAAGCCGAAAATGTCACACCCAGTGTGAGAGATGAACAGAGGCAGAGCTCAGAGCTGTGCAAAGGGACTCTCCAAACAGCGTCTGCAAATGACTTCGGTCCCCTGGCGTGATGAATCATGGAGTCGCAAATCCTTTTTAGCTAATTGCTATCAGCTTGCGAGATTTTCCCTTCCATGTTCAATATCAATTTTCATGGCCATAGGAGATAGCGCTTCTCCCCTGAGCCCGCTGGCGACCGGCCGATCCAACGGCAGCAGGAGCACTTAGCAGTTGGGGGTGGGGCGTCCCCTCATCACAGCTGCTGCCGGGCTGAAGGAGAGGCCGGCCCGCACCCCGCCCCGCTAATGCATTCACGGCCGTGACCTTCCCGACAGTCGTCCTCCCCTGTTCACAGAAGCTCCGCCGACTCTTGGAGCCCAAACTTCGCCTGGTCCAGGAGCCGTGGGCTGCCCCGGCCGAGCGGAGCGTGTGCGGTGGGCTCTGCTCTTCCACAGGGCACAGAACTAGCGATACCGCCGACCCCGAGCCGCTGCCCGCATGGCGCGGGTGACGTGAGAGCAGAGCCCTGTGTCATTGGGATCGGGGTGGGGGGTCGGGGCTACCATGGCCCCGAGAACCCATGCAGGACACAGGAGTGTCTCCTACTCAAGCCCTGTCTCCACGTCCTCCCCGCCGGGGACTCCCTGCGGAGTTTCCAGGAGTGCGTAGACTCTCCCGCCCACGGAGGAGTGAGGGCCACCACCCCGTGCACACATAAGCACACAGGTGCCGGGACCAGGGAGCTCTCCGGGCAGCAAAGGAGGCCTGACCGGAGTGCAGATCTGGGCCAACTCGTCTTACGCGGGAGCTTACACGCAAACATCCGAGGTCGCACAATCGCACGGCATTAATGACCAGTGGGCTCGCTTCTGAGCCAGGACGAATGTCTACTTCTGAAGGTGTGTTGGGAGGGACATGGGGCGACCGTGCTGCCAGGACCGGGGGGTTCAGCCAGCAGCACCCTGCCAGGCCTTACACTCCGAAAAGCCTGAATCAACTTCCCCTGTGGAAAATCTTCCTACTGACGAATCAGACATCAGTACTCTGCTACTCTACACCGACGTTAGTGCCGATAATTATTGCTGTTAATACTATTTTTGTTCAGACTGCATTTAATGGGATTTGACCAAGGGCTGCCACCAGCACTAAGCACCACACACACGGACCCATCGGATCCTAACCCTGTGTGTCCAGTGTCATCACCGTCCCCACTTTACAGCAGGGGCCCGTGCTCCCGGGTGACGAGCAAAGGCGAGGACGCAGCGAAGTGCCGTCTCCACCTGAAACCACAGGGCCTCCCCCAGAAGGGCTAGGTGCTCACCACATTCTATTTCGCCGACTTTGGCTTGGCTCGTTTCCCCAGCAGACCTCTGTGCAAGCAGCTGGTGGGTGACTCTGCGGATGGCCTGACTTTTCACAGCTTCTCCTTTCTACAGATGTGTGAATGGACATTGCGATGGAGGCACGGTGCTGCCTACTCAGAAATCAGCAGGCCAGCTGAATAAGTGACAGGTGATTGAGAACCAGCTGAAGACACTAAGTAATTGCATTTCAGAGGGGAATTGGGAAGACAGTCCCTGTGGAGCCTCCCGGCGTTCCCTCTGCTGCCCCTGCCCCTGGGTGGGTGGGACACTGACATCCTGAGCTGAAATCAGGGACAGAAGCCCCAGCAATCCTGTGCTTGGCTGGTCACCTCTTTTGGGTCAGTGTGGTATTACCACGTCTGGACTAGAGGTTACATTTGAGGGACATGGCTCTTCTGCTCCCCTTAGGAGGGCGTCCAGACAGACTGGACTGAGGAGAAGGGCTCTGAGCCAGCACCCATAGCCTGGGGCCCATCCATGCAGCTTGCTGAGTCTTGATGCCCTTGCATACAACCCAGAAATGGAATGATGTGACCCTCAGGGTTGAACACAGCAGGTTATCAGAAATAGTGCTTACTTTTAATCAGCATATATCTAAATCCACATACAAATGGTTTTGCTGGGCAGGATGCCTTCTCTGAGATGACCGCTCTCTGGACAGAGGGCAGGAGGCTGCCTGTCCACGCTATCTTCGTTCTGACCCTCTGCGTGAGGAGAAACGGGAAGCAGAGGCCACGCTCCACTCCTGTGCTGAACTTCTGTGCCTTCATCAGAAAATCTGGCCTGTCTGTACATGTTTCCTCATGTGTATGGGATGGCCTGGAGCAGCGTCCGTCCACTGGCACGGCTCAAGAGCACGAACAGGAGGATGTGGCCAGTCCCTCTGAAACGTGGTCTGTGTGGCAGGGGCGCACCATGACATCACGGACCCTCCTCTCTCCATTAGAGGGTGCAGTGGCCCCAATTATGCCTAGCAACTTCCAGTGCTTAGAGTGAGAAAGTACAGAACACTGGAAATACACACGTTTGTTGAGTGAAGTCAGTAATTCTACATGGCGAGGAGCGAGGAGGACGGGCCTGTGAAGGAACACAGGGGACCGGGAATTCTGGACGCAGCAGAAGAATGAAAACAAGTGTGGTCGGATCCACACTCATCCTTCCTGAGACATGACAGGCCCCAGAGCAGGAAGGGAGCCTCCCCAACAATGCAGATGCAGGGGAAGGGACGTGGAGGGGGGACAGCAGCCGCACACTCCTGGACCCCGTCCTTTCTTGTGGAAACGCTCTGAGACGGTGCTAGAGAGCAGGTGCCCCCGGGCAGCCAGAGCCTCTCCCTTTCCCAGAAGGAAGCAGTCCCCCAGGTCTGCACACAGGTCATGCACCTGCTGTGGATACACAGGTAAGGACAATAAGCATGCGATTGTCCCACACCAGCCTCCCCGTGGCTCCAAGTACACACTCGACCAGTCAAACATATTCCTTAAACTGAATTATCTGGGTAGACATTCTTAAGTTGTGGAGGTGAAATTACGAATGATACATAACATTTTTGAACACATACCTAAGCCTCTCTTATTTTTTACAGAAACACCCTAGCAGGTGGATGAGCTGACGGCACCTTCCCAGAGTTCTCCCAGCCCCGGGCAGCGAGCTCTGGGCCGGGTCCGTCCCGGGTTTCCTTCCCCGGCCAGATGCTACAATTCCAAGGTGGGAGTTCTGGGACCAGGAATGCCAAGAGTCTTCTGCATTCTGAAAAACCCAGTGATGGCTGCTCGCGGCGTAGCAACCCTATGCCCGCTGCTCAGAGCACCTGGGGTTTTCCCACTGACCTTTCCAAGAAATGTACTGTCGCCCCCAGTTAAAAAACATCCTCTTGGGGCATCTGGGCGGCTCAGTCAGTTGAGTGTCTGACTCTTGGTTTCAGCTCAGGTCATGATCTCAGGGTCTTGGGATCGAACCCTGTATCCAGCTCCGTCTTCAGTGTGGAGCCTGCTCAAGGGTCCCGCTCTCTCCTCACTCCCTGCGCTCTCTCTCTCTCTCTCTCAAAAAAACAAAAATCCTCTTTGCTGTCAGATGAAGGGAAGTAGGGAAAAGTCAGAAGAGCTATCCAACAATTCCTTATTTTCATTCCACATTTGTATCTGCTGCCCTTTCCTTCCTTCCCGGCCACCAGTGGGCTTCCCCCGACCCAACTCTGCCTTCCCAGCAGTCCAAACCCTTTTGAATTTCCTCAGTGCTGGCTCTTGGAGTCACTCACAGCTGCAAGCTGTTTGTTTCGTCCCGTCGCTGGAGCCTCGGAGAGGTGCGCCCAGACGGTGCCGGCACCTGCGAAGTGGCCGCGTCTGTGAGAGGTGCAGACAGGCTTGCGGCCGGCACAGTGGGGCCTGCAGAACTGCGCACGGCAAGGCGGGACGCCAGGGCCTCGGAGTTTGTCCTCGTTTCATCATTTCTGCCGGTCTCGAGGGGGGAATCAAAGGCAGGCACTCAGCAGCGCACCGCGGTGCACGGCGCCGAGCCCCAGCCCCGCTCAAACAACCCTTGCCAATTTCATCGCCATCTTGCAAGTGTGGGTGTGTTTCGTATTTATTAATGTTTTAATGACTTCGCCCTCTCCCCAGGTCCTCGGGGAGATCCGCAGGCTCTGGACCTTTGCCTTTGAACATCCTAGAGTCAAGCATCAAGAGAAGGTGACAAGGGCCGGGAGGCCCCCCGACACGGCCGCTCCCGCGTCAGCCTCTGCAATTATGGACACCTTTCCAGCAGCCGGTAATTGAAACGTGCGAACCACATGGGCGCCGGTCAATAACGGCGCCCACACACAAATGACACGCGGGCTTTCCGGGGCCGCCATCCTGGGCGCTTTGCTCTTCACCTTTTATCCTTCTCACCATCATGACTTAATCCACTCTAATGAGGCGCGCTCCACGGCCAGAGCCCGGCGGCCACACAGCTCTCTTCTGGCACCGCGCGGGGTTTGTAAGAAGCCTGAAAGGAAGGGACTCTTCCAGACTTCCCCGAGGGGAGCCTAGCGCCTTTCGCAAACTTCCCCTTCACCATGCAGCTTCCTCAACCCTGGCCCATGACTCGCTGGCCAGCGGGCGCTGTGGCCATTGCAGGGTGGGCATGGGCTCCAGGTCGCCTGCCCGCACATTTAACTTGGCGGCACGCATGTCTGTCCTAGCTTGAAGGACACGGCTGGTGGCCACATGTCACTGTTGACAAACAGCAGGTGACGGCCAGCAAGCCGCGAGAGCGCGAATCCCTCTCACCCCCTTCTCCTTACCCATCTGTCCGCGCGTCCCGAGCTGCGAGTGCCCGTGTGCAGGTGCAGCGGCGAGAAGCGCGGGCAAGATGGTGTGGCGGACACACTGGCGGCTGGCCGGGCAGACAGGAACCCGCTTCCGCCTGATGTGGCTGCATGTTTTGCAGGAGGAAACAAGGGTCGCTTTAATTGGCGAATCCCATATGTTCTCCAGGCTCCGTCACAGAGGTCTGCAGCGCGGTGGCAATTCCGGCGGCTCACATGTCGCCGAGCTGCTCTTACACCTGCCCCACCGCCAGCCGGACTCTGCGGCAGCCTGTGCTAATAATTAGCATCTCCTCTTCCGCTGACTTCACACTGCTCAGCCGTGTGTCTCGGTCCCAGAAAGTGCCAGGCCTGTGTCCCCTCCCAGGTGCAGGGGCGAGCCCGTGGTCTGCAGGGCACCACCAAATCACTGAACTTCTCCAAATGCGTGCAACGACACCAGCCCTGGATGTGCATATCTCATATTTTTATAATTAATACAATATTTCACTTTAATGGTTTTTTCTGTTGTTGAAAGCAGGGAAAAGAAGAAAAGAGAAGCACAATGCATTGAAAGCTCATGGGATTAACTGCATGGTCTTAATAAATGTATACACATCCAAGGCAGGGAGAAAAAAATGTCGCTGTTACACGGCTTGAACCTCCCCCTTTTCTCCAGCCTTAATCTGATTTTTGCCAATTCCTTTTGATCTATCAGGGGCAGGCAAGTCAGGTCCACAAGTACAGATGGGCTAAATATGGAGATTAGCCCCTTCTCCTCCTGCCTCAGCTCCTAATACCTGATTAAGTCTAGAATCGCACGATTGTCTCCAAGCCGGCTATCAGAGTGGCCGGGCTCAGAAGGGGGCAGGATGAAGGCCGATTTTGTAATGGATACTTATTTTATCCCAGCGCTCTAAGGAGATTAGGCCTGGGGGTGTCACATTAGCCGTGATCTCTGGGCCCCTGGCCGGCTCTGGCGGTTTTCAAACACCTCTCCTCGGCCTTAGAACAAACAGGGAGCCTGGACCCAGAGGCCCCATGTCGGGCATGAATAATTGCCCACTGCAAACTGTTTGAAGATCACAAAGTGCTGTGTAAATTACTCAGTTTGGGCTTTAGTCGGGGTGATTTGTGGTGACTTATTGAATCTTTTCACAGTTCGGAATTAAACTTTCTCCACTGCTAACTGCGGGCAGCAGAGAATGGCAGCGGGCTCTGAGCTGACAGCCCTGCCCTCAGATCAAGCTCGCAGGGGCCGTGCCGGAGTCAGGCGGGGCGAGCCGGCCGGCCCTGCGCTTCAGACGGCGGCCAGCGGCCGAGCTGCTCCGCCACGTTATGCCTATTCAGCATAAAACTGAAAATAGCTATTGAAACCAAAAAAAAAAAAAAAAAAAAATGGGGAGGGGGTGGGGGGAGGAGGAAGGGAGCCGCTGCTTCTTTGGAATCACCCACACGTTTTTGGCACGATCTCTCGGGCAATTTTCCCACCAGCACATCCAATTTATTTTTTGTTTGTTTTCAAACATGGCACATTTCTTTAATTAGTGAGGGCAAACAAGTTAGAAACAGAAAGAAAAAAAACAAAAGTTTAAGAATTCTGGTCGGGGCAACGATGTGATTACACCACATTGAATTCGGGGGACTGAGCTGGGCGGGTCGGCTCCCGTCGGAGTCACTCGGGGCGAGAGGACTTTCCCGGGTGTGGACAGCCCAGGTGCCAGCGCAACCCAGCGTCCTTTGAACAGGGAGTGAAACGCTTTTGTCTTTCAAATACATTTGTGCCGCAGGTTTTTGAAGATTCTGTTAACTGGCGTGTTGCCTGCCCTGGTTCTATGCAGGAGGTTGCTTAGAATAAATTAATTAGCTACTATGTATTTTTTCTTTGTATCTACCTGATCTAAGTTGTTTTTGTTAAATAGTCATAAAACCAAAAACAAATTCTGTAATATCAGAAGTAGTGATGAATAATTTTTAATCTTGCCAAATATTTTGGAAACCATGAGAGAATACGGACAATTGCTCTAAAGGGCTTTTATGGTAAAGAAGCCCAGACAGTATTTCTGTGCTTTTGGCGTTCTACTGGGTGCTAATAGCTGTAGCAATCTGTTTTCTAATTATCAAGACACTTACCCTCAGACATCTGAACATAGAAATATTTTTAATCACCTATCATTAAGGAAAGAATCAAAGTTAGAATATGGAAGTAAAAATGTAATTAATTACCTATTAATGATTATGTATTAGTTAAAAGGTTAGTGCAATTCTTTTACGTGTGTGTTTATTTTCAGATTATTTTTATTTTGCTATATTTTTAAAATAGGTATTGACTAGGCATTCATAGCAATTAAGAGTTTCTGAGTTCATTTCTAAAAATGTAAAAGAAATGCAGTCTACTATACTCTGGATAGGTATGCTGCCTGTCCCTGAATGGAATAGCTTATTATGTAATAACTAATGTACATTTATCATCTAGTAAGGACCAAGAAAAATTGAGAAGCGGAACCCAGATATATTGTGCTTTGTTTTAAAGTCGGATTAGCAAATGGAAAAAAAATCAATACAAGTCTCCATTGTAAAGGTAGGTAAATTTTACGATCCTCGTTAAAGCCAGCCTAGTTAACTATTCGCCACGGCATTTACCTAAATTACAGAAAGAAAAGCAATGCTTGGAAGGATAAACTGGCCTCATTCTCAAACCAGCACATCTACCATGCACGGTTTTGTGTTCATTGTGAGCTCACAAATTCCTGATAGATGTGCAAATAACAAAATAAAATATTCTAAACAAAGAGGCTCTGTGTTGGTGGGGTATGAGCTTGTAAGAACAATCTAGATCATTGTTTTGGTTCTCAACTTCATTTGGATATAATCTAGCTAAACTTAGACCAGGTTATTTCTCGCGGAAAGATTATATCTCATAGAAAAAATACGTATTTCTAGGTATTTAATTACTACCACATTCACAGCATGGCGCTAGGCTCTTTGGTGATACCTGGGTAAGAAACTTCTAGAAACTTCTGACCTTTGAAGATTTACGGGAGTGTGTGTATGTGTGTGTGTGCGTGCGTGTGTGTGTGTGTGTGTGTATGTACAGGAGGAAGGGAGGTGAAGAGAGACTCGTAATAGTAACAAACATTCTACCTTCTTACTTTCATCGTCTCTTCCAAATGCTTCACATGTAATAACTCGATGATGTTGGGAAGAGGACCCATCATGGTCTCCATTTAATGCGGTGAGAGATAATACCAGCTAGTGCACGGCAGAGCTGGGGCAGGAGCCCGTGCTGCTCGTCTCTGGGGTCCTTCGTCTTCACCACACCCCTGCCTCCTATCCTGAGGGTGTTAAATGCAGAAAAGTTGACATCCCGGAAAAGGCTGGTGGGTGCGTAGCTGAGGACCGGGGGATAGAGCACAGCTGAGGTCAGGCTGCAGAGGAGTGGGGGCATCGGGAGGCAGCCCACCTCCATGCGCAGACACACCAGCACCTGACCTTCACACAGGGCTAAGGCTGAGGTGCGCACAAAATGAGGTAAGACTGAGTCGGTGGGACCTTGTACTGAAGGACTTGAACCAAAAATGACTGAGGCTTACATATTATTTTTTAATAATCATATCTCTGTGTAGCTGGACTAGGAACCTAGGCTACTTTCATCTTGTTTGTGAAGGCCATACAGCATTCTTGTGACTTGTATTCAGTCTTTAGCATCCAATTGAAGTATTATCTGCCATTTGTGATTGTCTACCGCAAACACCTCTCAACTCTAAATAGCCCCTGCCTGTAGGCTTTCAGGCCAAGCTTGCTCTGGGAACCCTGATCAGTCTGTAGGAGATATTCAACTACTACGATGGGTGGGTCACTTGGAGGCAAGGTCCTGGGTTGCTCAGAGTCTTCAAGGTTGGGGAGGGGCAGGGAAATGCGGCCTCAGCTCCCCACTTTCCACAGGAAAGGACACAGTTTGGTTCGGTTGTCAAGAATACTGACAGGCATCTGTAACCCAGAGCCCATGAGGACAAGACAGCAGGGTTGGACATCTTGTTGGGCTTAAGTGTGCCTGTCATTCAAAGGATGTTTCTGTAACTTCTTCTTTTTTCCGGTGACAGTGGAAGATCAGGTGCCATTTCTTCCTTCACAGGCAAACTCTTTGCGAAGGGGACCCAGGACCCACATGTCCTATGAGCGCTTCATTCTGTTGCAGTATCGTAGCGGGAAGCTCACTCTTGGCCAGGCAAGGGAGACATGCTGTGGCTTCTGAGAGAGCAGCGACATGGTAGGTCAGTATTACAGGGAAACCTCCAAACTCAAGCTCTTCTGAAGCCAGCCCCACATTGTATGCTCTTCTCACAGAAAGAAAAGGATTAAGTGCACACATTACACGAACACAAATTACAGTCTCACAGATTAACTCCAGATGATTGATGATTTGATGAACATAGGAGGTTAACTAGCAGGTTGGGTGGTCATACTTCCAGCTTGGACCCCTAGCTTCACTACTTTGTTGCTTCGAGGCTCTGGGCAAGCCACTGAAGTTGTGTGTACCTCGTCTCTTCATCTGTGAAACGGGAGCCATAGCACCCAGCTGACAAGGTGTGTTTCAGTGCCAAGAACATAATGAGTTCTTGTAAACATGAACAGTATTATGCATTAAGCACCTACCATGTGTCAGGCTCTGGTAGAGATGAGACAGAAACTGTAAAAGAAAGAGACAGACCCTGTCATCACAGAGCAGGGAGAGATGCAAAAAGTAATCAGGAGAGCAATATAAGAGAGGGTAATTTCCTTGAAGAAGGTAAAATAGCTGTTGCGCAGATGCATTACCAATTATCGGCCAATGAAGGGAGAAGACAAGGATGGTTTGATCCTGGTACAGCCTAGGGGAAGCTCAGGCTGAGAAAGACCTTGAACAATGGGGTGGGCTTGGAGAGAAGAGAAGAGTTCCTTTTAAAGTTCCAGGCTATGTGTTCCAAATTTGCAGCTGGAGGACTGCGCTGTCAGGGGATGAGGGTCTGAGGCTGCAGGCCAGCTGTGAGAGTGTTTGGAAGTGTAGATAAATCCGGAATTTTTATTGCAGTGATCGGTCTACATTCTGTGCATCAAGATGGAGAGACGTGAAGTGTCAGAGCAAGTGAAAATCACCAGAGACACCACCAGGGATCCAGGTGAGGCCAGGCTTTGGCGCACGCACTGCCTTCTGTAATTGCCTCTAGACATGACTGATTCCACTGCTCATATTCTTGTAACACCGCAAACCTTTCCCCAGGAAGTTAATTTTTGAGCTACTTACCAAACGTTTGCTTGGTACCACTTTAGATACATCTACACCCTTTCTGACTCCTTCAGTAGTTCTGCACGGCAAGAGCGCATGGGTGAGAGGAGAGCAGCCACTGGAAGGTTCATCAGACATGGCTCTGTATATTTTATTACTGTAAATATACTCCTGGGCATTTGCAGGTGAGTTTCATCACTTCTATATGTATATCCAGAGATTTATGATGATTACTTCAATATGATATTAATTATCTAGTTTTTACAGTCTTTAAATACATGAAATCAATTGTTGCATAAATTTTGCAAGTATTAGAATTACTATCACTTGCCACAACCAAATCTAAGTGCGATATAATTTGTTCTCATCAGTGTTTCTTTTCCAGAAAAAGTGATGAAAGTCCTGATCCTCACATCCCACAACCAGAGATTTGGGGTTAGTAAGTTTGGACCAATGACTTAGAATCTGCATTTCAACAAATTCCCAGGTTATTTTTATGCAGTTTGAGAAACCAAATAAGCCCCTCATATCTTGACCTTCTGAACCTTCTCTCTTGACAATAGCTCATTGAGAAGCAGTATTGTGAGCAAAGAGTAAAATAACAAAAAAGTTTGACATAAAAAGGCAAGTCAGTATTTTTAATGCTTTGCCATTTGAGGTACAAACAGTAACCTATTCATTTCTCCTACTTCCTGTGAAGCCTTAAATCCCTTCATTGAGGATGTTTCCCAATCCAGCTCCCATCCCCTTTGTACCTGTGCAGAACAAATGTGTTTGCTCTGCCTTTCTATCTCCATACCTCTAGCCACGTGGCCACCACGTGACTCTCCTGCATGTTTACTTCTTCATTTGCATATTATTTCAAATAGAAGAACGGACTTGCTACAGTCGCTTTTCACTGCAGTGCAGAATATAGGATGATTTTCTTAAGTTAGCTGAGTCCAGTGCCCTGATTTAGACACTGCAGACTTATCTTGCCTCCTCACGCACTCCCAAGACCGGCGACAGCAGGTCCTACTCACCAGCAGGCAGGAGCGCTGACCCCCAGTCGTGATAATTCACAGCCTCATCCTTCAGGGCCCTTGTGTGCGGAGGGCTCCTTGGACTCAGACTGTACAACAGGACTTCCTCGGGGTTGGGAAATTGCTCCAAGGAGAGGCAGGCAAAGGTCAGATCTCAGAATGAAAGCAATGGTCCTTCGAAAATTGTAAGGGTTCATTCAATAATTGCCCAGCTGAAGTGAGCCGTGGCCCAGACCCCTGGGTTACAGAACATGCCATGGGCTCTTTGGTAATGACTTGGGGCTTCTGTTGGGGATGCTGGCTGTTTCTGAATACCTATGGCCACCGTCCCCCAGCCCTGCAACATGCCTGTCAATCCTGCAGGTTTATTAGTAGAGACTAATCAATAAAGATAGACACAGCGCTCTCTGACGGGGCAGGCAAAGCCTGCGAGGGCAAGGCACCCCTAGACCCTCACTGAGCTCCTGATCTTTGATCAATGTTCCTGCTCCAAAGGTGCACCCACTAAAGAGATGACAAAATAAGTAAATCCTGTCTCTTTCTGTTGAGTTTGTGGGAGAGGCCCAGAGAGGAGGCAGGGATGTTCGGGGAGGCCATGGGTACTGTCTTCAGGGACAGATGCGTTCCCTGGGGGTGTGCCCTTGCTGGAATGATGCCATGGTTTTCACTGGGACATCGTTGTTCAAGTTCCTCTCCTGGGTAACCACCTCCCTCCTCCCCTCCATACGTACCCACAGGTATGGCTTTAAAGAAACACAATGTTTATTTTAAAAGTTAATTTGAGACATCGTAATAATATGTATTAAAGTATAAGTGTATTAATTATCTTGTAAAGTGGAAAAGTATCTCTCAGAGGTAAACTCATCTAATGTTGAAACATCCCTTTATAGTCTTCTAAGTACATATATGTCTCCTGAGCACATTAAAATTGCAATCGTTATAGGCACCTATTTTTTCCCAGTATAGTCTCCTATATTTAAGTTTCTCTATCCTAGAACATTTGGATAGATGCATGCTTCACTCTTACAAACAAGGCCAAAAAAATGACCTCAGCTTAGAATCCTGACTGAATCCCAGAGTGTCCCTAAGAGACAGTCCTTCAGTGGAATCGTTGTGCTTAATTGTGCGCACATGCTAAAACTCTCACACACGTTGTCAAAATGGTCTATGGAAAATTCATGCCAAATTTTAAAATTCCACTGAAATTTTGAGAGAGGTGACTCAGGGAGTCCTGGATAGAACTCAGCATCTCCTGCAGGATACCGACAGACCAGACGGAGCCCGCTAATCCAGCTTTCATTTTATGTGGATACAATCACGTTAGCCAATGATGTCACAACTTTATTGGGTGTTTTTATTTCTTAGATTTCTATGCTTGTGTTTTCTGTTCGTTGATCTTTCATAGAAATTAGGTATTTAGAATAATTATCTGACAAAGGGATTACATGTTTTTTCTCCATTTTGGGTGATTTTGATGTCATAACCTTTGAGGTCTTCCAAGGCTACATGTGTTTCACATTCTCATTCCTCAGATCATATAAAGAAAAATACTTCGCTCTGTACAGTAATTCTCTGATCTATTTGAAGGATATTTTTTCAAAAGATATAATTTGAGTTTCTGTCATTTTCCCCCCAAATACTTACTTGTGGAAATTATTTTCTGAATGATGTTTCCGTCCTCAGTGTGCAGGCCTCACGTCTGGCTGTATAACGGGTATAACTGCCTGAGGGTCTGTCTTGAGGTCTGTTCTATTCCACTAAGCATCAGCCCTCAGGTGGGTTCTGTTTAATAGGCAATGCCATCCAACATCAGGAGCGATGAGACCCCACTCGTCACTCTTATTTTTAAACAGTTTCTTGCTGACACTTTCTGTTATGTTCTAGGTGAACTTTGGAGCTCTTTGTTTGAAGGTACGAAAATCCCCCTGATCTTGAACATGGGCTGGGGACGGACTTTAACCCAGTGTATGAATGCGAGAGCAGCTAACACTTCTGGATGGTCAGTACCAAAGTGAGGGTGCTTTGTGTATCATCATCCTTCACTCAGGGCAATGCTGCTACCACCATCTTCTGGAACATAAAGTGGAGACAGAAAGGAGACTGGGGCGATGTTCAGCCCAGGTGGCATGGGGACACATCCCATTCCGCCATTCGATTCAGGCACAGCAAACACCCCCCTTGATGGAGGTGACGTTTTCTGTGGGTGACGTCTTCAGCCTCCTCCCACAGAGCTCACACACCCAGGAGGTGAGGGCACAGCAGACAGGGTCTGACAGATGTCCACGTGTCTTTCTAAACTGTCCCATGACGTTCTCAGTCCTCAGTGATGGACTTGTTCCCAGAGCCTTAGAGGTTTTATTGCTGTTAGAAAAGGTGGGTCTTTAACTTACGTGTGCATATAGGGAGTGGCCCTGACAACTCTGTCTGTTGTTACCTTGTTTCTGAACTACAACATTGATGAAGTCTGTGATACGGTAGTTCACGCTGGGTTGTTAATCTCTGGATTTTCAGTACAGACAATCGCGCCTTCTACAAACAAGGAAAGAGTATCTCATCAGTATCAGTGCCTATTTATCTCACTTCGGTTTCCTTCTATTTTGTCTTTGATTTGAAGACTGTAAAACATGCTAAGTAAAAGAGGATACACCTGAAACTAATAGCAACCTGGCTTATTTCTGATTTAATAAAAGACTCCTGAACTCTCATTAAGAAGGACGTTGGCTCTAGACCTTTGGTAGATGGCTTTTTTGAAATAAGCACGTCTTCTTAGTTCTCGAAGGATTTTTTTTCCATGAATAGTATTGAACTTTGTCATAATTCTCTGCCTCTAATGAGATTGTTTTGTTTTTTTCCCTCTTAATATATTAATCTGGGTGAAAAAGTTTCTTTAATATTTTTAATAGTGTGAAGTCTAATGGAAACACATAATCTCAGCTCATATTTGTCTAAAAACATCTTCATTTCCCTTGAATCTTAGAGCAATGTTTGCACTGAGTATAGAATTCCAGAGCTTTATGCAGCCATTCCTTGTCTTCTCTGTGTTGACCCCGAATTCATAGATGTCCCTCATGGGTGCACACAATAATTCTTCCTCTTTGATTTTAAATCATTTGACAGTGACGTGGTTGATTTCTGTTCTCTCTGAATCTTGCTTTGAGTCTGGTGGTTTTTGAAAGCTGTGAGCCAGTGCTTTTTATCATTTGTAAAGTTCTGGGTGGTTATTTCTTCAATAGTGCTTCTGTTTTGTTCTCTCTGTTTTGTTCTCTGCCCATCCCTCTCTCACCCTCGATTCTATCGATTCTGTACTTTCCTATCTTCATACTGGAGTTTGGACATGATAGTCTGACTTCCAATTCACAAACTCTACCTGCCGCCTTAACTTTTGAATTAATCCAACATTTAACAAAGTAGTGTGGTTTGCAGTTCTAGGATGCCTATTTGATTACTTTTGCTCATTCTTGTTTTTCCATTTGTCTGTATTATTTTCTATTCTACTTTACGTATTTATTCACAATTATTTTGACATCCTTTTCCACTAATTATTTTTGAATTATCTCTTGAACTTCTTCTATGGATTATTTTATCTCTTGATTCCTTTTCACCTTTTCTTGCTCTGTGTGTGTGTGTGTGTGTGTGTGTGTGTGATATTTTAAATGCATCAAGAGTTTGTGTATCATGCATTGTAGAGGCTCTGGTTTATGTTATATTTCTCTAAAGAGTATTGAATTTTGCTTTGACCTTTTCTGCTAAATTTGATTTTCTATTTTTTATTATGAAATCATTGAAAGTTATATTTGCTATTTATTATTATTATCTCTTATTTTTATTAATTATTAGTTTATATTAGTCAGGTGCATAACATGATGGTCGGCAATTCTCTATACATTATGCAATGCTCACCACAATAAGTCTGGTTACTATCTGTCACCATGCAAAGTTATTACAATATTATTGGCTCTATTCCCTATGTTGTACTTTTCATCATGATTTACTATTTTTTCAACGTCCAATTTTTGCATGCATATTCATAGCTCCATTGTGATTTCTCCTGCAGCCTGAGAATTAGATATGAGTCGTTTGATTTTGAGTAGATCAAGATGGAGCTGTCATTTGGTTGTTAAGTTGCTGTACTTTGGCATTCGCTGTTGACACCCATAGGAGGGAGCAAGGCAGGAGGCAGTATCAGGGCCGAGGACTCATACATCTCTTTTTTATCAAAAAGGAAGCTCTTTCCCAGGTGCCCTAACATATGTCCTCTTATATCTCTTACCAGAGCTTGGTCCTGGACTAATCACTGGCAAAGGGGAAAAGCCAATCATGCATTATTCTTCAGAGTCAGGTGCATGGTACCAAAACAGAATCAGTTTCAGTACAGAAGAAAGGAATAGCTGGTGCGTCATTAATGAGCAATGTTTTCCACAACCCACTGGACAGTTCTCTAATCTCAGTTTATCTGAACTGTTAATAATAGTTGACACATTTGATCAATTGCCTTTCTTAAAAACACTTTCTTCAGTGGGCTATTGGAAAATTACTCTCAGTTCTTCTACCTCACTGAATATTCTTCTTACTTTCATTCTCTGGATGGTAATACTCATCTGGTTATTTCAAAATGTCATCTATATATTGATGATTCACGAATTGTACCTGCAACCAGACTCCTCTCCTGAACTACAGTCCCATAAATTCACTGCATTCTCAATATTCCAACTTAGATGTTTAAGAAATATCTTGACCTTGTCTTAAAACTAACTCAATATTTATCTCAAACTTTCTTCTCCCTGTCTTCCCCATCTTGGTAAATTATAACTACATTCTTCAATATCTTGAATTAACATCTTAGAGTCATAACTGAACCACTCAAGAAAAATTTTGCCACTCCTATATTCAAAATATATACAGACTTCAACTACTCCTTCCTTTCCTGTCTTGTTGAGATTCCTGCAATCATATCCCAGCTGGCCTTTTTGCCTCTCACAGTGTGTTGTCAGAGTAATCAAGGTGAGGCTCACCTGGGTGGTTCCATTGGTTAAGCATCTGCCTTTGGTTCAGGTTGTGATTTCAGGGTCCTGGGATTGAGCCCTGTGTCGGGCTCCCTGCTCCCTCTCTCTGTTTGTGCTCTCTCACTCTCGCTCTCTCACTGTCTCAAATAAATAAATAAAATCTTTAAAAAGAGAATGATCAAGGTGATACTTCAAAAACATATCAATGATTGATAGAAAACATAATTTTATTTAAAATAGTATTTATAATAGCATCAAGCACATCATATACCCAGAAATATAACTAAAAATTACCTAACTCTTCTGCCAAAAAAACCTATAGTTTAATAGCTTTGACAAAAATTAAAGAAAACTAACCAAATCGAAAAGCATACCATGTTCATAGACTAGGAGTCTCAATACTATTAGTATGTCTGCTCTCCACAAATTAATCAATAGACTTCTTGCTTTTCTAATAAAAATTCCATCAGAGTGCGTGTGTGTTGTGTTGTGTATAAGTTGACAAGTTAGACTAACTTCTTATTCATAAATTCAGTTTTACTGAATTATGATTATAAAAGTGTAAGGTAAAAATAATTATCTAGGAGATGACACAGAGACATAAATTTGTGAACTGGAGGAGGGAAAGACTTTTTAAACAGGTCGTGTACACACATACACACAGAGAACGTGTAAGAGAAAGCATTGATAAGTTGCACTGCCTTGAAATTTAATATTGTTATTTATCAAAAGAATCAAAAGCTAGCCAGAGAGAGAGAGAGAGAGGAAGGGAGGAAGGGAGCCAGGAAGAGAGAGGGGGAGAAAAAGAGAGAGAGAAGATATTTGCAATAAGAATACCAGTCATTATATCCAGAATACATAAAAAATCTCTACAGATAATAAAAGGAGAGGCAAATAGTAAATGAATCAAGAGACTTCAAAAGATTCTAGATAACATAGGATAGCAAAATGGCCAATGGAACGTTTTAAAGAGTGCTTCAGGTTCTATGTCATCTGGAAAGTGAACAATAAGACCGTACCGAGTTAACACTACTCTCGTCTCAATGCTCAGTTTTAAAAAGATGGGATACCGAAGGTTGTCGAGAACGTGGAGTGAATTAGAAGGAATCACATGCTGCTGGCAAGGTGTCTGCATCTACTCGAGCTGCATATGTGTGCCCTACGTTAAAGCCTATCGGCCTCTAAGTGCATATTGAACACAAACGAAGACACACTAGCGGCAGAAGATGTACAGAACGTCCATGACGTCCCTCCTAATAGGCAAAGCTGGAAACAAGCCAATTGTCCCCCAGCAGCAGAATAGTGAACTGTGCTATCGTCACACGATGGAGCACAATACAGCCACAAAAATCAATGGGATACACCCACGCACCACCACATGAACAAGTCTCAGAGACTTAATTTTGAATGAAAAAGCCAGACACCAAATAACTGTGTAGTCCCACTGAGGGGATTTCCCATCTCTCTTCATCTGGAGACCTGGCACCCACTTCCTTTCTGACCCGAATCACTTGTTACTGTCCCTTCTCCCACTCGGATCCTACAACACCACTTTCTTCCTGTCCGTAAACTTGCTGAGACCCTGCCAAGAGCACCTGCTCTCCCTCTGCCCGAAGCACTCTTCTAGCAGACGTAGTGTGGACCAACCGTCACTGCTCCAGGCCCCTGTGCGAATCCTTCCTTCCATCTTACTGTGTGGTTTCCCATCACTGTGATCGTTCCCTGAAGGCTTCTGGATTTGTTTACCCACCTTCCTGCACTGGAATAGAACCCCCAGGAGGGCAGGCATTTGTGGGATTTATTTCGTATCCTCAGAACCTGGAAGAACACATGCTTATTAACGATCATGAATATCTTCCAGAGTTAACTGCATGAGCAGTGCTGTAATTTACGCCTGCTGGTTAACACTTCTGCACACTTTCCACTTTCCTCTTGCATGGGTGACCTGTTCGTGTTTATGTCCTTCTGATGTCAGGTGTTTCTTTTTCATCTCTGTGAGTGTCTCCCACAATCTAATGCACCCCCTAGAGAGATCCCTCAGACCATCCCTGAGAGTATGCTCTCTCTATCCTATCCCATGAGAGTTAGGGTCTCTGGTGGTTACCTCTG